>NW_028186790.1:3759779-3857117 GCF_003343005.1 Rhea americana | reverse complement strand
AAAATGGAGATTGAAACATGTATCTTTGGAACAGTCATCCAGCCTGAACCTAGCTATGTAGACTGAAAATTAAAAAGAGAAAGTCTATGCAAACCTTTTAGAAATATCATCAGACTATTTTAGCTACAGCCTATCAAACTCCAATTCTGATTTGAAAATTTTACTTTTTTTTAACATTGCTTCATCAAACACACATCCAGTTCTTCRCTATATTTCAAAAATTTCTATCCAGGTTCAATATGTTTTGGAAATCATGTTCTGGCTACAGATGAGGAAAAATATTCCCCATTTATTATGGGGAAATCATGAATGCTGAAAAGAGATTTGAACACAGAAGTTGCTTCTGAGAATTATCCACACTATCTATCCATCTTATACTGAGATCATAATCATGGAAATCAGAGCCACTGTGTAATGCTCAGCTACATGGTTGTATTGCAGAAGATGCGTCCTCTGCTGGAGGCCTTAACCTTAAAGTATTCCCTTTGCTATAGCAGTCTAAATCTGCTTGTTTCATGTTTTTTGCACTAAGGTATATGATTCTTTATTCATCTGCAATGAATTTCATAGCCATTCATCTTYGAATATAGTGGTTCTCTTCCCTATTATTCCACTTGCCAAGCATTAAGACATTTGGTGGCTTGAAGTAGAGCTTCCAGCAAGCTTCRTCACCTGTGTCACTCACATAAAAGAAAGACAGAATCCAGGGTGCATGCCTAACATCTCTAGCTAGACCACCTCTTTTTCTAAATCATTTTTTTGTTTGTTTCCTACTTTTTAACCATTTTCAAAATCTGATGTGCCRGTCTCACATTTATGTCATGGCTCACCACCTTAGGCACAAACTTTTAATGTGTCACTCTGACAGACATTTACTGATAATCTAAGCACTATATTTACTATACTGGCCTGCTCTGGCTGTAATAGTCACAACAAATTACAAGGCAGGGAAGCATAGCACTCCTTTCCGATACTTGGTTGTCTTTGGTCCAGCTGTGCTTTTCCAAATCCCCAGTATTAGATCCTTTCAAAGAGTTTCTAAAACTTCCTTTATCTCCTTGCAGTTCCCTGAGGTGCTGAGATACATCTCCTTCTCTTAGCCCTTTGCTCCCCTCCTCAGGCTCTGGGATTTGTCTTCTATACTCACAACTGTTTCCAGCTCCTTGCAAGTCAATAAAACTTTTAGGTCATAGTGAATCTACTTTGCCTGGGTTCCTGCATCATGTTAGCAAGCATGGTAACTGTTACCCAGATATTTCAAAAACATCCACTGCTTTCATRAAAACTTTCCAGATTCCTGCTCTGACATGAAAGAGAGAATGTAGGATGAATTGTTTTTTAACTATGATTCCTAATTTCATCTATATTTTCAATATAGAACAAAAACATAGTACCTATTACAAAAGATGAATAATAGTATAAAATGTTATACATTGTCACCCCCCWAGAAAAAGTATATGACTGAAAATATCAATAGATACTACAATAGCTGGAGTAATATTATGGAGACAGCCTTCAAGCTTAAAAACAGAAAACTTCCCATCAAAAGAGGGAAAAGAACAAAACTAGACATTTTCTTCCACCTGTCCTACGCTAAATAAAACCGGAAGAGGACCATGGTCTCTGAAGTGCTTTGCAGAGCAAAATTCTCCAGATTACGCTACTTAAATTGTCTAGTCTCCTTCCAAAAGCCCTTGAAGATCCATCCCCAGCCTTATATATGGGTCTAAGTAGGTAGAATGAATCATTCTCTCAAGGAGACAGCCTCACTAATCCCTGAAAAAAAAGGACTTAGATGATTAGCTAGGTATTTCACTTTCAGATAGTGAAAATTAAGTGGAATGAATTACTGCTTGAAACTGCCGAGGAGAATTCCTCCTAAAAGTTCACTAAATCCTGTCTCTTCCTAAACTGCTAGAAAGGTACCTTTTATACATTTCTCAGTGCAGTATGTCTGGATGGGCCACAGCCATGTTTTGGGGCTCTTTTGCTTTGAAAAAGAGACGAAGCGAGTGGAGGCAACGCCCACGGTGTTGCAGTTAAGAGGAGGGCAGTGCTCCACGGGGCTCCAGCTGTACAACACAGCTCTTAGGGTCTTTCTAAATTTTAAACTCTTCTGCTGAACACATTTCCCTTTGCTAACTCTATTTTGTTTTTTATTGGCATCATTTATGTAAAGTGGTAAATAACAAGCTGTCAGGGTTCCCTTCCTGAAAGTTATGTTGTCAATGTATCCCTTACCCTGCACATTATGTATCGTTTGATGTTATCTAGCTAGTGTTAACTCCTGTAAAGCTGTTGTGAAATCACTGATGGAGAAGGATTCTAGCCTGGCTGGATCATTGGTCTCTTCCCTCGTAGCATTTTTTTCCTATAGCTGGCATGCACCAGCATAACAGCTAAAGAAGCACAGTAATGTTAAACATCTTGCCTAAAGATCTATGTGTGTTTCGTAGATGACTGAGACACTGGAGATATTTATAAACCTACCCGGCAAGTAAACTTCATTTAAAAAATACAGGCACAACAACAGCTACTCTTGTAGATTACAGAGAATGTAATTAAGGAGTCTCAGGGGTCCGACAAGTTTCTTGCTGGGAAAAAGAACACAATGTCTTGCAGAAACCTTTTGCCTAGAGTGGCTTGACATATTGTGCTATTTTCCTGTGAATTATATGCTGTCATTTAAACATAAGAGCATAAACCCACCAAATTTCTAAAAAGCTTTTAAAATTTTAATGTATATGAAAAACTTCTCTCTTGCTTGATAAATGGTTCCAAATAAATGTAAAATAAATCTTGGTGTATGTACCATGCACAAAAGAAAGTAAGAAAAGCAGAAAAAAAAAGAACCCAAAGCTTTATTTTTCTCGAAGCTCCTAAAACCYTCTGTGATTTTTACTAGTACCAGATATAATATGACAAGATAACTCCCCAATAAAAAAGAAACTCAATCAAAAAATGTTTAGCAAAAAAACCAAAACATTGCTAGAAGTAATAAATCAATAGACRTTGGGGTTTTCATCATAGTTTTCACATTAAAGGACTCCAAAAAACAACGGTTATCTAAGTTATATCTGAATTAAATTAAGTAGTGATTGAAAGAAAAGATGCAGCAATACCTTGGAACACCAGGAATTAGATTAAATGAATGAAATATGTGTACCAGTGATGTCCTCATTCCTTACTTCTGCAAAAATTCTAAAAAAACCCCTCATATTCATTTATTATATTTAATAAGATATGCAATCATTTTATCAGGCAAATATTCTTATAAATATAGAAATATTTAACTTTAATTCTATTCCCCATTGCATTGGTTTTAATATTCAATATCACACTAATATAAAATTAAAACCTCAAAATCACATTATTAAACCAACTATACTATTAGAAATATAAAACATGTTTACTCTACCAAGAGAGAAAAAGACAACATATAAATATAAGACGAATAGTCAGACACCTCTTTATTCTTTTATAAATGTTTTGAGAAGAGCCAGGCAGAGTTGCTCAAAAGTTCTCAAAATCTGTTGTTCCCACTGAACAGTTTCAACACAACTTTAGCAATCAGTAAAATCATCTTAAAGTATTTTACTTTAAAGTATTATAAGCTATAYGTTTTTAATATGCCTTAGGAGTCTCAAAAACAAACAAAAAACAAAAAGATCTGCAAAACTGCTTAAAGCTTTCATATAAACAACATTTCAGAAGTAGCAATGTTTAGACTATTCATTTATTATTTAGAGTTCATTAAATCATTCTGAAAAACAAACAAAAAAAMCCCTTGCCTTTTTATGCATTCTTTAACCAACTGTAATTTCAGTATATTCTGAAATATATATGATTTTGACAAATAAGCATGCTGTTAGTGGAGGAAGATAAAATCTATTATCACATCAGTGCAGTAAGTCATAAGGACAAATCCCCTGAAGTCTGCTACTCAGCAGAGCAGCTATACACACCCAAGAAGTGCTTGCAGAGTCAATTCCTAATCTTATGCTGAAACAAAACAGYATTTCTCTGTTTTCTGAAACCTGAGACAAACAGCTAGCTATTTAAAATTGCCGTAACTGAAAGATCATGGAATGTGAAAGTACTTTAAAATGGTTCTGAACGTGGAATAAGCAGCGAATTTAAGATCTCTGGAGCTAGCAAAGTAAGTTCAGCAATGTAGCTTCCCAGATAGAAACACATTTTGGAGAGGGAGTCCGGARGCAAAGTCCGGAAAGTGATACTTGGGAAACTATAGGAGAAGAATAAAGTGATTCTTCATCTTTCCACATTTCGTTTCAGGTACATTTATGTGTATTCGTATCAAAATACGGTAAAAAATGATTTGTCTGTTTTCTTCAAACAGCACAAAGAGCCACCCCTGAAAAAAAGCCTTTTCCCAATTCCTTCTTTTCTTCATAGAACTTTAGCCATCAAAATTAACAAATATTACTTCATTTTTAACACCTTAATTTAGTTTTATTTTAAAATTTTGATCAATTTTGGATTCTTAAAATCAAGTACTTTTTGGAGTGCCACATTTACATTCCCATGAGGAATCTTAGCTATCTCGATACATTAGCTTTGTCCAGTAGCAAAGCTAGCAACATTTTTTTCCTGGGAATTATATTATATAGCATTATTTTCAGCAGGTCCAGGGTGTACTCACTTTCTTTGACTCTTCTGGGAGGTTATGACTGTTTCACTTTCTCGGTGTTTCCTTAYATAATATATGCACATTTTAATAAAAATGCTTGCCTAAAGTGTTCATAGAAACACAGATTTAAGAGAGAAAATGTATGTGTCAGACTTGCCTTTCTTTTATATGGGTATGACTCAGTGAACTTCAGTGGTGTTCCTCCTGACATCTACCACTGGAAAGAAAAATCTGAATTAACTCCCTTTTTCACTCCCATGCAGGCTGCTTATCCACTAACTGAATGATTAATCAGCATTTCACGCTACTGTTAGCCATTCCTGGTTGTGGACATTCTTTGTAACACTGGCAACGATTAATTATTATTTTTTTTCTTTAATAGATTATTTCCTTTTTAGTTCCCGCAAAAGAAAAAAAAATCAGGAAGGATAGGGAAAAAAAAGAAAAGAAAAGAAAAAAGAAGAAGAAAAAACTTACGGGATTAAGTTGTTCTCACGGGGTTAAACAATCCTAAATGTTTTATTTATCTGACTTACAGGAGCCAMGCAAAGGCACGGTGTTACCCCGTACGTCGCAGCCCTCGGGAAGAGCGGCTGAGGCGGCCTGGCAGCTCCCGCGCGTGCAGCGCGTGGGCCCCGCCGCGGGAAACGAGGAACGAGCCTCGCCGAACCCCAATGCCAGCCTCGCGTCACGGATGCGGCAGGCTGCATTAGACGGGTGACTGCAAGTTGAGAGGAGGAAGCAAAAAACGCCGTTCCCCTTCTAGCAGCGAGTTCAAACGTTCATCCTGTCCTTTCCGTGAACCCGCTATTTGTGGCAAACTCTTTTAACCTATATATAATTCATGAAGAAATCCGTACAGAATAACATTTCAGACAGATGATTGCGTGGCAGATTTTTAGAATCAAGAAAGCTTCAAGTTKTCTATGCTCATGTCACTGGAGCTAGAAATGTATACTGTTATAGTCGACCCAAAGTAAGCCTCCTGCTACAGCATCTAAAAGAAAGTAAGTATAAGTAAGCTAYGACAAATGCATACATTGCCAAATTATTTTGCATTATCCAGCCTGCATTCATATGGAAAAAACACACTAAAAAACCAAGCCTTTGCAGTTCTTGATTTTGCTGTGATTGTACTGGGGTACACTGTGATTGGGATTACTGAACARCATGGTACTGCAGCAGTCCAAAAATTTGTAATCAAAATTTGTTTTCTTTTTCTATGGAGAAATCTGGAAGTSATTAAAAACATCTCTTCACATTAATTAAATAAGAGAGTTTACAGAATTCAGCCTCCAGATTCACCTAAATTTTCTCTCCATATTTCCTGTGTACTATTTATGTTCACACTATAACAATCAACATCTTTCACATTTAATAAAACATATRAAGAATAATGCACTGTTTATATTACATCTAGAGTGAAATACAACTGAACTGATYCCAGATGTAGCCCCCAGTACTGTTTCATTACCGCATCCTTCATCTATTTTTCAGTCCATATGATAGTGTTCTTCCCCATACAAAATTGAATTAACTGTCTTAATAAAGGGAAAGTAAAGAATTATTATTACTAATAGTACAGCTAATCATCAGAGGAGGAGGTATTCTCAGTGTAAATAAATTAAAATTTAAAAAAGTAATAAGATTTGCTAATGAATTTTATCCCCGTCAATTAATTGTATTCTAGAAAAATCTGTAATAAAAGAAAAAATATCTTTGCTTATATGTTATATAAATATCCCAATGTATTAGAATTACACCCCATGSAAACCAGTTCTGAAATCAAATACTAAATGTTGCTGCTAATCAAGGAAAAATTACCATTGCATTTCTGCACTGTAAGACTTTTAAGCCACAAATACTTCCACAAGCAGTTGAAGGAATGACCATTCACCTTGTCAGAAGGTCATAATTATTTTACATGACACAAGCTTTTGTCCCAGTCCYGGAAAGTCCTACCCACAGGCATAATTTTATTACTTTGCTACTTTACCACCAYTGAAATCATATGCATACTGTTTCTCTCTGTCTCTTTCTCTGCATCTTATTAGCTATCAAATATTAAATATTACACCATATGTTACCTGATGTCTGTGGTTATAATCTTTTCAATAAAAATAAATGTAATTCATTCATTTTATGATTGGCATTATTTTAGAAGGCAATTCCACGCACAAATTAAGTAGACAAAGTTCATAAACAAAAGTAATGTTCCTTGTTTCCCTGTTGGAAGATGTGTTTTAGCATTTTGATTGCAAGATCATCTGCAAAGCTCATAATGGCACCAAAATTAACAGTTGATAGTCCATTTTATATGCTGATATTTAATTAATGAGTGTATAGCTTCAAGTGCACATTATATTTTCTAAATGTATTACTAGTATTGCTGAATAGCACTTGATAGGCATCCAGAGGAGTCATTTGATGAGAACTATTAGTTAAATAAATAAAACTCCATCTTTGTGGGCTGCTTTGCATGCACTTAAGCTCTATGCAGCGGGTTCACAAATGGAACTACGCAAGCAATAATCACAGGAGCTGGAACCGTCTGCACAAGTTGCTCTTGAAAGCTGACTTCAGAAGAGTTAGAAAGGATGTTATGGGTGTAATGGAAAGAAGGCAGTCGTCAGAGCAAGGCTAGTAACTATCTGTGTGAGTCAAACACTCAGGCAAGCGCAGGGACATTTCAGTTTTGAGAACGTGCTGAAGTTTATGAAGACAGTGAAATATSGATCGCGGAAGGAAGTGCCTTCGCTCGTATCTACACAAAAGTGAAAGCCTTTTAAATTCTCCTTCAAGTTAACCTTCCTGAAAGAGACTTAGCAAACCCATCATATCTAGCTAGGTTTGCCACTGTTAGTAGATCAGGAACCTAGCATGTGTTTGATATTAGCATCTTCCCATATAATTTCATCACTTTCTTCTCCTCAAGTAAATTTCTRAGGTATCCACAAAGCTATTTTAATAATATTTATATATCTGCCAGTGACGTTCAATGAAGTGGTGACACATGCACATTTTAGAGAAAACAAATCTACACTTTTTTCATTAGTCAAAAGATAGGAAATCAGTGAAGATTCATGGATTTTAATCCTAGAAAAAACACGATAGCTATCTATTCTTACTTTTGGCATGATCCCTGGCACTAAATTTCCGATAATGATTCCTGCATTGTATGGATGAGCTAAATATCTTTTTAGCTTAATCTGCTAGAGAAATGAGTATAATAAGAGCTGCGTATACTAGGAATAAAAAGAGACTTCATGACTGTTATCATAATGGCCTTACTAAATACTGTATTCAATATTTGGCTGGTGATAAAAAAGGAGTTGATATGTTCTTTAGAAAAACCTTAGTCAGCTTTACTACGGTATGTTAAGAAATAACAGAGTCTTGTTATTTTGTTTTTTAAATGTAGATGAATAACTAGATAAGTATACCAAATTCTACTGCTAAGCAAAACAAACAACAAAGAAAAAGAAAAGACTTTTGGGAGAGTAGAAATTTAAAAGGACTAATCAAAAACCTAATTTCCATTTTCAGTTTAACTTGTTGATGTACAAAGTTTTCTTTTGTTAGAAACATTCTTTTACAAAAAGCTGAAAAAAACTAAAAAAATACAGCTGAAGGTCATTTCCATCTTTTTTTTTTCCAATAGAAATGTCTATTAAAATTGAAAGTTTGCACAGGAAGCATTTATTTTTCATGAATATTGACAAAACAGAAACATTTATTTTATCAAAAATCTATTTTTCTCAAAAATATTTTTATTCTTGTTCTTAAAGGAGATTAAGAGAAGAACTAAAAACCAAACCTTAAAGTAACATTAAACACACTACGAACAAGTTACCCAACTAACAGATCATTCTTTTTATTCTATTATCTGAAGCTACTTTAAAAAGGATTAGCAGTTCCTCACATCTCATAAGCTGCAGAATCAATCGAGTCGCTTAGGAAGAAGAGGCATTTCCATACCCTGGCTTTATCTTAGAGCTTAGATTCCACTCTGAGTACATTAAAAATGTACAGACAGATAGCTAAGGAGATAACAGCAGGTGAACTTCTGGCCCCATTACGGTCAATGGGAGGTCTGTCACGATATCAAAGGCGCCAGGATTTCACCCTCTAACTCCTCTTTCACATCCCCCAGAAAAGCACTTTCACCCACTAGATCCTACTGATAAAGCAACTAAAAGTTTTGGACAATTCTCAAGTCCACGTTGTAAACTCGAATTTCACATTTTTTTGAGAGGCACTGGCAGCTCCCGAAGTGTGGATTATCCGTCAGCCTTCTGCAGTTGACAAAGCAAATCGGAACAAGTAAAGTTGAATGTGTGAATAAAATACAAGTTAAAAGAATGTAGTAACAACTAGTAAGATGCCAAGAAAATTTCTGTATTTAAATTAGACATCTGTGCCCTATTTTTAAATATTCATCATTGYAAGTGATTCAGCATGTTCCCCACTCCTGTCAGAGTACACATATTTTAAAACCTTTTTAGCTTTAACACCTTCACTACCATATGCATTAAGATTAATTACCAGAAGATTTTCTACCCTAAAACTTGTTCATGTCTACAGATTTCATCACTAGCGTAACACAGCCGTAATGTTTCACTAGGCTGGTAGCTGTGGTCAGGATCTCACATTAACAACAGAAACTGCAATGAAAACTCGTTTTTCAGAGCCTGTGTAAGAAAATGAACTCTGCTATTAAAATAAAGTATAATGAAGTACATAGTTCAAACACACGACCAGGTAAGTGATATGGTGTTCTTCCTTTGCAGCTTGCCAGTTCTCATCTGCTATTTCTGTTTTCACCACCTAAGATGGGAGCAAAATTACCCCGGACTGGCTACAAATAGAAAATCRTTCCTGGAGAGGAGGTAAAACCCAGAAAGCTTGCAGGGTATCCCAGATAATCAGAGATGAGAAAAGAGAAAATGTTACCTGTTTACTTCAGAGGCAGTTGTAAGCATAAATGTAAATGTATTTAGAAGTAAATGAGTAGATGGGTAAATAGATGCATGGTCCTCTTTTATATGAGAGGTTACATAAGGTGATTTAATGATTCTTTTGGGCCTTTCAATCTGTTAGTCTGTGTGTTATCTGAAATGCAGGGGGGGAAATGAACTTATTGTAATAAGCTTGATGAATATCCCACCCAAAAGCTAACTCAAAGTTGACATGTTACATTTTATAAAGAAGTGTAAGATCCAAATGCCTGTGGGTTAATTAAAGTTTCTGTCAAAGAGTGATGACATGATTTGGGACTGGGGAGCAATTGCATCCAGTACATCATAAGTTCATGAAAAGCCAATAAAGCAGGGAAATAAACTTAATTAAAAAAAAAAAAAAAAACACTTTGATTAGTCTTGGGTCATAGAAAAGAGCACAAACCCAAGGCATGCTTCTGTCTGAAAAATAGTGAGTGAAATAATGAAGACTTTACTTTCTTTCATGAAGCCACAATAGCAGAAAATATCTGTTGTCAACAAATTGGCTGCAAGCTTGTAAACAAAGGAAACATTTGGATGCACCTGCCAAATGAAGATCAGCAAACCCAGACACTTTATGAATGTGTCAGGAGGCTAGCAAGGAATGCTGTATATTCTGTTAATAGCATATAACACATATGTCACGTACTAATAAGCCTGGAACCTTGCATTTTGCTAAATTAGAAAGTTGTCGTGGTAGATCTTACTATTTAGGACTGACAAACCTCCACATTGAATCTCAAGGGGCAGTAGACAAAGATACCAGAAAGCCTCTACCCATTGAGGGGTAATTTATTCTAAGAGGCTTGTATAAGTCAACAGTTTAGAGGAGAAAATGAAATGAAAGGATTAAGGCAAGAGACAGTCTTACTTTGATGCACAGATTTCATTATGAAACTCTCATTAACACCAAAACCAAAAAATATGGCTTTACTGTTTGCTGGTTTTGAGAAGGTGATCTGTGTTTGCTATCTTTGTATTTTGGGAAAAATACCCACTAAATGTTTGTATTTAGCCTCCCCTTCTCAGTTTCACTTAGTTTTACAGAAATAGCTTATTTTTATCTCCCTGAAGATTCTAGGAGTTTGTTTAAATCACTGAGGATAGGCAATTAAGGAGGCTAATTGTATTGCTGAAAACAATAATTAGACTTTTTCTTCTTTCTTTGCTTTTTGTTKCTTGTTTTGGTTCTTTTATTGTTTCACCAGAGGTGAAAGTCAAAGCAGCAAGGCTGTAATCTCAGTGAAGTATTTTAATGTCTATCCAATAAGATATGCTCTACTCTATCAGATTCGTGGTTTGAATAGAGGCCATACGATTTCCATATTTCATCATTAAAGTCTCATAATTTATGTAGAAAARAATGAAACCATGATAAGGTTCTCAACAATTTGACAATAAATGTGATTAACTCCAGTTACTATGTGAAATACTTAAGAAAATGGTGCCAGCAGCAGGGCAGAGGAAGACAAAGTGCTCTCTGAGTTATAGGTTTAGCACTTATCATGTGTATATCATGATCAGCAGTCCAGAGGTGCAGAGCAAAAACTTTTTTTCACCAGCAGATGCAGACTATTGCTTCAGAAATGAGCCTGTCCTGAAATAACACTGGAAATATGGTTTTTGTAATTATATGTTATCTCACGTGATGTAGTTTATATGTGAGCTTAAAATATGTTATTTTTCTCCTTGGAGCACTATCCTCTAGGATATTAACTGAGCTTTATCTTGAAGTTTGGAAGCACGTAGAAATCACACCAGGTGCTGCAGATGAATTTCAATCAATTGACTACACTGGAAGTATAAGAAAGTCTAACTGTTGACATTGTATTTAGATGGCTTAATCTGGAACAGAATCCCAACATAGATACATCTAAGGGGTATAAATGCAGGAAACCAGAATAACTTTCTAAAGAACTTTCTAGAGAAATAGAAATGTAGCATAACACCAGATCATATGATATTACAAGCTATTTTTGTTGCTTTTGTGCTTAGAAGACTCATTTGGAACTAGAACTAATTGTTCTGGAAKCTGTAAAACCATATTTGAAAATATAGACTCATCTTAAATAATGTATAGCCTCAAAAGAGCATACAAGAAATTCAGTCAAAGATAGGCACACCTTCTTATTTTTTTTTCTTATAATATAATTTTTTTAATATATATTCTATTTATTTATTGAGGCTAAAGACTCATACTTCAATATTTTCTTTCTATCTGTCTCTACATAGCTGTTGGAAGACTAAATTCAACCAATTTATTAACAAGCAAACTCCATGTGAGCTGAACTTGCTCATGGAAGTCTATAATTTCTTACCAACCCAGGATGTAATTTGGGCCAATGATGAAAATAGATTAAAAAAGGAATAAGAGATTTCCCTATATCTAACAGTGAGAAAAGAGTATAGTCTCCTATTTTAAAAAGTTTGTGATGGAAGTGCTTGTGAAAAACTGAWACTGAATACAAGTTTTAGCTCCCCTCAAAAAAAATGAAATTTAGTTTCTAGACTCACTCCATTTTTCACTCGATTATTTTTGTGATATTGCACTTCCCATTTAGCAAGTGTACAGAAATCTCATGGTGATCTTTCAAATCAAGTAAAAAGACTATAATCTATAATGCTTATAGAGAAAGATTTTAGCTGGAATGACTGAGGTGCAAATAGTAGAAAAAATTTACTTTCTTTTTCTAACTCCTAAAGATTCAAAAAAGCGCACTTTGCTTTAACATTCATAAGGAATGGGTGTGTTTCCTGGTGAGCAGGCCTTCAAAGACATTGTGACAAACTGGAAAATTGTGTCTATCATCAGGCTGATTTCATCTTTCCCCCTCAGAGTTATGGAAATGCACACATTTAAGCTGGTATACACTGTAATGCTACTTAAAAGTAGACACTTTCCACCTCTGARTGTTCCTTCTTTACTCACTTTGCAAATGGCTAGCATTTTACACCCAAAACAGGCCAGCTTTTCAACGTGTTGCTAAGGTGCGTCTACAGCACAGGCACAGACTCAAGGTCTGTCAGAAAGGCTGGATCCAAGTTCCTACAATGTCTGAAGATGAGGGACTCAAACGTGAGAACTGGCCCCCGTTAATTTTCTCTCAGCCCTCCAGTTTCCTTCTTGGTTATAACRGCAGATTCAGAAGCGTTGCATCACACTTGGATTTCTTCATCTGGGAGGCCAACAAGGAGTTTAGTGGACCTCCAAAGTGATGTGGGAAGATTACTTATAAGCAGCTACATTTTGAAATTTTGATTTTCAGAATGACTCCTCAACTCATATGACCACACGGTTAAAACAACTTTTTGAGAATAAAGCTTAAAGATATGTTTTACTGAGCTCCGACAGAAACTCTATTCACTGTTACACTACGAGGTAAACATCATAGAAACAGTGAGAGTTGTAATCTCACTGYGACAGCTGAAAGACTCTGCTTCTCTTTGTTCCCAGGTAGAAACATTGATCAAATACACAAAACCTTATTTTAGACAAGAAATCTTATTTTAGACAAGGCTTCCAAACTCAGGCAGCATTCAGTGGACACTATGTGCAGAGGTCGAACACAGCAGCCTCCTTAGCTCACCCATTGAGAACTTACAACCAAGTCTTCCCTTTTCTTCCTCTTAATGCCAAAATATCAGTTACACTCATGGTGTTCACACCGCTTTAAACAACTTGGCACAACAGGACATTCTGTTATTATTTTCTTTCATTATAGAATAAATCCTCCTGACAACAAAACAATGTAAACTTGTAACATCCATCTCACACATATTCAACTTTGGCATGATTGCAATAAATTAGGATGCAAAAACACGACTAAGGAACAGAGAGAGAATATTGGGCAAGATTTATTCCTGTCCATAACGTTTAATGCTCTTTTCAAGACCCTTTTTACCCCTCCACCTTTTCTTTTCTAAGATGACAGAAAAAAAAAAAAGAAAGAAAAAAGAAAAACTCAGGTGAATATGAACTAATGTGCTACACTCCATCTGTCTTGTATTAGTTAAATCAGAGGCTGTAGAGCGGGAGTAGATCAGCATGCTCCAGCCTGCAGCCTGAGAAACAAAAGAAGTGACTTGTGTAGTATGGAGGGAGACTAATGGGAAAAAAGCATTCCTGCATGTAGCAATCTGTGCTCCCTACAATGTTACTCATCATTCTGTCTAACTTCAATAATATTCGTAGCATGAGATGTCTAAGATTAATGAGGCATTTATTCTCCGATAAGAAGCTATCACAAAGAATATATTTTCCATCAACATTTTTTTCTGTTAAATTAATAATTYGAACTTTTGGCAAGTAAGGAATTCAACAGTGGCTTATAGCAGATGATATGAAGCTAGTCTGTCTAGCAGGTTTGCATCTTGGAATGGGTCAGCATTCATTTTTTCACTGCATGTCCAGACCATGCTGCTAGTCAGCAAGCCGCTAAGTCTCAAATTGCTTTCAGAGGCATCTGTTGTTTGCCACTGCTGGAGATGGGATACTGCGCTACGTAGACTTATGGTCTGATCCAGTGTAGTTTTAATATTATGTGGGTTAATCACCTTTAATCATAGAATCATAGAATCGGTAAGGTTGGAAGGGACCTTTGCAGATCATCTAGTCCAACCTCCCTGCTCAAACAGGGTCACCTAGAGCATGTTGGAAAGGATCACATCTGGGCGGGCTTTGAATATCTCCAGAGAAGGACCCACCACAGCCTCTCTGGGCAACCTGTTCCAGTGCCCTGTTACCCTCACTGGAAAGAGGTTTTTCCTTATACTGAGGTGGAACTTCCTGTGCTTCAGTTTGTGCCCATTGCTTCTTGTCCTGTCACCTGGCACCACTGAAAARAGTCTGACCCCATCCTCTTAACACCCTCCCTTAAGGTGTTTGTAGACGTTGATAAGAYCCCCTCTCAGTCTTCTCTTCTGCAGGCTAAACAGGCCCAGCTCTCGCAGCTGTTCCTCATAAGAGTGATGCTCCAGTCCCCCACTCATCTTCATATGTCCTTACACTGGACTCTCTTCAGTAGTTTCATGTCTTTCTTGTACTGGGGAGCCCAGAGTTGGACACAGTACTCGAGATGAGGCCTCCCCAGGGCTAAGTAGCAGGAGAGGATCACCTCCCTTGACCTGCTGGCAACTCTCTTCCTAATGCACCCCAGGAGACCATTGRTCTTCCTGACCACAAGRGYACATTGCTGGTTCATAGTCAATTTGTTGTCCACCAGCACTCCCAGGTCCTTCTCTGCAGAGCTGCTCTCCAGATGGTCAGACCCCAGCCTGTACTGGTGAATTCATGCTGACTACTCTTCCTCCATGGCTGGTCTTGAATAGAACTCCTGGAGCCCTCCATTGGTGTTCTGGGCTGAGGAAAAAGTCTTCCAGAGGTAGTCCTTTATAAGCACTGATAGGGTCACTGCTGGCCTAGCTCTTCTTTTTAAATTGTGACATATCAAAATCAAGGATGCATGTTTAAAATAAAGGTAAGTGCACCGAGTACTAGTCCCATTGTGTTTCCCAAGGCAGATGACCCATGCAACCTCTTGGTACACAGCAACATTTTTCTGAAGACTTTCTCTCCATGAGCATTTTCAGAAGGTGTGAGTAGATAAGATCTGCACTGAACAAAATCTTCTGAACAGAAATATCCTTCTCTGTTGACCATTAAGAGGATCAACCATTAAGGAGTCAGGCTCTCAAGAGACTGACACTGTCCCTGTATCTGTTCTGCTGTCTTTAGCAGAATTTGGTCACTCTGTCATCCTGATGACTCTCTAATACAAAATCCTAAGGTCTTCTGGCTACTTGCAGTGGATGCCCTGTGAAAATCTCAGAAGTGTTGTTGACTTCGCTGTCTGTGCCCCTGTGAGCCTAATCAAGAACTAAAATGGTGATAAGTACTTACAAAAACAAGCTGTTCCATGAACAGTGGAACTAATTACGTCATCTGCTCCCCACAGCACAGCACAGCACAGCACAGCACAGCACAGCACAGCACCTCTACTGCCTCATCCCCTCAGCTATCACAGCCATGCTCAAACCTTTTGATCTATCCCATATTCTTAGCTTCTCAAAGGGCTTTCTTATAAGACACCCATTTCTTTTTTAGACATTTGTGAATGTCTTTTTTTTTTCTCAAAAAGACATTTTGTCTGCTTGATTTAAAGAATCAAGCTAAACAAGGAACAATTGGTTTTGCTCAGGGTTTGCTGGAAGCTGTTGCTTCTTTGTCAGTTTTATAAAAAAACCTTTGTGTTGGGAAGCTTGTCCACTYTCAGGTGTGTTGGCTGGTCTGGTAAAATATATTCGGATTCCCTATCAAATATATTTTTATTTAAAGGATTGGCTGGTTTTAGATAAAATTGGGTTTTTTTTGTTTGTTTTTTTTTGTTTTTTTTTCATGATACTATGGTTTCTTCATTTTCCTTGGGTACGTAGAGAAGCTCTCCCCACAGGACATGAAAGGTTACAAGTAATAGCAGTAGGAGTAGTAAGAGCCAGACAGTAGAAGCACTCTTTTGTCTGGCCTGGAACAGGCAAGCGTTTCCAGGAGTCAGCAGAGAAATATCTGTGGCAGAGCGATATCAAGTATACCAGCAGTCACTTTTTCAGGCTGGGTGATCTGAAAACACTGATTATATCATTCCACTCTAATATTTGTAAGCATGTTAGTTTTGTACTATGAATCCTAATAGCTTGACTTTTGTGGGAATTATATTTTGAATGATTTTAGGATCAGGTGCTTATCTCTTACTCATATTTTGCTGGGTTTAATTGTATCAAACACGCTTGCTTTGGGGAACATACTCATACTGAAAACTAACATCATGGTCTTCTAGCACAGGCTGCCAGTATCTTATATCACAGAAATATGAACTTCTAATTCTAAGTTTGAAGTATTAAGTTTTATTTAACCTAAGGCAAATATCATTACAGCAATTCATTGTGTTAATTCTCATTACAAAAAATGTCTCTTGGGCTAGCAGATTAAAGAGAGTTGTTGCTATTTATCGGTCTCTTTCAATACTTTTTCTTAAACTGGCAATTCTATCTATCAAGCTCTCTTTCCTCAAAGATACCTGTGCTGTATAGTCTCCTGTATAAATTTGATTTAAAATCTATTTGGAGTAATTTTCCTTGTCAAAATAAATTATTTAATAAAACAAAATGGCTATTTTCATTTGTGAGCTCCATAGGCATACCTAACCTTCTAAAAAAGTGAAATTAACTATAGTTTCAGAAAAGATGAAAATATACACATATATATTTGCATAACAATTACCATATTTTTTATGTCCCCCTCATTCTTCATCATTGCCAGACAAGCTTTAGAGAACTTAAACATTTAGTCATTTTCTCCAAGTTATATTCTTTGACAGTTTTAGATGCTATCTACAGCCAAAANAAAAAAAAAAAAAAAAAAAAAAAAAAAAAGTTTCTTTTCAGCTTATTTTTGGAAGCTGGTAGTTTTATTAATCAAGATATCTCCTATTTTTGAGTGAAGATCTATTTTACATAAATTGTAAAGCTTTCCTTTAATGTGGATGAATGGGGGACTAAAACAGAGAACTATTTGTGATCACACAAGTTGTTTACGGAAGAGAATAAAATTGTTTTCACACACTTTTGTTCCAAGGCTACAGCCMCAGGACTGATACTCTCTAACTGATATTTGATACAGCAGCCTCTGTTTGTAAGGTTTCTGAGCAATCTCCTGGTGCAATGGGAAATTAACTAATTTCAGAGGGATAAAAGACTAAAACTCACATTTTTTTTTCTTCTTATTTTGCATTATCATTAACAATTCTGACAGAATCGATAATGTGCATTTTCAATTTGTGGTGTAGATGCACCAGCAATTACTATTGGCATATCCCTCAGGAAATCTGTCTTTACAAAAAAATGCAAGAACAAAGACACTTGCAAAGCTTGAATATCTAAAGCACATTTAAAGGAAGAAATGAGCTATAAGCAATGTCTTTGCTTTCCCTATGGAATTTTCAAGCACTCGCATTTGATGGGGCGAAATCAAGTGAGACTGTTTCTGCTATAAAAACAAACATTTACAGATTGACATTTACACAGTAACCAATTTATAAAAAGCTACTCTCACTGTGATTTGTCATGTCTCACTTGTTGTCCTGCTCATCCTAATAAAATAGAGAACTATGCTGAGAAGGATCAAAGATTCACTTCAAGGTGAAAGTACCTTTTGAAGAGATAGTAAAATTAAACTATACAGAAGAAGAAAATATTATATTTACATAATTATTTATAATTTAAATACATTTTCCTAGATGGCTGTAAAAATGCCTATGAATGGTAAAGCAGAAAACTATTTCTGAAGAAAGGATAGATTAATAATCTACCAAATTTAACAACGATTTATCTTGCTTTCCTTGTTGCTTCTCTGTTTATTTGTTGCATTGGTTTAATGTGGACAAACAGTTCAGAGCTAAAAGGGCACCTTATGTGTTTTCCCACATCCAGACACATAGAAATGGAACAGTGGATGTGGCAGTAATCAGGGAAAATGATTGGTCAGCAGAAAATCACACAGAGACTTTAGTAACATTATAAGACAGCTCATTAAGAGAGGACAAAACAGAGCTGACGCTGTTGCAAATACATGAATAGATGGATCCAAGAGCAAATACCCAGATACTACACCTGCTATCTTTTGGAGGAAAGATAACATGTACACTCTTGACTTTTCATTTAGGTATAGGGTCTGGACTCTAGAACGATTGTTTGAACATATCAAYTGGCAGTAAATAAAAAAGAAAGATGCAATCCATTTTTCTTTCTGTTTTATATGCTCCTAGTCTTTAACCCATATGGCTCTGTTCTGGTTATCGAAAAGATGGGAGGGAGAGAACGGTTTGTAAAACGGACTCCAAACATGGGAATAAGTGCCATACCAAAGTCCAAATACTTTTGCTTATCACAAAAAGATAACGTTTATCCTGCAGCAAAATTAAACTACATATAACGTGTTCATTTATCCTGCAGCAAAATTAAACTACATATAACGTGTTCAGATATCAAAAAAACAAATTGAACACATTTCTAATAGTTGAATTTACTAGTACTTCGCCACTGAGTTTTGCTGCTGTTTTAATACACGTTACTAATACAAAAAACTAAAATCAAGACAGATTTTTTTTTCCTTATTGGTTCTATTCTAAGTGAGAAAAGACTAGGATGTAGCTCTAATAAAGTAGGATCTGGTATATTTGTATTCATAACATTTTTAGTGAATGAGCTGCAGCTTATTTCTTCCTCTGATAATATGGTTAAGTCTAAGATAGCTGATTAATAGCCTTTTCATGCCTGGATCTTGTGAACAAGGCATGGCAGAATAGGATCAAGCTTAGGAAGGAGCGCTTTGAAATTCTAGAAACAACAATTTGCAAAGACATTATTAACTTCTTCAGATAATGCACAACAGATCAAAACACTAAATAACAATGAAATCTAGTAGAGTGAAATGCATATTTTAGGTTTAATTGTTATTTTGCCTTTCTTTCTATCTTTCTATTTAATACAAAGTCTGTCTTGCCGCCATTGCCAACATCACTCATCCCTTCAACCCTTACTGCTAGACACTTTTCCGGCTGATTAGAGGAAGCTTTCGTGGCAGAGTAGGAAGCAAACAAGCTCAAATGAAGCTGGACTACCTAGAACAGATCTGGAGCAACCGAACACCACAACGTCAAGGAGAAGTGCGAATTGCATAGGGGGAACCATGCCACTACTAGCCGGTCCCAGCTTTTGATTATTGTCACCAGCTAGAGTTCATACTAACAGCTCAGAAATCAAAAGGGCTTAAAACGTCTTTACCAGATACCTAAAGTTTTTTAATATATTAATCATAAATTTTCTTTTTTCTTCTTTTTGTGGAGTCTATTGATTTGCCTTGTTTTTCTTTCTTCTCCCTGGCAGACACTGGAAATAATGGTATTAAAATTGATCTGGCATGTTCGAGGCAGATGTTAGCCATGATATCCAGTTTTTAATGGAAGGTATATACAATACTAACCACATGGATCTTAGCCCATGTCAGTCTCACATTCTGAATGAGATTTGAGGGAGATGATGAAGCACAGAGTAAGATATACCAGAGTGCAATGCTRGCTCTTATGTTAATGGACTCAAGGACTCCCAGTCACAAAAGAATCAATAAGAATGAAGCACCTTAAAAATATATATTCGAAGCTGTTCCTGAGMCAGAAAGTTTTCTGATTAATAAGAGAGGGGCAGTCAAGTATACAGAAAGGAAAAGACTTTCCATGCCCTCTATCACCTTAAAAATGAACAACATATATTCCCATAAAATACAGTAATTGGTGCCTTTCCAGATCTTGGGTTTCTCAATTCTCATAGCAGCAGAAAGAAAGTGAGTGTCTGTCTCACAGATATCTTACAAAGCCAGGCAAGCTTATGGAGCAAAGTAAAAAGGGAGTTTTGCTTCAATGATCTTTACTGTGTCCTTCCATTCAATACTAAATAAGTGTCAGACAATTAGAAATGGAACAGCGGATGCGTAAATGATACTGCCTTCCCAATAAATTGCTAATACCTGGATAGTGCTGCATGACTGGAAGCATACTGTTACAATAACTGCAGTACCAATTTCTATGTCTGAATAATAGAGAATGTGAAGAAGATCAATGTAGCATTGGAGTCATGAAACAAACAATCTACCACATGATTTTTTCTTGTGTCTGATTTCTTACTTTCTTCCTTCCAGAATTGAGACATATTGTACTTAAGCTTTACAAGAGCAACACATTTTTTTTCTCTCTTCTTGGCAGAAGTGTGTTATGTTTTTGCAAACATTGTAGTCTCTGGACAATATTTAGTGACTGTCAAATCACAACAGAAAGTTCATGCTTGTTCTTGCAGGGTAAAATTCAACCTCATTTATACTGGGCACCTAAACGTCATTCATCAGGAATAGTTATAAMACAGATAAAATAATTAAAAAGAAATTTTGTAAGCATTGACACATAAGTTTTTTTTGTTATAACAATTTGATCAGAAGAAAGAAGCATCTATAAAGTATATATTCATGCTTATTTCATTTGGTCCATGGACCACTTTTTACCATCTGTCACATGGAAAAGAAGATCTTTCAAAGGAATTCTGGAATATTAATGGAATTCCCTCAGCATCATCATTCAACACAAGTGGCATTTTTAGCTTCTAAAACTAATTAAAATGCATATTTTAAAGAAGTTCAGCATTTAACTCAGGAGAATAGTATGCACAGGACATCTCTTCAGTGTTTCAGAGGTCACAGTATGAGATTGATTTGAAAAACTTCATCTAAAATAAGCCAGTACTTTAGAGGAAGTTATAGGAAAAATATATAAAATGTTGATTATCATACTTGCTACCAAATTTTAAAGCATCTATAACTATATTGTGGATCCCATTGCATTTTCTAAACTGGTAAATGAAGCTAAAGACCAAACTTCTGCACTTCTTGCTACTCAAAAGTACTATTACAGTGAAAAGGCAACAGGAGTATTCATAGTCTAGCAACAAGTTAGCAACCAGAGTCATATATTTTTCACTCAGCTTCACTGGTYTGCAGTTTGGCATCCAACCTTCTGCAGTTATTAGCTAATCTTTGTAGTATAGGTACCACAGAGAAGAAGAAGRAGGTGTTGAACAGAAGAAGAATAAGAGTTGTGCAGGACACCTACCAAATCATTCTACTGCAAAATGCATTGGGCACTGCTGAAGTCCTGCCAGGACCAGCAAAAGAAAGTTGAGTCTTTATATAACTGTAATGTAATGTACAGTAAATGCCACCTTCTCCTGCAGTCACTCTCTTGCCTGCTCAAATGGCAGGGGGTTCAGAACAGGATAGCAGCTCTTGTCTCAGCAGCACATCGACAGGTTACTCACACTGCTCTTAGAGTGAGGCAATCCTTCCTAGCAGGCATAAACTTGGATTTAAACGCAGAATATGCTGCTTGTAAACTAAACGGGAAATATCTGAACAGTAATTCTCATTCATATCTAAATATCCTTAAGTAAAGATACTAAAAAGGTATTCTTTTGGATTGCTTTTCCCTGAGCTGGTGTCATTATGAGAATATTTTGTATGATTTTGAGGACAAAGTGATTAAAAATTCTTTCAATTTTCCTTTTTATTGATGGTGTTTTATCTGATTCTTTGAAGAGGTATGAAACTGAGCCCAGTAGGTGTTGGGAAGGTTCATTATAACCTGACAGAAATCTATCTAATCCTAGGGCTTTACTAGCTCTAAGAGAATTGTCTTATTTATTTCCATTAAATCATTAACTGATTGCAATGTTACTTTTGAGCCTTGAATATAATAATAATAATAAAAAATGGAATCAAGGGTCTAAACAGCTTTTTGTCTTATCCTAGATCTGTGGATRTCTTCAAAGAGCAACCTGGAGTGCTCAATGACATCCTTTGCAGCCAGTGATGGGGATGTTATTGTTGTCCTGTTGAGCAGAGGCAGGCAAAGAGATTCTACTCAGCATTTATTCCATGGCAGTCATCTGAAAGCTYCCATATAATTTTCTGAGAATCAGGACTGATTATTACACATTACACAGAAATTAAAACATAATCTATTTGATTAAGAGATAGAAGCTGTGATCTAATAATAGTCATTCAATTATTTCCTCTTTCACAGAGATTTATGTGGTTAAATGAAGGGGTCTGCATCTGAACTTGTCTAGACTACCTTTATAATGGTGAGGGACCTGCTCTATACTGTCCGTGAAGCCTTGTGAGTGATGTGTCTCATGTTGAAACAGACATTTGTTTACACCTAGTCAGATAAATTGCACCCTATATTCCATCGATTCTATTGACTAAAACTCCATTGATCTTAATGGAAATCTGAACAATTACCTATGCTGTAAACACTTACCTGAAGGTGACATAAATCACACCTTAAATAAAGGCTTCATGACTCAGTTCAATCCAGCGTCACAGTGTACTTCACCTTTAGGGAAATTCACTGATTCCATTTCGCTCCAGAAAAAAGGAACCTGTAAGTACGGCTACATGCTTAAGATTCACTGTGGTCTACCTCAGAACGGAAATCTTCCAGTACAAGAATCTGCAACAATATTT
The DNA here is from genome assembly GCF_003343005.1 of Rhea americana. Lineage (NCBI taxonomy): Eukaryota > Metazoa > Chordata > Aves > Rheiformes > Rheidae > Rhea > Rhea americana. Next base: position 3,834,343 of record NW_028186790.1, on the reverse strand, counting down.
GGCACAAAAGAAGTTGATGCCATTTGTCAATCTGTATGTCACCGTAACACAAATGATTCATCTTGCTTGCATTGTGAAAAGAGAATAGGCGCATGTAAAGCTGTGAGGGGTGGAGAAAAAGGTATGACTTGAAAATAGCAAGCAGTGGCCAGGAAAAAAATGAGGAAAATATTTATTATTGGTGCATTTTAAAGCCTCTCCTGTGCTGGAGAGAGGGAGTGACATTTTACAGGAACTCTGTACTGATGAATGAAGTTCAGCCTGCATAGCTAGGTTTCCTTGCAGTGAGAAACCTGTTATGTATTATTTTATTACACTGCAATAAAAGGGTGTGGTAATATAACTATATTACAGATATAAATATAAATATAACAGAAAATAGTGTAAGAAGGCTAAGCAAAAATACTAGAAGAAATATATGATGGATCAAAGGAGTATGAAACCAGACACAAATATAGAGAAATTCATCACCATGTAAAAAGAACCATGAAGCATTTAAACAAGGTAAGAAAAAACATCAATTGTGTACATTATAAAGGGTGAAAGATTATGCTACAGCAACATCCTTAGAAGGAGGACAGGAAACCTGAAAGAGGTTTAGAATGATCCTCATAAATCTAGAAGTCTAATATCAAATGAGAAGAACAAGCCATAGCGAATTGTGTGTGGGAGCTGGATAGAATACTAGAAGGTAAGAAAAAAGCAAGGAATACTATCTGGAAAGGATGATATTAGACTTGAAAAGCTGCAGCCTTTTAATTAAAATGCCAAATTGTGTCTGCTCAAACTCTATAAACAGATATATGCAAAAAGAGATGATTCTGAGATTTCAGGAAGTCTGTATTCATTTCCCTCCTGAAAAAAAAAGCAATGGGGAAGAGTATGAACAATAGTGAACCCTATACTTAGTGAATCAGACTAGTAAAATATTATTTAATATGCATCATGGAGAAGCAAGAATCATGAAGGACTCATTACATTTCCAATTAAAAAGCATGAATAAGAGAGACAATCCTCAACTACAATACATGGTACAAGGTAAATATGAAGCTACAACTTGAGCTAAAACACAAAGAACCAGAGACTGTGCCAAAGTCTCAAATATTTTTTAAGGATTAGAATCCATATTTTCTATCTGAAATGTGTTGCAGATTCAAATTTTGGGAAAGGGGGGTCTAACAGCAAGGTTAATACCTGTAGCAATCAACTGTTTCTTGGGCAATTACCTGAAGCTCATTTCTGTCAACATCAAAAAAAAAAAAAAAAAAAAAAAAAAAAAAAAAAAGGCCTTTCTGGCCTCTTAAAACTATTTTAAACACAGAAAGTCTTTTTAGGAATTGAAATGTGTTTGCTCATCTATTAGTGTTTGCAGCAAGTAAACATGATGTCAATTAGCCTTGCTAATGTGAAATCATTACCGGTTCTTGGGCGGGAGAAAGAGTTCATCAGCTCAAATAAACATTCTGTGTGTTGCAATACATCTTACTATTGGGCAAGAACAATCCTGCATGTTTAACTAATTAGTATTTGTTAGGAATCTTCTAAACTTAGGGCATGAAACCTTCAGTAGCTTTGAGAGAGATTTTTAAAGGCACAAAGGTCAATTACACAACCGTCTATCTTTGGAGATTAGTCATTTAATTTCTTTTCATACACCTGAAACTCTCCATCTTTATAAACAATAATGAAAGGCCATACACGGAATGAAACCAAAACTTTAGTATTAGTTTCTAATATTTTAAGTAGTCTAATACGAGGCCGCTGAACTTTATCTGATAACTTTTGTTGTGTTATATTTTCCCAATGGAGAACTGACTCTCCGCATGGAAGAGTTAGGAGTCAGTTGTGCTAGGAACTGAACAAAAGCAAAGGCAAATGCATACACACACAAAAAAAAAAGAGAGAGAGAGGAAAAAAAAAAGAAAAAACAAACTCTTTGCCCCAAACAGTTTAAAAATAAATGCCATTGAAGCCATGATTTCTGAATAGACTTTGACATTGCTGCTAGGGGGAGAATAATCAGCTTTCCAAGGATGGAAAATTCACTCTACTTCTAACAAAACATCAGTGCACTCTTTGACAACTTTTGTCTGAAACTGATTCACAGACCAAAACAGAGGTTGTGGCAAAAGATGAAAAAATTTCCACTGGATGAGATCCTGTTGCATGGTCAGGCTCTAAGACTGTGGRTAACCTGCAGGGTTTCAAACTACTTTTTTGTTGTTTCACAGTTAAAAAAACAAACAAACCAAAAAACCCCACTCTCATTAATATAACCCTACTAATGCAGAGATAACATATTAAAATCAGTGATGGATTATAAAATGCTCATGTCCTGTTGATATCATTACAACTATGTGTGATGGAAAGGGATATAATAGCGGACAACAAAATCATAAGTGGATGGTGTGAGTGGAGATGCTGGTGTCTCTCCACAGTCAACAGACTCACAGCTGTTCACTGCCTCTTTCAGATCCTGTCAGATGAAGCGAGTATGAGCCAGGTTTACAAAAAACAGAAGGTGGTAGTTCTTCCTGCAAAAGAGAGGATTGTGGAGTTCCTTGCCAAAGGATGCAGTGTGTGCAAACATTGTCAGGGATTCCAGGAGAGAATRGAGAAATACTCAGAAAAAGGATGGATTAGATAAATAGGTATACTACCCCAGGTTCAGGTTACCAGTAAGCTGAAAAATGTGCTCAGAAGTATTACATATGGTCTACTTTTCCCCAGTCATCTATTAAAGCCACCACTGGAGTCAGGTGACTGGGATAGACAGATATTTGGTGAAGCAATAACTCTCTTCATACATTTTTATTATATTCCYTTTTCTGACATTCATCATATCCGGTATCATTTCAGGACATTCAGAGAATATTACCTTAAAGTCAGACCTGGGGCTGCTGTACCCGGTATGAACCCTGTAGCCCTGAATGAACTCCTATTAACTGTTTTGTTCTCTTTCATCTACACAACCTGTCTTCAAAAGTTACTGTCCCTAGAGCAGTTACAACAAAAATGATAATGAAGCAACTTCTGCCAAAGGTAAAGTGAAATCAGCATTGATTTACATTAGTATCCAGACTGCAAACCTGTAGTCTGCCATAGTTCAGACATCATTTCACCTACTGATGAACCAGTTTTTCCAYGAGCACAGGGCAATATCTCTTAAACGAATGGATATAACAATTTTGTTTGTTTCAGTCAATATTCATGTTCAAAGTAAATGAAGTARAAGTTTCAGTTCTATTTGGCAYATTATAGTATATTCTTACAGAATTTGCAGGATTTACATAAACTGTTAGAAAGCAAGTCAGTAATGTATCCCTCCTAGACAGACTTTTTCTGTTGGACAGACAGTGCATGTTGGTAGAATGATAATACTGGTGGTAGCATCGCATATGCTATCACCAGTCATCAGCTTGTTCTGAGACAAGCCTTGGAACTCGCGTTCCACCCTCATGAGACATCCCCAGATGGCTGCTAGATCCCCTAAAAGCTGATTATACTCTTTATACTGAGTTGTCATCTTTCTTTGCCTTGCATAATCATCCCATCTTCCAGCTCTCTTATGACTCCAGCAGTTCTTTCAGCTTGTTCTTTAGAGAAAACCCTTCACCTCCTACCTAACTTTCTCTGGGAAGTTCCACAATATTCCAGTGTTTCTGTTTCTTTTTTTCCCTCAAAACTTTATTATCCACAAGATACAATCAAGAAACAGCTCTGTCTGGATGTCACCTGTCTCAGTAACATTGACTAGACTTTTTGATATCAAACACCAGTGTTACCGTTCACCTGACAACTGAAGCTCTACATAATTGAAAAAAGCTTCTGAGCCCCAAACATTTCAYAACTGCCCCCTTTGAACACTGTGGACATAGTCACCACTTTGCCAAGTGCTTCTAACATGGATTATATATTTGATTCAACATTCCTGTTCTTTACATCCAGAGCACGACTGATTTTCTCGTGCTCTTTCTGAAGAGCTAAAACTCTCATCCTGTTTCCTTAGCTCACTGCTTACTGAGCACACAGCAAAAGCAGCCTTTTGCTCTGAAATGCTATGGTGAATTGTATTTCTCTACCCTTTGATCATGTGCTGCTCTGTTTTACAATATGCTTATGACTCCTCCTCACCATCAAATTCATGTTATATTTTTATGTTCGTAACCTAATCCCACCTTATCTTTCTTTCAGAAACAAGAGATTTTCTCTTGCTTCTAATCAGCTATTGACGGTAGCCTCCATCACCTACTTGATTCATTCTCAAGCAGTTGCTTTCATGTCATTCACGCTTGGGAGAAATATTCTCAGGTAACATCACTGCTTTTCAATCTCTTCTCCAAATCTGTCCTTTGACATGATACTTATAAATATACTATGTGTAAATAAGCCCTAATAATACTAAGATTGCTGCCTATCAGTAATGTTGTTTTATTTCCTTCTCTACCTATACTGCTCTTCGTTTTTTCCTGTTTCTTGTCTTCAGCATATGCTACATGTGTTTTGATGCATCATTCTTTTACTCAGTGTCGGAGAGCAGCTGGCACACTGAGGTCAGTCTTTTAGTTTCTAGATATCACTATAATATGAGCAATAATTGCACAAAAAACAACTATAGTCTCCTCGCAATATTTACACTTTTTAATGTACACAGAAAGGTTTCTGTGTACATTCTGTACTATCTGCTCCATTTTCATAGTAATTGAGCGACTATAATGTGGTATATGCATTTCCTCACAACACTACATATATATGTAGTTAGCACTACATATAAAGGGTAAACTGAAGCACAAAGTGACTGAAGATCACTTTCAAAAGATCATTTTTCTGAATGAAGATAGCATTCAGAGAATCTATTTTCAAATCTAATACAATATTTAGGTAGAGTGCAAGCATTAAGGTCTGAGGAGAGCAATTAAACTGTTCATGTTGTAGGATAATATCCCACAAAAAAGTTCTAATAGTCAGCACCTTTGTTTTGGACCACAAGCTGACCACATACTCACACCCTAGTCTGAAGAACGAGGTGCTAAGCACCACTGTGACCCAGAAATCATACACAGATGCATCTTAACCATGCTTCAGTCCCTACTGTGGTCCAACACTCCCACTTTCTTTAGTGTAAGCCAAGGATGATTTGAAGAGCAGGAAGTGAAATGACAGTTTTGTTTTGCTGGCCTGGGAAGAGCTGCTGTGATGGGCAAGTCCCACAGCATTATGTAATCCAGGAGCGTAATCAACTCGGCATAAAGATACCCAGGCTTAAATATCCTATTTCCCAGAAGTAGCCTCCTCAGCTGAGATACTTCAGAGAAAGAAAGAACAAAGAGAGGTTGAAAAGGGAAATCCCTGCACCTGGAAGCAGTTGGAATCATGGGGATAAGAAAATAATTCTGTCTCTAAATAGAGAAAGAATCATTCTTCTCAGACGAGAAGACCCAGTCCTTAGAAGGCACTCATACTATCACTCCTGTTTGAAAGAAATCAGAAAAAAATATAATATATAGGCTCAATTTTTAAGGTTTATTAACTTCCAAGAGTGAACTGAAGTCTTTGTTTCATTCCATATTCATTTTTTTCCCCTCAAGTTTCCTTATGATCCCTCTGTGGTGAAAAGCTGCATTTTCGTAAACAATATTGGGTTGTGGTTGTTATCATTTCACACAAGACTCCTCTTGCAGAAAGAGCTTTGGAGAATATTGGGCTATTTTTTTAAGTACCTTTGACAGTCTGCTGCACTGAGCTAAAAGATTTTAAGGTACGTTAACTTTAACAAAAGAATGTCCGTGCCATAAGCCTCCATTTCGTTACAAAATAATGATAGCTGTTTAAAAAAATGTGTATATATAACTTAACCCAACTCCTTTATTTATTATTATTATTTATTTAGAAGGTCCCTCAAGCAAATCCAGATGGATGCTGATAGAACGGGATTTGCAGGAACAGGAAGAGTTTCAATTTTGCTTTGGATTCAACATAATTGAGACTGTGGCATTTGAAAATGTGCAGTCTGCAGATTAGATCATGTAGTTTCCCACCCATTACTGACTCTCCTTCTCAAGGTGCAAGATGTGCTCTGCCTCATACATACATTCTATTTCATTCTGCAGATAATCAAGGGCAAAATTTAGATTCTCGGGAAAAAGGTTTTTCACAGCACATGAATTGCATCTTTAGTCTTTGCATGCCAGAGGATTCTCCAATTTGCTCTGTGGAGATCTGTTTTCTGTGTTATCCTGGCATTCTTCTAAGTATGCTTTCTCCTTGGGAAGAAAAGATTTCTATTACTGTGCTCTCAATCCATTAATCAGTTAACACTGCAGTGTAGTTAAGCTCAGAAATTTCACTGAGGATGCTTAAAAACAGAAAAGAGAAAGAAAGAAATGAAGTAAGAAAGAAGCAAACAAACAAAGCAACACAGAATCAAATAAAAAGAGAGAATGAAAGAAAGAAGAAGAAAAGAAAGAAAAGGAATTTACTATTTTTTTTGTTGTGATCTTTCGCTGAATTGATGGGTTTTGATTTATCAGCTTTAATAACTTCTCACCTCTATAAACTTTATTGAAACACAGGTTTTGTTCGCTTTACTCTGAATTTCATATAAATTTATGGCTGTGTATAGCACTGTTGACTTCCCGGGGCTTCACATATGTGCAGTACTGAAGCTTCAGTGGTCTGCTATTATATCACAGCACTTTCAGCTTTTTAAATTGGATAAGTGTACTTGAGTCTATGTCTAGAATGTTCCAGGAAGAAAGACTTTAAAATTATGACATTTTAGATGAATAAAAAATCTCAGATGAACTCTTTTCTCTAGCATTTTTCTATCCCCAGTCTCGTTTTCCTCCATATCATTGGATCATAAGACATCATTCCCATTTTCCTGGAAATTGAGCAGACACTTACGGCAGTTCAAAGTGAGTATAAAATGCCCCCAAATCAAAATAGCAGTTTTATACTCATTTTGCCTGGTTGAGCAAATATGATCGCAGTTGTCTAACGGCCCACGCAATAGAATAGCATTCCTGCTAACATCAACAGCACTCTCCACCCTATGCTAAACACAGAGTTTAAGTAGCTTGCGGCTACATCTATGTTGCAAACAAAAAAATACAAATGCCTATTTTCTACTCCTGAGGCCAACTGGCCAGGTCCACACACATTCATACGATTAAACTTTTAGCTTCTAAAACAAAACAGCCATATCCAAATCACTCACTGGGATTTTCCCTTTGGCTGTTCTCACTCCCAAGCCGTGCTTGCAAAGTCTGGCGATGGTGGTCATTGGCCAGTCACCAACCTGAAAATTTCACGGTACACAGAACAAGATCCAATGCTCTGGGATGTTTCCTGGCTTTGCTAACTAGGAAATCAAGTTTTGGTAGTTTTAACTCTTTTAATAACATCCTCTTTTTCCAACCAAAAACTGCCTCTATTCAGCCTTAATGTCTTCTCAGTCTTTGCTTCCTCTCCTTAGCTTCCAGTGTTTTGGTCATCCTTCTGKTTGCTGTGGTCTCTTGGTCTCCTGTTTACGTCTCTGGTCCTATGATTTCCTAATTTAATTTCTACTGTGGCCTAGTCCAGCAGAAAAGCTACATGTCAAAMACAACATGTTAAGTTACTGTGCTTTTTTGGGGGATATTCCTCTCAGGCTTCATCATCACTTTGCTTAATCTGCTCCAAAAGCAAAAATGTTTCCATTTATCATTTCTTTTATTTGTGCAGTTTAGTCCTCTCCCTAAATGTTGATCCGCGAACTGCCTTTGCCATTGGGGTTTTCTGTTTCCATTTCTCTAGCCAAAATAAATATAAACAACAATGGCCAATTAATGTCTCCAAAACTGCAAATTCCATATTTGCTCTATTTTGTCAGAAATGAATCACAAAAGCGTTACAGAGCAAAGTAAGGCCAGACCTTTGCTGATTGTACTCTCCTGTCAGCCTGGGGTTATTTACAAGCTAAGTTGCTTCTTCATCAGTCATCTCTTGCCAGAAAGATGCACAGCAATATTCATGGGAAAGAGTTCTTCCAGAGAATAGGTACTTTGCAATACTACTAGCAATGAAAACATGTCATTTATACATTTTTTCCCTCCAGGGACCTCTTAAGTCACAACCTCAAATGCAAACATATATTCTTGATTCCTACTAAAGCTCATATCTTTATAAGTAGSAGCTCAGAAGCTCACATATTCTAGTGGCTTGCATTTACTTTAAGGTTTGCTTAAATGGCCCAATTAGAAAGAATTAGCATACATACACAGTCATTTTCAAAGAAGTATAGCAAAAGTAGCCATGCAGCTTCCAATGGAAGGTGTGTAGTTGAATCATCCAAAGATTATTCTWAGCCCTGAAAATAAAATATGAAATTTAACTGCAGTATGTCAGATGGGATTGAAATAAACAAAAATCTCCACCTAGATTCAAATTTGTCAGCACAGTCATAGCAAAACTTTGTCAAATAAGGTACTGTTATAATTCTACTTTGTTTCCTCTTTTTTTCTCCTTAAATTTTTKTAAAACCCTGAAATTTTCTTAATGCCTCTTCTCCTTAAAACCCTAGATGACAATTGTAATTGTCATCCAGTATCAACAGTGACAGCATATCCTATATGTGCAATGGAAATTCTTACTTGCGTCCCCTTTACAATACAAACATGCACTGTTTCTATGATAYGTACTACAAGCTGTAAATGTATCATATGAATTATATGTGCCTTTATTGATGTAAACGGAACTGAAATCCAAAACTAATGCAAGTGAGTCAGAAATGGGCAATGAAAGCTTGCTCAGAACTTTGGAACTGACTTTTTTCACAGATCTTTTCCCTAAATAACAGCCTGCTGTACAAAGTGCTGATTTTGGGGGTGTTCAAAGAATAGATCTACATCTAAAGGCTTGTGGTTCAGACTTGTCTCTAATTAAGAAGTGTCCTGAAGAGAACAAAGGGCCACACAGTAGTAAATGTATGCTTGCAGACACCAATTCACACCTGTTAATGATTAGTTTGCAGACAYTACCAGATGTGCTATTTATCTGTTGATCAGAGTAATTGAAATGAATTGCTCTGAATCAGTCATGTGAAATTGTCCCATTTAAGTAGATGTGCTGTTTCTCCTCTGTTTTCTTATGGAAGGGATGGAGCTGATCTTTTCATTTTAACACAATTTTCTACTCCTGACATAGTGCTCCCTCAAAGAGGCAGATCTTCTGCCCCTCCTTCTCCTCCAAAAAAAAAAAAGAGTCAGTAATAGTTCTTTAGATCATGCATAAGGGCTGACAATGGTAGGTGGTAGGAATAGGCCACATTTTTTATAATATATGTAAAAATCTACKATTTAACACTCACAAAGTCAAAAAATAAAACTGTACATTTGGAGGGTTGCAGACTTCTACAACTCATTGCCAAAAGAACACAGTAGTAGCAGACAGTATCAGCACACTCAAAACATGATTAAACAACCAGTAAAACAGTTTCACGGGACTACAAAGGGAGGGGTGCAGACTGTGGCGGGGTTCATGTCATCTCCCTCCTTTTGCCATTGTTGGAGACGGAGTTTTGAGCTAGGTGTACCATCGGTCTGATCCAGAAGGTCTCTCCTGCTTTCATGTTGTTATCATGTCATAGGATATTATCAAGGTTACTTCCTTTCCAAGCACTTCCTTTCCAAACATTTTCTTTTACTATTGTATAGCCTTTGTGAATATTGAGAGATGGTCTGTGAAGACAAATAAGTGAATCAGAGGAAGAGGTGTTATGACTTTTCTGTTGTCTATACCTACAGGACAGACCCATCACAAATTCAGCATGCATCTCGTGCTATAAAGTCCATAAGCAGAAAAGATGTACAGATAGACTGAAGCAAACGTATTATTTAGGCAAATATAAAAAGAAYACTATTAAACATAATTTAGACATTGTATCATGGACATACATTCTTCACTACAGTGTAAATTTTATTTTTATACATCAGTCCAGATCTGACAATGTCTTTGGTTTAAACTGTGGTCATTTCTATGTCTTTCTGCTATTGGGTATTTTTCCTACTATCCAGATAATCTTTCATAGTTTGTCTGTGGCATGTCTAACAGATGCTTTATACTTCCAGCATAGCCTAAAGAGGACTAAATTATAGTCCTAATCTACCAGGAAAAAAATAATAATAATAATTTGAGAGACTGGAGAATCTACGCTAAGAATGGACCAGAGATAGAGGCAATAAAAGGCTTTCAAACCTTCTTTCCTATAGGCTTTTCTAAGGGACTCAGAGCATATTGAAAGTTCCAGCTGAGGTCTTGATAGTAATAACTTCTAGTTTAGTTTCCTCCTACCTCTTTGCTAAAATATGTGTCTGGTTCTATTTCTAGACTTAMAACCCCACTTCTGCAATCGAATTTCCCTCGGGCTCATGACCACATGTCTTACATGAGGTCACGTCACTTCATTTGGGAGGGTCACTGTTCAGATTTGAACTAGAACAAAGAAAGTTTGCTCTCTTTTTCAGTGTATTTTATCCCAGGATACTACACCAGAACTATTTATATGTAACTTAATGATCTCTATTGTACTAGCAGGAAGCTGAAGCTCACATGACTTGTTTAAGCTCTTATGCAGCAAGAGTGTCAGAGCTGGAAGAACAGAAGAAATCTCCTAGCTCCCCATGCAGTGTACTGTCCACTGGACCATGAGCAGCAGTTGGCAGATATAACTAACAGCACTGAGCTTTTTGTTGGTGTCGGCTTATTAAAAATTCTAATGATTTGTGTTTTTGTCCCAGGTTATTTATCTTATTTTCCTACTCTGGCTCTGAATGCTGGAAGGAGGTAGTCAGCATCATTACACTCCAGACAATTGAGTTGATTGCTTTTTTTCATAATAGTGTTTGAGAATAGAGTTGTGCAATTTTCAGTAGGCGACAGAACAGACAGAAGGAAAAGCAAGTGCTTTAAATAGAATTGCTACAATGCTGCTTGCAAAATGTTCTTCATTAACCCTTAATAAACAGAGCATGCTAAGCTATTGGCAAAGCTGTATTCATTTAAGTTAGCAGGTTTCCATCCCTAGATTTTGCCACCCAGGACAGTCTTGTCCTCCTTCATTCTATGTTTCCCTTTTCTTAATTTGACTTCGCTCATTTGTTCCTTCTGCTGTGTCTGTTGCTTCCTATTTCTCACTGCTGCCTTTTCTTTTCCCCTTCACTCACAAGTACATTCTTTGTCTTCTGTTTATTTCCTTCTCGTCTTTCTTCTCCTATTTTTTCTTTTCTTCTTTTATTATGTATGTTGTATACCTAACCACAGGATTATTAAAAATAGCCGTAAAAAAGCCTTTAGAAGATATGCCTTTTTAAAAAAGCCCACTGTCTTTTTCCAGTAAAATATATATTCCAATATTCCTTACAGATATTAAAATAATTTTGCTTCTTAAATCCACCGATGCATCTTCCACAGTCATCTGATGCCTAATTAGTCTTACCTTCAAAGAAATTTTCTCARTGTCAGATTTAAGTTTCCCGTGTTGCTATGGACATCCATCATTTCTTAATATTCCAGTGAACAATTCATAAATACATACGTACATAGATGCATATATAAATAMACAAGCGACCCAAAGAGACCTCTCTCTGTCCTCAAGGCCAGCTACTGCTGCACAGATCATATCTACACGGCCAGAATTTTTTCAGTTCCCAAAATGAACACCCTAAAATGTATCTAAAGAGACATATAGTCTGGATATAGTCTGGGGTTCGTACACACAACTGAAATGTGACCCAACCACACATGGACATGAGATGGGTCCTGGCAAAAGCTGTGATGTCAGGCACCAGGCTAAAAATTGGACAATATGGAGAAGTGCCAGTGCCTAGCCTATGCCCTGACCCTCTTTAGTTTACAAATACAGATGTGCYGTTAAAGAGCATGTTGTTGAGGAGTAGCAAGAAGGAGGAAAAGCCAGGAGCCGAGGACGACCGCAGCGCAGGCAATGCCCTCACCGACTAGGGTGCAGTCCTGCAGCGTCCAAGCAGGGTCAGCTGGTGATAATGACTGGATCCATCAGCAGTCCCAGACAAGGTAATGAGTCCGGGGTCCATCCCAGGAGCCTGGTTAGGAGCAGTASGAGGCAGTGCTGGAGACAGGCCTGGAGACCCAGCTAGCCGCAGCATAGATCCAGGATCCACCCAGGCAGAAGACCAGGGCCATAACAGCTGTTTTCTTTTCCTAGATATTTAATAACTTAACTCAGTTCCTGCAACCTCTTTTCCAGAGGAAACAACTCTATTTCTTTCACTAGGTTTTCACAGGTCAATATAAGCCTGTCATCACTGCTTTCCTCTGGAGACTGTCCAATTGAACTACATCTTCCTTGAGATACCAGGACTAAACCCAATATATCAGTTAAAGTATTACCTCACTTCACAACACCACAAAGTTCATACCCAGCACAATGTTTCTTTTTGTACACCCCAGCARGATATTTTAATTTTGCATGTTGTATTGCTGATCTGATTCGCAATATTTCAAATTCCTTTTTTTCTGAACTGCTGCTTCACCTGTTTATTCAATTGACTATTCCAGCRTAAGTAAAAAATATTGTATTTCTCCTGACTGAGTTTGTCTTATTTATTCTGACTACTCCTCAGATATACCCATCCAATGTTAGGTGACTTCAGGCAAGATGAACAAGATGATCCCAATCTTGCTTTGACATTTATTAATGTATTAATCTCTCTTTCTTTTGCTCACCCTCCAAAACCATGTACACACACCTTGGAAAATGTAATTAAACCCCAAAAGCAAGTGCAGTAAGCCTAATGACAACAGAAGTATGAAACATCCCATAATASCCACAGAATCAGCTATTCCTACTCTTCCAAATGACGTACTTACACATCTAAAGAATAAAAGTGTCTTTTTTTTTCTTGAAAAGGTTGTATATCATCTGATGATTTAGGCACCCTGTCATCTACACTTATCCAGATGAAATTTTAGGTGTCCTCATATCCTAACCACTCTCAATCCTAGCTGGAAACAGAGATGTTTTTTAGGCACACCAGAAACTGCTCTTCTGTACCACTGCGGAACTGTGAAATTACCRAGGTTGCCAGCAAGCACAGAAAGCYGAGGAGAATTAATCTAGTACTTAAGTGTACTGTATGGAATTCATGCCTTTTGCCTCAGATATTGGAGGTGATAGGACCAAAAAGACTGAGAAGTGGTAGATGTTGGCCGGTCAGTTTTTTGTCTGGCCATTTGTTTGCTAATCTGCTGTCCTACCTCCCGACTAGCTAGACTTGGTGTGTTGTAAGTTATCCCCAGGGCGGTGCAGACTCTCTACTCCTAGGCTTGCTAACTGAAAGCAGCTTTTGGTTAAGCTCAGCTTCCTTCCAGGCCTAGCACTCATCACTGACTTTCCCATGATTAAAAAAACAAACAAACAAACAAACAAACAAACAAAAAAAACCCAGCAACAACAAAAGCAAACAAAAAGACCTCCCAAAGCTGTGTAGGGATTTTGACTAATTCAAGGTATGCAAAAGTGAAACAACTGTTACCTACCAAATGAATTTGCACGGATTTTGAAATCACTACCATTTTTTTTCCCAAGAGCTATATAGATATAAACACAAATACAAATAAACCCTGCATATGTTTTCCTGCTTGAGCTTTACCAGCCTTCTTGAGTRTTCCTTAGGCTGGAATCAAACCTATGGAAATCTTCTTATTTTGAAAGAAGTTCATATTTATTTACCACTCCTACACAACACTTTTGTGTCTTTGTGAACTTTTTCTAGTTTATAAATCACACCCCCCCTCAAACCCTTAGCATCTTTGCTCTATGCCTGGTAATTTTCTATTTTCTAATACTAGTCCCCTAACAGCAGTTGAAAGAGAACTGGTTCTCTTTTCCTTTGTAAACTCAGCAAATGTAGTCACTAAGTTTAATCTTTCTCCACTGTAACAAGCTCATGAGAAAAAAAAAAAAAAAAAAAAAAAAAAAAAAAAAGATCCTATAAGTAAAATAGATAATCAGTTAGGAAGAAGCTTAAAAAAATGCCACAATTTTATTAGTTGCTTGCATCAATCAGAATTTCTAATTTGTCAGAAAACTTCTTAACTATTCACTGGACAGTAGATAACTTAGTATTACTTTAGTATTTCAGTACTACTAAGGATCTGCATCACACTCATCATCGAATTCATCCAAATTGGCTCAGCGCTGAAGCTGCCTCTGAGACTCAGAGAGCCCGACCTTCTCTTTTGCTGATGAGAAGGGCAGAGATCAGGTCCTGTGTCCTCCATTATTCTCCCAGGACTCCTTATTACCTTGTGTTATGCTCATTACTGTCATAACTGGCTGTTTTGTTACCCTCTGGCTATCTAAAATTATCCCTAAATAACCCTTCTTCCAAAATATCCCAAATCCAAGTGCTTAGAAATACGAAAAAGTTCTAAAATCCTGACTTTTTAACTAGAAACATGGGAGGCAACATGTGACAAGAGATGGTACAATCCAAATCAAGCTTTGCCTAGATTATTGTTCTTGCAGTCTAAACAAAATATATTTGTGTATGCTGCATATTATATATACGTGTATGTGTATATATATATATATATATGTATACACTCACACACTCATATTTTTTCTCTTTGCAGGAACGCAAGTTTTGGAGAGGCAAACAGCTCATGCAAAATCARTTGTGGCTATAATGAACTGATAATAGTTGTGTTGAGTGATGTTTGCATACCCAGATAATGCCTGAAGGGCTGAGGATTAGGACTATAGTTATTTTGCAGGCTCATAACCTGTTGTTTGTATTGTTTGTTAGTCTCATATTGTAGTAGTAGCAAGAGTTGAATGAGGAAACAAGTTGGTCTTGTTTTTTCATGATATTTTAGGGTCTGTTTTTTTGCCTTTAATACTCACATTGTGCTTCTTGCTATTTTTGTACAACCCCAAGAGCTGGAATATACGTGTATTTTAATGTGGACAGAGCTTCTCCCATAATCTCATAACTCCAGGAGGATTTAACATAATTCTTAGTGATTATTTCCAGTGCCTGTCTTTGCAGGTGGTCATTGATTTCCTGAGCTTCAGCAGAATGAAATTGAGGTCTAGCCTACACTAGTAAAAGGTTTACTGGAATAGATATATCCATCAGTGCAACCATACAGGCAGACACAYTGAAATGGATACAGTTTTATTATGGGAGAGGAAAGTAAAAGGTTTTCTTCCAGAATTTTAGTTGGGGAATCGGAACCTTGCTAGGCTTTTTTTGTTAACATTAAGATGTTATTCAAAATTTCACCTCTAAATGATGCTATTGGTAAGTTTTAGTCATAAATCTGTCTTGATTTTTCTCAGTCTCTCTGCTCCATATATGGAGCTGGAAAACAGAAACAAGAGCTGACAAGTCAGTTTTAAATCTGCAGAAAGCAAGGCAGCAGTGGTCTTTGCTTCCCATCAGGGAAAACAAGCAGAATACTGATTTAGCCTTGGCCTGAGCATAGAAGGCTTTCTCCAAAAAACACCCTACCAGACCCTCCWGGATTTTAAACAGAAATTTATGGCTTATGTACTTTGGGAAGTGGGGCAGACCTCTCAAATATCTTTTTTGCTAACTGTCTGAAATAGCACCATGACAAGTAACACGACAAGGGCATGTTGGAGCAGGCAATCCTGTCATCTAGCACCAGCACAGTGACCTCTCTCCAGCCTCATGTTCCTACACATGAAGAAGCAAGAGGGAGAGGACTACACAGCCTCAGGAAGCTTGACATGTTTTATTAGCGTACAGCATGCTAAAGTGTAAATTTAAAGTTAGGTGACTATTTCTGTCCAACYCTCTTTGTGGACATTGGCAGAAAGTGTCATCATGATGAAGGCAGAAACTGTAGCTATGCAGAGCAGTTAGAATCACAGAATCATAGAATCAGTAAGGTTGGGAGGGACCTCTGGAGRTCATCTAGTCCAACCTCCACACTCAGCAGGGTCACCTAGAGCATGGTAGACAGGGTTGCATCCAGGCGGGCCTTGAAGATCTCCAGACAAGGAGACTCCACAACCTCTCTGGGCAACCTGGTCCAGTGCTCCGTCACTCTCACAGGGAAGAAATTCCCCCTCACACTCAGGCAGAACTTCCTGTGCTTCAATTTCTGCCCATTGCCTCTTGTCCTGTCACATGGGACAACTGAAAAGAGTTTGTCCCTGTCCTCTTGACACCCTCTCTTCAGGTACTTGTACACATTGATCAGATCCCCCCTCAATCTGCTCTTCCCCGGGCTGAAGAGGCCCAGCTCTCCTAGCCGTTCCTCATAGGGCAGGTGCTCCAGCCCTCTGATCATCTTTGCAGCCCTATGCCAGACTCTCTCCAGTAGCTCCATGTCTCTCTTGTCCTGGGGAGCGCAGAACTGGACACAGGACTCGAGATGAGGCCTCCCCGGGGCTGAGGAGAGGGGCAGCATCACCTCCCTCCACCTGCTGGCAACACTCTTCCCAATGCACCCCAGGAGACCATTGGCCTTCCTGGCCACAAGGGCACATTGCCGGTTCATGGTCAATGTGTCATCCACCAGCACTCCCAGGTCCTTCTCTGCAGAGCTGCTCTCCACAAGGTCAGACCCCAGCTTGTACTGGTGCCTGGGGTTATTTTTCCCTAGGTGCAGGACTCTGCATTTGTCCTGGTTAAACGTCATGAGGTTCCTCTCCGTCCAGCTCTCCAGCCTGTCCAGGTCTCTCTGAATGGCAGCACAGCCCTCTGGTGTGTCAGCCACTCCTCCCAGCTTGGTATCATCAGCAAACTTGCTGTGGAGGCACTCAGTCCCCTCATCCAGGTCATTGATGAAAACGTTGAACAGGATGGGACCCAGGACTGAGCCCTAGGGRATGCCACTAGCCACAGGCCTCCAACTGGACTCCGCGCCACTGATGATGACCCTCTGAGCTCTGCCTTTCAGCCAGTTCTCAATCCACCTCACTGYCCACTCATCTAACTCACACTTCCTGAGCTTGCCTAGGAGGATGTTATGGGAGACAGGGTCAAAAGCCTTGCTGAAGTCAAGGTGCATGACATGCACTGCTCTCCCCTCATCTACCCAGCCTGTCATTCTATCAGAGAAGGCTATCAGGTTGGTTAGCAGGATTTCCCCTTGCTGAATCCACACTGGCTACTCCTGATCACCTTCTTTCCCTCCACATGCCTGGAGATGACATCCAGAATGAGCTGTTCCATCACCTTTCCAGGGATGGAGGTGAGGCTGACTGGCCTAKAGTTGCCTGGGTCCTCCTCCTTGCCCTTCTTGAAGACTGGAGTGACACTGGCTTTCTTCCAGTCCACCTCAGGCACCTCTCCAGTTCTCCAGGACTTTTCAAAGATGATGGAGAGTGGCCTGGCAACAACATCTACCAGCTCCCTCAGTACCCGTGGTTGCATCCCATCTGGGCCCATGCATTTGTGGATGTCTAGCCTGCCCAGTAGATCTCTAATCCTATCCTCCTCCACCAAAKGAAAGTCTTCCTTTCTCCAGGCTTTCTCCCTCACGTCCAGGCTCTGGGATTCCTGGGGGCTGCCCTTAGCAGTGAAGACTGAAGCAAAGGCGRCATTCAGTAATTCTGCCTTCTCTGTATCSCTTGTCACCAGAGCCCCCGTYCCATTCAGTAGTGGGCCCACATTTTCCCTAGTCCTCCTCCTGCTGCTGATGTATTTGAAGAAGCCCCTCCTGTTGCCCTTGACATCCCTTGCCAGACTCARTTCCAGCTGGGCCTTAGCCTTCCTYGCAGCATCTCTACATWCTCTGGCTGCATTCCTAYAATMCTCCCAAGTRGCCTGTCCCCTCTTCCACAGTSTRTGTACTTTCTTCTTCTCTCTGAATTTGACCAAGAGCTCCTTGYTCACCCATGCAGATCTCCTGCCCYTTTTGCTGCACTTCTTTCTCMTAGGGATGCACTGCTCTTGAGCTTGGAGGAAGTGATGTTTGAATACCAGACAGCTCTCCTGGACCCCCCCTTTCTTCTAGGGCCTTAACCCATGAGATTCCTCCAAGTAGGTCTCTGAAGAGCCTGAAGTCTGCTCTCCTGAAGTCCAGAGTTGCAATCCTGCTTGTTGCCTTAGTTCTTTCCTGCAAGATCCTGAACTCCACCATCTTGTGGTTGCTGCAGCCAAGGCTGCCCCCAAGCCTGACATGTCTAACTAGTCTCTGTCTGTTGGTAAGGACAAGGTCCAGCAGAACACCCTTCCTCGTAGGCCCCTCCACCTTTTGTGACAAGAAGTTGTCACCAATGCATTGCAGGAACCTCCTGGACTGCTTGTGCCTTGCTGTGTAGTCCTTCCAGCAGATGTCAGGGTGGTTGAAATCCCCCATGAGAACCAGGGCCTGTGATCTTGAGGCTACCTCCAGCTGTCTWTAGAAGGTCTCATCAACTTGCTGGTCAGGTGGCCTGTAGCAGACACCCAGAATAGTGTCTCCTGTGTTAGCCTGCCCTTTGATCTTTACCCAGAAGTTCTCAACTGCCTCCTCCTCCTCCMCMSCTAGGCAGAGCTCGATGCATTCCGGTTGCTTTCTCTCTCACATAAAGAGCAACTCCACCACCTCGCCTTCCTGGCCTGTCTCTCCTAAAAAGCACATATCCATCCATGGCAGCATTCCAGTCATGTGAGCTATCCCACCATGTCTCTGTAATTGCCATGAGATCACGGCCCTGCAACCACTCACAGATCGCCAGCTCCTCCAGTTTGTTCCCCATGCTGCATGCATTGGTGTACAGACATTTCAAAGAGGTGGTCATGCCTGCAGGTTTCCCAGGAAGGATGTACAGGGGTACCCCATAGCCATGTCCCAAACACACATCCCCAGCTGCATGCATCTGTTGGAGGCCCCCCAACCCAACTTGTGTTTTGTTGTCTACCCTGTCTCTATGACACCCTCTCTCCACCCTCCTACCTAGTTCATATTCCTTTATTTATTGGTATGAACCCTTAGTATTCCTTTGCCTGCAATAGCTTCTGACTTGTTCTGGATACAAATGTCTGGTATATGTAAGCTGAGTCCTAAAGTTTTATTTAAAATATAGTAGAATAATGTAAATATAAGATTGTTACAACTATTAGGAGACATACAAATGGCAAGTACACGAATGTTATCCTTGCACAAGCATTCAGGGTGAAGTTATCCAGAGAAATAATTAAAATGCCATGCAGTAACCACATTGGGAGAGTTATTAAGGGTATTGTGTGGATTAAATGCCTCTTCTTTGTCTGAGCCGTTCAATATTTCTGTAGTGCAGGGCAGCTACACAACAGGATAGTTAATGATTTGGGTCTACATAAATTCTTGGGCTCATAGCTCACAAGGTCTGTGGGGAAGAAAAGATGGGGAAAAGTGTATCAGAGGAGCTGGCACTTTTCCTGGATGCAGGATGCACCTGAGCTAGTTTTTAACCCTCTTGCTGGCAGGACATCTGTGACCACAGAGCACTCAGAATGGCTTAGCTATACATGTATTTAGTTTTTTGGGCAAGTTTGGCTGCCTTTATTACAGATACTGAGCACAAAATTTCAGACTAGTTCTAATAAATCTACATAAGCTATATCACATCTCAGCTGCAGCATGCACAAAGCCCTGAAATTAGTCAGCATCCTGGAGAGCTTGACAGAAGCTATCCTTTAGGTTAAGGCTGTGGTGCACTACTGGAAGGTTTTAGGTTTTTGTTTTGGAAAAGGTATGCATGTAYATCTACTGTTTAAATAACCAGAACTTTCATAAACCTTGGAAAATAAAAAGCAGCACTAAGAACTGACCTGACTCTGCGTCACCAATTTCTCCTCCAACTGGAGCCTGAAAAGATGTAAAACCTACATGCACATATCACTGTACCAACGGTTCCTCATTTTTTTTGAATCATGAAGAGCATATATAAAACATGAGCAAAAATGCTATGATAGGTAAATATATATATATAATATATTTATAATATATATATAAATGATATAAATTTTTTAAGAGCTCATTTACTGTGACTTTTTGAACTAATAGTTTTGCATGGACCTAGGTCAGGGAATCGCTGCATTATACTGTACTCGTTAGGTTTCCTTTTTCATTAAAGGTGGAAACAAGGTTTTATAGCACTTCATCAGTTAAGTGTCTAATGAAAAATCAATAGAAACTTGATGCCTTATTCCAAGAATTGCTTTTAGAAATTTCACCCAAGGGATATTTGTGAGAGACAGRCTTAGCTTTTTAATTCCCTTAAATTCTGTAATTCCAGCCTGTTTCTTTTTATTTGGTATTTATTGTAACACTTATAAAATTTAATAAAGCATACATATCAAAATTTAGTAAAGTTTGTATAAGTGTTACRATAAATACCAAGCAAGAAGAATCTATGRACTCAAAGGCTGCTAACAGCAGTGTTCTTTATTTTCTGTAGTAAAGATAGACCAAGAAAAAGCACTGATAGCGGATTGTAAATAAGTTGTGTTTCTCACCATACACTAGGCAGTATTAGGTTTGAGTCACAGAACTGTAATTTAGTGGATATATGGAGCTGACTCTCATCTTATTTGCACTACAGTAAACTGAGAGTTTACTTACCATGTGCATGCAGGTTTAGGGAACTGTACCCTTTTGAAATCCCTATGCATAAAAAAAAATCATTTCTTGATGTATACATGTATTTTTACAACAATAAAAGCAATAAGACTTTAAGTCCGTAGAAGCAGGATCTTTATGCTTAAAGTCATTTAGCCAATAAATTAAACAAATGAAGTTGTAGGAWAGCTTTGGTAACTCAAACATCATTCAGTGGCAAACCAGCCTTTGTTCTTATCAACAGAACAATTAGAGAAACATAACCTGAGACTATTTGCCTTTCCTTTTTAAAATTTCATTATACAGATTATTAAAAGCGGAGTAATTTTTAGATACTTCACTTCTGCATAGTCAGTGATTAATAACATAGTACCTATGGCTCCTGCTCTGTTAATCTCAGAGTCTGTCCAAAGTGTTTCCTATATCACATAAAGTATTCTTCTATTGCTCTTATACAGACTTTTCAGAACACTGCTATTTGAAGCTTCCAGCTGGTTTTGACTGTGCTAAAGAAATCAAAATAGTTGCTCAGGGGAATATATACATAATCTTCCATTCCTGCTGCCAATTAGTTTATTATATTTCAGATTTTCACTGGGCAACACAGATAAAATGAACACTTAGAGAATACATACAYGTGTAGGGTGCTAAAATTTTATGCAAAAATACATAAGAGGGCATCAAAATTGCATGGAAAAAAAAAGAGAAGTGTGATGCAAAGGCATATAGATACGGTGCTGGAAACCATTTGCAGTGTCCTTGAAACTTACAGGTTTTCCTTTTACTAAATCTACCAAATCAGCAAAACTTGTCAAGTTGACAGTGGCTGAGCAGGGGCAGGGCCATGGTGGGGCTAGAGCCAGCACCGCTGGCCGTGACTGATGGCCCTGGGCCGAGCTGAGAGAGACCCAGAGTAAGGGACAAGGAGGGCTCAGGACCTCACAACACCTTCTAACAGGACATCTCTACCATCCACCATGGTCTACTGAAAAGACACTCGAGCTGTAGCTACGGCTATAGCTAGGCTGGCTAGAAGCAATGACAGCAGATGAGCCTAAGGAGTGCAGAGCTCAGCCAGATTAAGAAACAGAATAAAATAGTTTGTTATGGCCTTGCCAGTGTCAGTGTGCTAGTCAGCCAGTTCTGGTACCTGAGTTCCTTTGGTCAGCTCTAGCTCAGATATCTTTACTGTCCACTGCAGTATAACATATCATTCATTTCTTTAGCTTTAAGCATGTGGGAAAGTATTTCTATACACTTAAAGTTCACAAGGCACCTAACTGTTTACAGAATAGGGGCTGGCATCAGGCAGGTATTTCCATTCCAACACTCAGGACACCAAAAGGGCATTCGAGTGAATTAGCATGTTTCAAGGCTTACGCAACATTCTCACCACAAAAAGAAATTCCCTGTGAGGTCCATTCGGGCTTCATGATAAACTGTTGGTCATAAACTCGAAGCTGCTCAAGCTTTTTCCTGATCTTATTTTTGCTAAGAACTCCAAAGAAATTTTTGCTATACCAAGTTATTCAAATTTAGAACATAATAGAAGCATAAGCTCTTATCCAGCAGCAGCCATATCTGCCTGCATTAAAATATCTAACGCTATTTGCTCAATCTCCAATTTACATTTATCTACTCAAACACAAGAAAGGTCTGCAGGCTAAAAAAGAGAAAAGCATTCCACAGCTCTGACATGCAGAGCACACAGACAGAACGGAGTTCTTTTCCTGTAATGCGCTGCATTTGTCTACTAATGATTCTGACAAAACCAAATATAACCCAGCCTTGGACCTTAAAAGCTGWTTTGAATAAATTTAAAGCAGGCATGGGATGGATGCTTATTATTATTCATAGCTCCATTAGACATTGCTTAGCCTCCCTATGTTCCATTTTTAGAAGAAYGAAGATTCAAAATAGATATTTTGCCTTGAGTTTAGCATTTGAGAAGGTTATTTGTGCTAACCAGAGTCATTGTCTCAAAAGCACTGCAAAGACAGTGACATTTCCACAAAGCCTCATGCCACGCAGTYGTAGATACATGGAATAGTTTGTTTCTCAGATAGAGTATATCTTGCACATTTGCATTTGCACAGTTTATCTGTAGAGGATCTCCATGCAGTCTTACAGAACTGGGTCAGAATTGCAAACAGAATCTTTTCCTCTTGTGAGACAGCCCTCACTCAGGTTAAATTTTTGACTTCTTTTGCCATGTTCTCTGTAAAATGCATTTGTAGTCAGTGTAAAAGTTGTCACCTGTACGGACCTGTTTTGAAACACTGCATTTGTTGTTCAGTGAATATAGTATTTTCCTCATCTCAAACTCAGCCATTCTTCACTGAAGAGCCTTGAAACTGATCCTGCACTGCAACCCCTGATGCACAGACTACCCCTAAGAAYATTGGACTAGCCTCAAAAAAAAGAAGTCTCAGCCTGTCATCAGATTGCAATAGTCCTCAATCCAGATTGAACAGGGTCACCACTGTGCTGTGCATTGAGTGATCCCACAGAAAACAGTCATATCTGAATATAGACAAGCCACTTAGATATGATAAGGGAATGGAAATGTATGTTCCCTCTGACAGATGACAGGCTACAGAGACAGATGTTGATCTGAGCTATTAAACTAACAGCAGAGCTGTTCCCAGATGCTAAGGGCAGCTGATGGCATAGCTGCATCCATGCTGTTGAACTCTCTCCATTTTCAAAACAGAGTGGGTGCATCCAAGCCACTTGTTAGGATCAGTTCTTGTCCGGTGCTAACCATGCCTTGACTGGTCTGGTTTATTTACCGTGACAGATGCACTCTCCAAAGCTACCCCTCCATTGCCTAGTGTAGAGAGAGACCAAGAGAAGACCTGAACACAGTGACCTGCAATCTCCATTCATACTACTGGCTTTGAGCTGACCCTTGAGACAGTCACGTAGTATTTACAGTTTAGAAGAACCACGCTATAACATCAGTTGCTAGATTGGTACAGAAGAACTAGAAGACAATAAGGAGAAGCTGGGCTGCACAAAAACTTTGAACGCGAGTCAGCTTTTCACCTCAGAAGTGACACAGAGATCAGCCTAAATCCACAAATAGGCAAATTATTCTGGATAGATAACACCTACCTACAGGTAACTAGATTTAACTCAGATATATTCCTACGTGACAACAGAGATAAAACAGAATGCTCTGCCCCTTTCTAGATTACCAGAAAATACAAGAATTAGCCCCAGAATCCAAATATTGCTATTTAGTGACATAGCTGTAAGATTATTCTTCACACAACTGCTCTGCCAACACCTGTAGACGTCATTACACTCAGGTTCTGGAATCATCTTAAACACTATTACATGCTTTTTCTGCCCTTGCTCCAAGATATGGAAAGACACCRTTCCTTTCTTTTTATAAAAGGTCATTGGAAAGGTGTTTCTCAGTTCATCATTATGATTAATTGGGTTAATTGGCATCGGATCAAATTGGTTCCTGATGACAGCGTGGTATTATTTTATTAGGGAGTTTTCAAATACTGTCATCATCAAGCCTCTGTTTGTAACATAAGGGTTAAAGACACCTCTTTCCTCTGAGTTATTCAGAATACCTCATTACAATTCAGCAGGAGGATGACCTCTGGTTTAAGGCTAAAAATCTGCTTTACTGTCTGATTGGGTTTTATATAAAGTTCCACATAATTCTAGTTAAACCACAATTTGTAATGCTATGGCAAATTATCATTCAATTAGACTTAACTCTCTCTCTGAAATAACCATACATAGGAGATATTGGAGATTCATGAAGGAGGCTGCACAGGGTATGGAACGTGTTCTCTTTATCAACATAGATGGATATTTCATTATAAATCAATAGGAAATGAGCGATGCCTGAAACAATTATTTTAATACAGTTAATTCCCAAAAGCCCTRGTGAGAAGTATATGTTTGTCACTGAGCCAGCTTCTGTCACTTTTACAAACACTGAGCGCTGCCTTGGTTCCTGAACTAGCGAAACACAAAAGTTTTGGCTTAGTTCCTGAGTAGGCCTACATAACAAAACTCATGGGCTAAATCTTAATACATTTTAGAGGCCTTGGGCCACAATCCCTTGGGATAATCACAGAATTCAGATCTTTACTTCATGGAGGACACCTTTGATTTGTTTATATAGTTAACATTAGCATGACAATGTCTTTTTCTTAGAAAATTCACTAGTAGAATAAAATATAAGTTGACATCAACAACTGGCTTAATCTCATGCTAATTAACCTCATTAATTTCTAATTCAGTTCACTCATTTTGTTTGGATATTAAGTCTGTTCCTCTCTGGACGGCACCGATTCTGTTTTCTTTATTGATTTATTTTGTTCAGATGTACATACACACAGTTCTTGGAGACAGATCAGTTTTGAAATCAGGACATGTTTATTAATATTATACTTTCAGAATAACTTGTCAGCTTTAGCTGAACTGGATGTGTCACACAATAAAATTGCTTTACTTGTGTTAAATTCTAGTTTTTATGCCCATCATTAGAAGACACTATCAGCTTAAAACTAGTTTCCTTTATCAGTGAAAGGTTAATAATGTGAGTTGGCTTAGAATGGCATGAAAAGCAGCAAAGGGTGTTTAGTTAGGCCATCTTATCTGTCTGACGTGCTATTGACTTCAGCTGATATCCTCTGCGGATACAGGCAACGAGCTATGTGGTGTGTTGAAAATTAGGTCATGTTCCAAATTTTGGTTTGTCTTCCCTGAAGACATGGTCTACCTGCAGTTACTGTTTTTTATGGAAAGTAAACTACTATTTTACTGTTGYAAAGGATTTTATTTAAAAATAATGCTTAAAATATCTAACTCAGAAAGTTTTAGCTATAACATAAGGGAAATTGTAGAACTGGAACTCAATGAGAAGGGTGAAGATAGAGTTCTCTTTCCCTCTTTCCCAGCTGCTCTTGAAAATATGTCACAGATAACCTTGAGAAAAAACACATAAAGTTGGTCTGTATACAAAGGGCATCAATACTTGTTTTTTGTTTCCATCTTAGGAGGTAGCATATTTATTAAATGACTTGAGTCCTTTATAATAAATATATTGCATGATACACTATCATAACAACCAACAAAACAAGTAAACCGTGGGTGGTAGCGGTGGAAACATTCCCTTCCGCCTCCACTTCCTACACAGAGCCCAGATCGGTGTACGAAAGTTTAATATACGTTCAATTCCATTATTAGTCCGCAGACTCACAGGTTTTCAAGGGGGGAGATAACATTTAGGCAAGCTTTTCCGACCTCCTGTATGCTGTGACTTTTGCCTACACATTTTAACTACTATTTGAGAAATGTTTCTGCTGCCATAGACTTTGAATTTTATTTTGATAGCTGACTCTGGGTGTATAAGCATCAATACCATGAAGTTCCACAAGGTAACTCAAAAAATCTGATTTTCAGCCTTCAACTGAAGAAATTAGCCAGCTCCACATCAGGGAGCTGTAATAGATCTGTCTATATCCTTTGCAACCAGAACGAGAAAAATAAATTCATTCAGATGGACAGTTCACCTTTAATAACTGATGATAACCACATGTGGGAGCCTACAGATGTCCAAACCTAAATAATTTCTGCTGATGGCCAAAGCAGTCTTTCCATTAACTCCAATAGACTTTATTCAGCTCCATCAGGAACAAATATATTCCAGTTATACCTCAGATTAATGCTAATTCTGTGGTTTCAGAGAGAAAATCTTAACTAAATAATTAAATGTTGACTGCACTTAGTATATTAATGATCTGAATGTAGACATATACCAAATAAAATAAAATAATATCTCTTTTACAGTCATGTGCTTTTGTAGGTTGTCTATTAAATCAACCACATTGGAATATTTTCCTACTTGTAAGAGACTTTTGTCTTTTTAATACAATACAGAAAGTAACAGTTTCTGGGTTTGCTGTACAGTACAGTCCCAACTTGGATGGTGTTCATTTTTGTAATTCTCTGAGACAGTCGTTTTATTCAGTTTTGATAATCCAACAAATGTTTTGGCTCTCTATCACTCTAACTGGAACATGGTTCAATGAGCACCCAGTAAGTCAGATTCTCTCATTACTCAGCTTCCTATAGCTTTCAGTCCCTATATATATATATACAGTATTTAAATTCCCTTCCTAATGTAATCATATTTTTAATACAGACAGAACAAAGAGCATTAATTTGTTTTCATCATTTAGGCTAAAGATCTTTTAATGAAAAAACAGACTGCTGTCAGCATAAATGTAAGGTAAAAATATTGATGATCACGGCAAAGAACTCAAGAAAATCTAATTTTTCATTAACATTCATAGTGCAGCAGCACTATCAAAGTACTTTAGCTAAAGGATTAAAAATAAAGATTTTGTTAGCATTGCTTATTCATACTGCAGTCCTACCTTGGTGATCCAGACCAGGATCAGAATCCCTTTACACCAATGCTTATAACAACAGGAAAAAATGGCCTCTATGTTAACGAACTGTTATTTTACCAGTTATATGTTAAATTGATTACAGAGGATCTAAAAATATTTTTGAGATTATGCACCAACTGTAGATGGACAAATGCTTCAGATTTATTCTATGTCATAATATGGTTGATCTGTTAGTACTAAAAAAAACTAAAACACACAAAAAATGCTTCTTTTAAGAAGTAGACACACATACATATCAGACAGACAGGATGAGACGGAGGATTCATTCACGCCTCTAGTGCAAGGAACTGGATGGTAAAAACACCTTTGCGTTAGAGAATTGTGTTCAAAACAAGACAAAAAGTCTTGTGAAGGATGCCGCCTGTGATTTGGATGGTTTGTGGTTGGTCTCGTAATGGTTTTTGGCRCTGTGAGTGGTGAAAAGGAGGAACACCCCCAAGCTTGCTCAACATACCATCCAAGAAGGGAGGCACAGGGCCAAGAGACTTCAGCCTCAGATAAAAAGGTGTTGTATGGTTGCCTGTGGAGCTCTGGCTTGACCAGCCAATTAATCTTGGCTGTTCGATAATACTATAACAAGAACTATATATTCTATAACTATATCAATATATACGTATATATCGATATGCATGTATAGCTATATCAATAACTATAATAGCATACTCAAGAACACTGTATGTGTGTCTGAGCACACGCTTTGCTYGTGAATTCTCCACATTTCTCCCTCTAACTTAAATAGCTGCTTTCACAAAACAAATTGCATGTGAGTTGCATTTGTCTAGATAGTTACGGCCACAGCAGCTCAGTTTGTTCAGCTTTAGTTTTCTCTATTTATTTCTTTTAGGAACAACTACCAATTAATACACCTGATTCCCAGAATAAAAGATGACTAAGTGATGGCATCTATTCTCCAAGTACAGCTGGGTCTTTACACTAAAAACACAAACCAAAGTAGGATCTTAAAATAGTAATTGACTAGTAAAAATAGTATATAAAAACATTGACAGAATAACAAATTTTTGTGTATAATCTTAAAATGTAGAGCTGCCCTGTTCTGTCAGTATTTTTTCTACTGTAGTTTCAGTGGAAATAAAACTGTACTGGCTCAAAACCTGTACAGCCTATTCCGTTCTACTGTGCACAGAAAAGCTATTTTGCAGAGTTAGCTTTTCCTAGTGAATTTTCTAAACCACTCTTTAGCCGTGTTGTTATTATTATTATCAGGGCTTTTTGTTCCTGACTATATTTTCTTTAATCATAGCTTTCAGAATATCAACCTTTTCAAAAAAAAAAAAAAAAAAAAAAAGTTCAGTCTATTTTAAATATTTACATCTCGATGCACATGTCACACCACAATATACTATTCCAAAGTGTGTGACACTTGCAGCGTAAACATATATATTGTATTTGTCTCAAAGCTACCCAAACTAGCAGCCACCCATCCACTTGTATACGCTACTTTTTATAGGGCAGGGACTGTCTTACAAATAATTATCCATATGCCATTGTGTGCAAATTTGGCTCCTGCAGATCAGGAGTGTTTGGTATGTTACCTGAAAATAATGCTYAGGGTTAGGGAGAAGGTGGGAAAAAAAGTGAAGGTAAATCCGTTGCTGTGATAATCAGCTGTATGAACGTACACTCAGAGGAACATCCACATTTTTGGAAATAATCTCATCTGCCAAACTCCAATATTTGCATCCCTCAGGAGATGTTGTAAGACAGCATTCTTTGTCAGACTTGAATAGCAGTGATTAACTGTGATATTTGTAGGGTTCATCCACTCCAGATAWCTCTCCAGGGAGGAATCCTATCTTCCTTTCCCCTAGACAGATTGTTATAAGTCAGAGCTCCTGGGGATTTCTTGATTTATGGGGAAGGAAGTTTCAATAAAAGCAGTCTAGAAATAGGGGGATATAGTGCTAAAGTCTTGTTGGTACCTCTTCTTTGAAATGCTAAATATATTTGGATCYTAAACCGAGATACGACATTATCCTTTTCAAGCATTAAATTTCCTTGTGTAGTTTAGGATAAAACACCAGGATTTTAGCAAATACTAAATGAATTTATGCACGTAAAGACATGCCTAGTACACTTTGGAGTTGTAAACCTCACTACTGAAATTAAAACATAGGATCTAYGGGGTCTGTAGTATATCAGTGAATAGACATGTAAAACAAATATTTTCAAAGTGGACTTTCTCTGGTCCTCTGTTCTGGGATCAGTACAAAATGCCTCCAGAAGTATTTCAAGAAAGATATCCATTCAATGCAATAATCGTATCTTGGGGTTGTACTCCACTGATTGCTTACTTACTAATTAGCACATTCATACTCAGAACATTAGTGAGAAAGGAGAGGTGAATATTGAGTTATATGCGAAGACATATGAATTTTTGCTGTGCTGTGTTCATGTGTTTCTGAGAGAACAGCATGTGCTGTCCTGCACAAGGAACCTGAGCATTACATGTACAAGAATTTCATGTATGAAGGAAATATTTATGATTTTAGGTGAAAAACGTCTTATTTGACTTCTGTATACTGTAACTAAAAACAAGGGAAAGTTTGTTACATTAAAGAGAATTACCCTTTGAGGTTTTAAAATCCTTTGAACAATCAAGAWGATGTTGAAGAAAGCCTCTGAAAGTTGAAATGACAAAGACAGATGCAACTGTGCTTCCGTGTAACCTTTTGATGTATGGTAAGCGTCATGCAACTTCACGCAGTTACACATGATTTATGGGATATTGCACTGAATTTTATGAAAAATCAAGAGATACGTAAACTCAAGTCACCATCAAAAATTAATACAGCATGATTAGAAAAAGAAGTGTGACACATGACATACTGTGATGTATCATGAGGTGACCTGAAAGTTAACTAGTTGTACTGCTGTTTTCAAGAGCAGTCCCCATAAATTAAATCTTCCTTGTGTCAAGGCTGTGCCAGTCTGTTTCCTTCGCTGTAAAATGAATGGCTTCAAAGGGGACGAGTCCCATTCTTACCTTGATATCCACTATTTCAGTGCTGAGAATCCGCAACAGTGACAGATGATTTCTTGGAAGTATTACAGAGATAATRACTCTTCCCACAGTGAAACATCATCATGTTAAGCTCTTTAGTGCTATTGTGATGAAGTGAACATAATATCCTGTGTAGTCCATGACCTTATCTCTCTTCAGTTTTCTAGTGGTAGAGGAAAGATGTATTTTTAATCACATGCTTTAAATTTGATTTTGAAACATTTGTTTTCTCCATTTCACAGTGTCAGAGAATGAGCTCCCACTTCAGTATGTCACAGCATATCCCTTTAAAGTAGATAAAAGACCTAAACTGCAAAATTCAGACTCATATCCAGCTTTCAAAATATCTCRGATTTCTTTCACAGTTGGAAAAGATCATTAAGTGTGCAAAGAAACAGAAATCACAGCTTGATTCAGGTACAGATCCAAACAATTCCCTGTTTTTCCCCTTGGACMTGAAGTTAATGCACATTTTGGTGCAAATATTTCTCTCCCTCGTGTTCTCTGTAACAGAGTGATAAAGTTCCTTTCATATTCCAGCCCATTTGAGTTTAGTGGTCTGCAAATGTAACAAACTCATAAGCACTTTTTTTTYCCATTATCTCAGTTATTAACAAAAATGTTAAATAACACTGGATCTAAAACAGATCCCTGGGAAACTTATTCCATATATTAGACCAGTTTGACAAATGAAACTGTCATCTAAGTATATTTCCACTGGTTTTGTACCATTCTCGTGGTATTTGTGCCTCTTATTATACAGATCACGCTTCTCTGACCTGCTTACAAGGAATGTCATCACTTGCTATATACCAGAAGTCYCCCTGAGGTCGAAGCATGTGCAATCTACTGCTTCTTGACAACCCACCAGACTAGCTATCGTGTCACAGGAGGAAATGAGGTTAATTATTCGGTATGTTTGTTTGTTTGTTTGTTTTCAGAATTGCATACTGTCACTTATTACTACATTTTTGTCTAGGTGCTCACAGTTTGAGTGTTTGTTCTTTYCATTTTATCTCAGGGCTTACCTCAGCTTGAAGCTACTTAAGTAGACTCATCTATTAGTCACTGGCTCTTTTTCTTGTCTATTTTTGAAGACAGGAACTAGATTTGTTGGCATATTCTGCCAAAGGCATGTTATCTTTCAACCTTAGTAAAACGTAGTAAACTTGCATAGAAAAYATGCAAGAAAAACTTACCTGGAATACATAAAATTATTTCTATTTAATTTATTGCAATATTGAGYATGGGCAACAGTTAAAATACAAAATGTGAGTGAAGACAGCTTCCCCATCCTCTTCTCACAGTAACAGAGAGGAATCCCTTTCTGCTCACCAGCCTTGCCTGACAGAGCTCCTCACAGTGAGTGTCTCAGATCAGAGTAATGTTGGAAAAGCACATTTCCTCAAGACATGATTCTATCCACACTGAGGAGATCTGAGTCAAAATACCTGGAAATTTATTTTGAGTGAAACAGAAGAAAAAATATTCTGATAATAAAAAAATCTCATATTCTGATTTGCTCTYCTGAAGTAGGCAGGCAGTCAAGTACTAAAATGAAGTGTTTTGAGAGACATTGATTTCCTAAGTTTCGTTTGAAAATATTTTTCCTTCTAAATTGTCAAAACATAAATGAAACTAAATTCTGACCTCACTAAATCAGAAGGGAAGGGAACAAACTAGTAACTTTAGTTTATTCCCACAGAAGAAAGCAAAGCTACAGAGTGATTCATCCCACTGAAAATCTCCCTTGTAGTCCTCCTTCCGAGCAGTGATTATRCTTTTCTTTCAAGCATAGGGGGAATCTAAGGACACTACACTAAACTCTTTCTAAAAAGTAGCTAAAATTAACTGGGATGAAACTGTTTCCAAATATAAATAGATAACTCCTTAAATTCCTTGARTGAATTTAGGTGAAATATAGGCCCACATTATTCTCCAGTTCAGCAGCTGCCTATGCTTTGCTAATATCTTATTTTTTTAATCTTTATTTTCTGTAGGTATTTAAAGTTCTGGTCATGTGAAGGCTTTTAACAGTTAATAGAGCCCAAACAAGCAGCAAGTAAAATTATTTTCTGATGGAAATCAAAACTGGATGTACTCTTTCACTCATGACATGGATCTCAGCTGACATCTTCATGAGCAGACTCTACTTGAAGTGCAATGAGGGGCTCTGAAAATGTACCAGGAGGAGAAGTCTTCTTTTATTATGGGACAGCAGGTTCTAAATGGAGCATAGGGAAGGAACTGCTCAAGCTACATGAGCAGACCTATGTTGGTCTTTAGTTATGTCACCATACTTTGACCACTGCTTTCAGTGATTAGTAAGAATAAGGTAAACCCTAGCCACTCCTGTGAACACCAGTAACTGATAATAAACATATATTAAAATGAATATAAAATGCATAGCTTTTCTTTTAAACCAAAACCTAAGGGTCAAATCAAATCAGTAAACTCTTGAAAAGCCAAATATGGGGGTTTGTTGTTATTTCCACTAACTAATATAAATCTGGAGCATTCCAAGGCTAAGGGTTGCTTATCTTTATGCTTCTGTAAAATATTTTTCCATGAACCTCTCATGTTTGGTAGGATTCTAATTTTAGAAGAATCTAGGATGTAAATTATCCTCAACTCTGAAGGAATAATTATGGAGTTATCATAAAAGAATAGGATCCTTGGAGAAAAGGAGTTCAGCAGGTAGTTTATAACAAAGAATCATTGCTTACTCCCTTCTGATTTACATGGCACAAGAATTAAAACAGAAATGAGATTAGAATTTCATTGGAATACAGTATGATACAATGGATAGGTCTCTGGTCTTACAGACTTCATTCTGAGTCAGTTCTTGGCTCTGCCACTGACCTTCTCCTGAAAGTCATTTCACCTCTTCTGTCTACTCAGATTATATGTTTTTCCAGACAGGGACTGACTTTCACCATATATTTGTGCGGTGTCCAGCATAATAGATCTCCAGGGGCTATTTTAATCCATATAATGAATTATTAACCTGTTTCACTGTTGCAATATGTTCAGCAAAGTTTATTTTACATTTTCAACCAAAGCTATGGATGAAATGGGCATGGCTGATACTTTCAACCAAAAAGTCTTGTGACTGAATTTCATGCATTTAGAAAGACTTGATTTGGATATGTATTTCTTTCCATTCTCAGTTTCAGGTTTTCTTACCTCTTGTCTCTGTATGAATGTCATTAACACAGAGATGCAGAAGAGAGCTAACAGAGGGAGGACAGTGTTCTTTTTGTTCTTATGCATGACTTCCATTAGCAGTAATAGGTGTTGTGTGTGTGATTTGAGAGAGTACACATAACTTTATCCAGAGGAAATGACATGTAAAGTTATTTATGGATGAAAGCAAAGAGTTAGAGTATGTTTTATTATGAATTATATCTCTGATTGATGTCAGACAATATCACTAGATATTTCAAGAGAATTTCATTTCATACTAACCCAAATGACTTATTGTGCAGCCCATAAGAGCTCAGAACTAACATGTTGCTTGGGAAAWTTTGAACTTGAGTATTCCCCTCCTGCCCTGCTTTGAGAGATTTACACATGTTCTACTARTAAGAGAAGTTCTGAAATCTAGTTTTTAATATTCTCTGAACAAATCCAGAAAGCAATGAAACAGAGGTGAAGAGGTTTTTTTTTCTTTTTTTTTCTTTTTTTTATTTCTCTTTCTTCACTGAGAATACTTCATTTTCTAAGGAGTGCAGGGCTTTTTCCTAGCCAATGAATAAAATTACAAGTCAACTTGCTTCCAACTTGCAAGTTATATGGCAATTTCTTAAACCAAATGAGAAAGTCTTTTTTAGCTCAGGACACTGAGTTGAGGTGGAAGTTGTCAGATTTAATAAAGCAGAGTAGTCCTAGGGAGGAAATTTTCTGTTTCTATTTCCAAGAATAGTCCTAGGGAGGAAATTTTCTGTTTCTATTTCCAGATGTGCATCTGTTTGTAGCATGTACTTTCTCCAGCAAATGCCAGTTTTCCTACAATACTTGCAATGAACTTTAATTGTATGCTTTAGTAGAAAGTCTTAATTTTGATCTGACTCCCTTCAGGTAGCAGTGAACTGACTCACGTAATCACACCTCCCTGTAGCAGATAAAAATAACCACCTTGATTTTCCTCCTTACTTGTTATAAAATGGTTGTATTTTTATGACTTCATTCTCACAGTGAGCAGGGATCTATAAACTTTGGAACCTAAGATGGTCCTGCAATAACAGCTATTTCTAAACTRTTACGGTAATTAATCACGGAAGGAGCTACTGGGAAAAAATCCTATAATTTTGAACATATAATTGAATTTTTATTGCTTTTAAACTGAAGTGGTTAGACCTTGAGAAAATCCACTCAGTAGGAAAAAACCTTCCTCTTTGCATCTCCTTCCTTTTGTGCTTTAGACAAAGCTTGGCAGAGCTCACAAGGTAAGTGGGAGCTTATTTAATAGCTCTTTATTTTACTCTACCTCCTAATGAAGAAGAAAAGGTCACTTAAAAGTGATTTTCTTAACAAAAAAGAATATTGGGATGTAGAGCAAASACTTTCACATCTGGTGATGGCACAGTGCAGAGGAAGAAAGCGCTCTTGAGTCACCAGTGATGCTCACAGACCACTAGAGAAAGTTAAGAATGAGCTGGGGGAGGTGCAGATAAGTGTCAACAAGCACCTTTGACCCACTCCCCCCCCMAAAAAAGAAACAAAAAGGCATTTCAGGTTTACCTTTTAAAAGTACTTTTTTTTTTTTAATTTTGCTTTTAGGATTTTTAATAGAAAAATAAAAAGTTTCAGTCCAAAAAAGGAAGTCTAACTCTAAAGCCTATATGAGATGAATATCTTTAATCTCATTTTCACTTTGTTGRAAGTTTTTCCAAATTCAACCAAAATTTTGAAAACATTTTCTGTCTCCCCAAATTCACTTTTATTGATGAATATTGATGAAGGTAGAGACTTCTGAACCTTCTTTCTCTCCCTTCCCCCGAAAATATGTTCCTTTGAGTTTCCATCCTTAATTAATTCAACAATCAAAAACTAATGGTCAGTATAAACTTTAGGCTTTATTACCCAAGTGCAGAGATGAAAAGAATAAAGAGCCCAGATTACCTTATAATCAAGCCTATAAAGTCTGTCTTAGTATATCATTTCTTATGTATTGCTTCAAAATCCTTAGGTAAGTCTGTCCAATATGAAAAGTAGACCTAAAGAAGGAAGTAGTATTTAAGTTATCCGAGTTGGATCATGAGATTGTTTTACACCTACCAYGAGATCATAGTGCACAGGTGAAATGTGATTCTTCTCCCTCATTTTTTCCCATATAACAGCATGGTAGARTAAGTCTCTACATGGAGAGATGGTAAAGGACAGGGGAGACCTAACAGTGGTGGAATGTGGAGGATACCCATTGGTAGGAAGGAAAATGGCCAAATAATAATGCCGATCAAATGCATTTGCATTGCAAATAGTCTGCCAGTGATTGGACTCTGATCACCTTGTCCAGAACCTGATAATTAAAAAAAAAAAAATGAAATCTCAAAAATTAAAACTCAGGAGACTTGTAACAACTGTCAGACAAGAACTTTAACAACCAGCATATGCCCATTAGATTATAAACATCAAACATATATTSAAGAAGTTCAAAGCTTACAAAGAGATCACAGCTATAGGACTTTTCCTAACTAACTTTAGACATTTAAAAGTTAAGGGCAGGATCCAGTTCTAGATGCTGGACARGACAAACTTTTTGTCCAATGAGATCCTATGAGAACTGTCTAGATGTTGAACTTCTTTTCACTCTGAAAGAGAAGAAAGATCCAAAACCTCAAGGAAAAAAAAGATATTGCAACTCAAAATAACTTAATATAATGAATTAGAAACATTTCAGTTCATTTCTGAACCGTTAAATTATAAAACGTTTTAAATTTGAAATTACTGGCAAAAAATGTCAATAATGCCCTCTWAAGTTTTTGCTCCCTGTTATCTCTTCTCCCTGCTCCCAACTTGTCTCTCAAGTTCTCCACTTGGGGAATTATTAAATACCCTCTTAAAGAAAGCCTATGACAGTCCTACTCTTCCTTTTCCTATATATAACAATAATTCTAGATTATATTAACTGCGCTTTAATGAGAATGTTGCCAACTTTTCCATGTGAGTTACAGATGGAATGCTTATAGGGGATATAATGATAACTTTTTGAGGAAAAATAACTTTCAAAAGTCTTGATAAATATGTTAATAAAATTTGGGCATTCTATGAAGGACCCCAGCTATTCTCCTTCAATTTCTCTGCTGGAATTTTACAATCACATAAATATCTATTCAGCCAGAGATAAATACTTAATATCTCTGCTTTCCCCCTGCTTATGTTTTATCATTTCCATATTAGATGGCAGWGACATTCTCCATATTAGTCAACGGTTGGAAATCACATGAAAACTCTAGTTACTGCAGAAAGCAACTTCCATTAACTTACAAGTGCTTCACACATGGCCTGTGTTACGTATGTACTATTAGGTTAGATTTCAGTTCTTTTTCACATGGTAAGTCAAAATATTACTTTAATTCTCTAAAGCTGTTTGTCAATGGAGTTTTAGCCAGATTAGAAACTGTTCAACATATTTTTTTTTCTCTATTCCAATAGCTGTCACTTTTATTTGAGAATCCATTTACTTGATTTGTTATATATTGACAAAACTAAAGTCTTCTCAGTGTTTTTCTTTTGTTAGATACCTTTACTTCTTCTGTTGGATTTATTTTTGTTTGTTTTTAATACTTAATTTCACCTTTAATACAAAAAGAAGCAAAATTTTCCCTGGAACTTATGACAGTGACTTTTAGTAAACTCCTTAAAAAAAATTTCTAAAAACTCATAATGTCTGTAATCTTTTTTGGGGGGATCAGATTAATACTACAGATAGTCATACTCATACTCCAAATTCTTAATTTCACYCAGGACAGTCAAACCTGAATTATCATTCCTGGCATGAATTTCAGAGCCTGCTGTATAGACTGTTTAGCAAAGATGTGAGTAAATTTTCCAGAAGGGTCTCTTCACAAATCAGCCTGAAGTTCTTTATTCCCTCAGTCATAGTTATCAAGGATATTTCCTTGATATGATTTTCCATATGATTGTGCTCTTGCTGTTTTGAGATCTTAGCTGTGATTGTTTATTAGTGGATTATTCTTGAATGCTACCAAGAGTCAGTGGATGAGTACTGTAGTGGTTATTGTCATAAAGAGGTAGAAATAGCRAGGTGGCTGTTCATCTCATCTTCCTTTAACACTTGTCTCAGGACTGAGCTAATTACCTTCTGAAAGTGATTGTTTTTCTTCCTATCGACTATAGAAGAATAAGAAATGACTGGTTTATGCTGAATTTCTAACTTCAAGAAAGCTCGTATTAGATGAGATAAATCCCTCCTTCATTCCATAATGCTTATATRCAGAAATATTTGTCTGAAAATGTTCACCTGCTAATATATTAATATAATTAATTACAAATGCTCTCCTTTAAGAACTTAGCATTTATCTTACCCTCTTTCTGTACTGAAAATGTCARTAGTCTGCAGTAGAGAACAGTCTTGTCTTCTCTAAATTTCTATATTCCTAACTTGCATAAAATACATAAGCCATTTTTAGGGTGATTAGGTTGTAATCAAGCTATAATATTAACTATTATATATAATTAGCAATTTTTAATGAACTATCAGCTATCAATAAACTTTAAGCTGCTTAATGAAGCGTATGTGACTTCAGACACATAACTCCACCAATCCCCAAATTTCTTCTACAATTAATTTTCATTAAACAACCCTATTGACATTAATGATTTAAATGTATAGAAAAGAGCAAAGACTGTGTAGCCCAATAAATATACCTTTAATGTAACTAGCAAAAAGTCATGTGTTTTAAACTGAGCTGACAGTGAAGGGTCTCAGACTTGTGTGCCTTATCTTGGCCTGAGATAAYTTTTAGCATGTTTTAGCTGTGATAGCACTTCTGTAGTGGTAAGGTGACTATTGGCTCAATTTGTCTTAACTTTAGTTTAACTCTTTGCCACTGTTTGGCATAAGGCCTACTGTTAATTAATATAGAGAAAACACAATTATCTAATATGCACCAAGTGAGCTATCTATTAATCTAGAAYAAAATACAGTGTACAAGAGTAGAGGAATCAGATGACACCAGAAATCCCATAGTATAAGCACAATAGTCAATCACTGAGGCAATGTATATCCAGTTTTAGGGGTAACAAGGAGAACAGAAGAAACAGCTACGATTTGGAATGGGAAACTAGTGAGGTAAAGCAAATAAGCAAGTATTTAAAAACTTACAGGAATAATGCCAAGTAGACCCAAGACTTAAGAGGAAGAAAACACCACCACCATCATCTCTCTCCCAGCAAAGAACTTGGGACATTGCCAATTTCCTGCAGCCCCCTCCACTTTCATTTTCCCCAGGATCCTTAAATCAGTTGGTTTTGGCCTTAGGACCAGTGGACAGCGGGAAGGGTGAGAATAACACCAGGGGAAAGAGTTATACTTGGAAGTTCATGCATAAAAATTTTAACTGTATTATTAATAATGTTTTTCTATAATAATTATGTAATTTAGATTGTGTTTGTATCTTTACAGTTGGACTAAGAAAAACTGTTTATTGTGTTTAGATGAGATTGTTAACCTATAGTAAATTCGGCTTTGTATATAAGGGATGTTTTTATTTGCCCATAACGAGTTTTAGAGTGTAACAACTGCCTTTGGTGAAGGAAAAAGAAGAAAATTCTAACATGTCTCTAGTTCAATYTGTTGTACAATTAAAAAATGTCCTTCTCATAGTCATGTAGTTATTACATGATATTTTAAAGAGAAGGATTAAGACATTGTCTTATTTTGCACTAACAGAAGGCTGGAAATCTTTCTGAAGAAACATGATATCTGAATTGCCTGATATTGGCAGGTCTGAGCAAGGAAAACTGCCCTTTTTTTTTTTTTTTTTTTTTTTTTTTTAATTTGTACTAGCGCTATATTCTCTTCAGCTGTAATCTTCTATTTAAGTTTACACCAAATAGTTGAAATTCTTCCATAGAAAGCTTTGAAACTTCATACTTTGACAAGAGTTCACATCTATCTGTTGAAGAGGAAATAATATTAGCTGCGTTGGGTCGATGGGACATCCAGGTCTGTGCTARTTCATCTTTGTCTACAATTTAAACAATAGAAGCATTCATATGCACATTAAAACTGATTACCGAATAACTTGAAAGCAAATTATTTTCCTCCCATAAGAGAAATGACATGATACAACATTCAGTAAAATCAAGAGTTTTCAACAATATAAGAGTTCAGGTGTATTTTTGGGTCAATAGTATAAGAGAACCAAGCGTAAAAGACTGAAAGCTTCTTTTCTTGAGTTCTTTTACTAAGGATTGCCATTTACAGAACTTCATTTGCATTAGACTCTATGTTCTTACCATGAATGGGTGGTGGTAAGTGACACATGAAAAAAAAAAAAAAAAAAAAGAGTAAGTTAGGTGTTTGAAAAACAAGTCCCTGGGTTTTAAAAATATTTTATTAGAAGAAGATAGATAGCAATAAGACACAATCTATGCCAGAACTATAGAAAGATGTCTTCTGAAGTTACAGTAAATACTAAAAAAAGAAAAAAAAAAAAAGGAAGAAGACAAGACATAAGACAGAGAGACTCCTGAATAATCAAATCACAGGCTCTTGCCAGCATCCATGTTTTATAATTGGGATCATAACCCAGTATTTTAGCTTCTCATTGGTGGACAGACACTGTCCAAAGAGCAACAAATGGCCCTTTGCCCAGGCGTCTAAGGTTATCCTCGCAGAACTCCTGAGTACCGGGAAGGAGCTCTTCCTTCACATCACGTAGCAGGGTAGGCCAGTATTTAATGCGTCTCCAATAGATCATATGTCTGACTCCGGAGCATAACACAATTGTGGGTTTGGCAGTGATTTCAGAGTTCTGTTTAAGTGAGAAAGAGGTGAAAAGAAGCTGAAGAGCCACTTTCTCAAAGGTCCTCCATTTTGTGCAGCACAAACTCCGTTACATTCGCTTTAATTACCTATCTAGCACAAGCAAAACACAAGGTTTTTATTGCAAATATATCTTAGAAGGTGCACAAAGAAATATTTTGCGTGCTTACAGGAAAAATAAATAAAAAGGAACTCCAAGCATTTAACTGAGACTTTGTCTTCAGCACTCCGTAGCTCGGTATTCACCAAATGTTTCACCCTTTCTGCAGAGTAACATACAAAACAAAGAAAAAATTCTTGGTTTCCTTTGTCATAGGCAAAAAGATKCCTCTATGCATGGCAAGCCATGAATACTAATAGTAATTAAAAATTACCCTATAATTCAAAGTATGATTTGTTTTTCTTTAATAAAGAGTTAMATAAAATAGCTTACTTTAATTCTCAAAGTTATCTTATGCCTTTTGCATGTATACTTAAGGATTTATATGATATCAAGTCTATATTCCTGGATTCAACAGTTGTCAGG
Source organism: Rhea americana (assembly GCF_003343005.1). Classification (NCBI taxonomy): domain Eukaryota; kingdom Metazoa; phylum Chordata; class Aves; order Rheiformes; family Rheidae; genus Rhea; species Rhea americana. The sequence goes on along the minus strand of NW_028186790.1, from coordinate 3,793,745 downwards.
ACGAGTTCTGAAAGGAATGACTGCATTTGAGTCAAAGGTTATAACACTGATTGCTTGTTCTTATAATGGCATATTTTTTCAGGCTATTTCAACATATATCTTGCAAATATAAGCATTCACTGCATGMAACTTCAATTAGAAATGATTTTCAAGATATAAAAAAGGCATAGTGAGAAAGGCATTATAATGGCAGAGTGAGAATGTATGCTATACGTTCATTTAAAGTGCTGTTAATTCAATTACTTTATCTGATCCAAAGTCACTTAGATTACATTAAATTAGCCATCTGCTTGGCTTTCACCTTGGAATGTCTGCCAGATGCTGAGTTTGTTTATAGACAATTCATTTGCAGACACAGCCTTAACAACAGGCTTGCTTGTCGGGGAGTGTCCCTGATAGAAGAGTTTACCTGAAAAGGCAGAACCTTGCTTTCCAAGCAACTGCATGCTCAAAAGGGATAAAAATGTATGGAGTACTTCATGTCCAGTACACTATTACACCAATTATGTTCTCTTATTAATTTCCGTAATCTCTGTGATGAAGAGGCTTAAATGGTCCCACAAAGCTGTATCATTCTATATAGTGCCCATTTATACATTTTATGGTTTTCTTTTTAATTAAGGTCTGGCACTAAAATTAATATAGCATTTTGTTATCTACTGGGCATGGAAGCTTTTTACTAAGTCTCCAGATAGCCTTTAAAAGTCTATTAAAAGGCTGTAAGTCATATCACAGTTGTTACACATGGGAAAAATATTTCTTTAAGGATATGGTCAGCTTTCTTTATCTCTTCCCTCCGAAATAGGACTTGTTCTTCATCACAGAAAGCTGCTCAAGAAGATTTCAGAATTAGACAGGATTTAATCAAAGTGTTTTGATTGGATTTGTTCATCAGAAATTCCAGAGTAATCCCTAAAGAAGGGTGGATCTTAGTCACTGGTCCAAATAAACAGGATAGTACGCAATCACTCAGCAAAAATCAGAAGTGGTTTATGCTCACCTGGTGAGATGTTCAATTAAATGATGGTCTCAGTCTAGCCTTTAGTTGTCAGAGATGCACATCAGATAAGCAGACTTAGTGCTAGGTGCCTAGCAAGTGCTGTGTGCTAGGCAACAAAAATTCGAAATTTGCTCTCCTCAAGTAACAATAAAAGGTTATTTGGATAATAAAAATAATTTATTCTATAGAAGAATAATGAGTATTCATATATACCAAATAAAACATTTCTTTTKGAAGAAATATAAGCATTCATACTTAGTGTCTAAGAATATTTCTAAACGATAGAGTTTAGATTTCCCTTGAGGGAAATTTATAACACCTTGCTTATTGCAGTTTCTTAGTGGATTTTTTTTGGTCTTCCTTTGAAATATCTGRTACTGATCATTATTAAAAACAAGATCACAAACTGGATGGATTATGATCCAGTGTGATCTGATACGGAAATTCTGTTCTAACTGAACAGACATAAGACTTTGATCACTGAACCCTGACACAAACTCACTCCAAAATAGTTTGATTTATATTTGAATTTTGCAGTTAATAATTAATAAAGGACTATTAGTTCCAAAGCTTATGATTCAAGATTCTTTAGGTAAACTAAATTAATTCATCAATACATAATTGTAACCAATCAGTCACTCTGGTCACTTAGACTGATTACAGACAACGTTCTTTATTAGATTTTAAATGGTATATTATCAAGAACAGCCCAATTGACAATGGAAAAATTCTGCGTGTGCAGGAGAGGACTTATAAAAGCTTACACTGCCCATGGCACAAAAAAAAAATGGAGTATTTTTTAAATTATAAGATAAGAAAGAATCTGAGTTTGTGCACAGATTAATCCTGAATCTTATAGTACTTTTTTGGAATAACAACCCAATTATTCATCTTATATACATTCCTCATTGGATTCCCCATCTAAATGATATTTTATAATGTCTCTGTTAAGAAATAATTCACAATGCTATTTCCATAAACCTCCTACATTCTTTATGAGGCAGRAAAAGGAGTGCCACTATCTAGGCTACTGGAAATTTTTTCTTCTTTAAGTCTTCATCTACGGACTGCCAACTCCATGAGAAAGAAACAGTGGAGCTACACAAAGAATGAGTCACACGAACAGGGCAAACAACAGTGAGGATGACACCGTCCCTAGYAGCCTTAAGGAAAGTGGGTTGGGCGAAGGGACAGAAATAAAGGTCAGCAAACAGGAAATACTGCTTGCGGAGACTTAAGCAAATAGGGACCTGAGCAAGAGGTATGATATTCTGAGAAGGAAGGAGAGATTAATTTTGGAAATATTAGAAAGAAAATCAGAATGAATTGGAGAAGTTGTCAGATAGGGGTCAAGAAAAAGGTAGCATTGAAATAGAGTCAGAAAATGAGGCAGTCTTTACATAGATTGCTCCTCGATGAAATGTTATGTGTTATTTTTTTCCTTTTGGAAGCTTTCATAAATCATCAAAAGATTGATAAAGATTSATTAATAAATAAATTTTATTCTTAAAAGATGAAATAATGAAAATAAAGTCTTTGTTTCAACTCTGTGTTTCAAAATAAAATGAACATTGGTGCAAAATAACAATACGATGTTTATTTGTGTTTGTTTAAAAATGCTATCTTTTCCCTGTTCACTTTATCATTTTGCATTTTTCRTGTCTTTTTATTCTGTGATGTCTTTCATTCTTTTAATTCTTGATTTGAAATGGAAACTTCTGTTGAAATGCCAAAATTTCCCACTGGATGAAAATTCCATTCCACCACCAGCTCTAACCTGGGCTWTATTGTTGACAATCGTGGCAGAACATGGGGCAGAGAGCAAGGCTTAGGAGGCATAGGACTACTACAGTTTTAGTTGCCAAAAGAATCATCATCCATAGAACCAGTGGGAATTTTCATTTCAGTGTAACGTTTTTTATTATAACTATTTTTTTTTCAGAAAAATGTAAGTTTCTATTGTTATTAGAAACAGGAAAAAAGAATTTGTGTTCTGTCTAGGGGTTTGGGGACTAACCATTGATGTGGGAGACACAAATTTATGTTTCCAGCTCTGAGTAAGAGAAATCAGGGACTAGAATCTAGGCCTTTTTCATTTCAGATGATTGTTCCAACTCTCAGGCTATTAACCATTGTAAGCAACTTGTTTTCTACCTTCACAGTAAAACTGAACAGATCTGTTTCTGGTACCAATTTGGAAAAAAAAAAAAAAGCAACAACAACAACATCAAAAAAAAAAAAAATGCTAAATGCCAGAAACCATTTTTAAAAGAAAATTATTGGTTTAAAAGCAGACCTGACTAGTTCACAGTGGTAAGCAAGTATATAAAAGACAAGTCGAGTTCTGTTAATCATAGAGATGAGATGTGAGTCACCAGGGAAAGCGATCCAAAATAATGACWGCAAGGATGAGACTACCATAGAATCATAGAATCAGTAAGGTTGGAAGGGACCTCTGGAGRTCATCTAGTCCAACCTCCCTGCTCAGCARGGTCACCTAGAGCATSGTAGACAKGGTTGCATCCAGGCAGGCCTTGAAGATCTCCAGAGAAGGAGACTCCACCCCCTCTCTGGGCAACCTGTGCCAGTGCTCTGTCACCATCAAACTCTATGGACAGTAGTCTAGACAAAAGATTAATGATACGCTTACCACATTTACAGAGTCTCAAAATAGTACAGATCCTTCTCTTTTATGTTCCTATGTTTATATATATTTTTTTTGTAGATGTGCGTATATATGTATGTGTATGTATAAATAGTTACTAACTAATAAYGCAGTATCATGACACAGGCTTTAACCTTCAAAACCCTGACCTAGACCAACTGATCTATTTTCTCCTTCAAACAGTCAATTAAAACTCCTTTCTTTATGATCTTTTATGATCTTCTCACTTACTTTACCTATACTCCTTAAAAAGTGTTATCTAGCATGCATATTAATCTATTTATCCATAAAATTGAGAATGCTCAGTCATAATATTTTCAGTGCGTACTGTCTTTCATGTTTGTAAGTATCTGGCACACCTACAGTATTATATAAATTCATAAATTTACTTTAAACTAAATTAAGTCCACCTACAATTTGATGTTGCAGGTTGATGTGCTGCCTTCTGTTATGGCAAATGCAGTTGTAGTTTTAGAGAAATATCATACATATAACTTCTATGAGACCTGCAAGTAACGACAATTCTGACTAGTTCATACTAAGGACTCAACCCAGTCAAAAACATAGGGCCTTWAAAGGCCCATATATATGTAGACAAAACATGAAAGTCCAAAATTCCAACACAAAATAGCCCTCACTTAGTTGTCACCTCACTTGGCAGATGCTTAAATTGCTGAGCATCTGCTGATTAAATTGCACAGTTCATTTCTTTATACATTTTGATTTTGCTTCCCTGATTGCCTAAGCCTCAACATTAGCTTCTCAAGACCTTACCACAGTCAGAATCCAGAAACCAAGCATTAATATGTCTGTCTTACCTGATAGGTCTGATCTGTTAGCTAGCTATTTTCAGATCACGCCTAACACACAGGATTATTCATGTCACAAAATACAGTTGCAGTCCTTTCCTCTAAAATGCACTAGAAGCAGAAGATGCTACTGATCAGATTTTTTTTCTTTTTTTTTTTAATAATTACACTTAGAGCCAGAACACCAAGCACATTATAAACAGGMATTCAGTGTCTTTCCTAATACGATCACATTTAAATCTATCTCTCAACAGCTTGGAAAGTGCTGTAACTCCAAGGCTATGCAGTGCTCATGACATTGGTCGTAGTCCAACCCTCCTGTCAGGACTACCACCTCGCTGGAGCCAAGAATTAGAGATACTAAGYGCTGGAACATGAGTGGGAGAGCAACTCCCTTGACTGATAAATATGGCAGATGGGTAGGACAGGACAATTTGTGTGTGTCTATTTAATGCAATGAAATATGAAATGCATAAATAATATTAAGATCTAGGTCAGGATCTCCACTTCAGCCACCCTTCTAAATGCCTGCACCATCAGAGCAGAGAAAAAGTGAGCCCTTCTTGCTGCTGTCAGGAAGATGTGGCTAGAGATCTCTACCTCTATATATTTCAGAATCTTTCAAAAAAAATGAAATACCAAATACATCCATAGTAGTCAGCATTTCTCGTGTATTTATCTGACTATTGCAGTCAGTCCACTGCACGTGAAGTGCCCTTTGCTACAAGRGGAGAAAGAGATGCGATACGGGGGGATGCGCCCTGTGCTCTGTATGCACGCGTTTGGGAGTGTCAGACTAAGTACCTAGCAGAACTGAGCCTAAGGGAAATATTTTATTGGAGAAAGCTGTAATCATTTCACAAAATGGAATATGAGTGTGCCTTACTGCTGTCTGTTTAAAGYATTAGATTAAAAGTAAGGCAATTTCTCAGTGCCTTAGGATTAATGCCTAGGAACAGTGTATTTAGAAATGTATACAGGATAAAATGTTGGTGTCACTAAAACGCATTACCATCTGCTTCTTTCTTTCATTCCACTAGAGATTAATTGAGTTGATCTGAGTTAGCAGATACTCTCAATGAAATTACATAGTTTGTTGATGATAATTTCAGTTCAGCTACTGATTAACTTGTTAGAATGCCCAGGTGAGGTGATAATTGTTCCAGAAAGCTGAATACAAAATTTTAAAAYCAAGTTACCGCTTGTTATTGAAGGTAGTGTTGATTTAAGGATTTTTTTTATTTTATTTTGTATCATTACCAAAAAAGCTTTAAAGAATTTAGTCCAATCTGTGTACACACTCCTGTGTGTACAATATATATGCATGCATGTGTATGCTTAAATGTCTGTGGATATACATATATATATATATACGTACACATACATTTTTTAACTTTTAAGACTAAAATGACAATGCATAGGACTTTCAAATTAGTATACTACAGGTCATTACTGATTAAAAAATGCCTTATTCTCTCACTCAGCTTTTAAATCCCATCTATTTTAGTCACTTCAGTATATTTACAAATTTTGCCTTGAATCTCTTTTAAAAATGGGGCTTAGCTGCCAAGGAACTAACATGGACAGCATATATTTTTATGTGCAGAAGTTATGAAACATTTGAAATTGCAGAATTAAATGGATGAAATCAAGGAAGCTACTATATAGCCATATAGCTAGTGTACAGCCACAGGCTCTGTCATCAGTCGAAGTGATGTGATTTTATCACTTGCACACCATCATCAGTGTCAAAGCTAATTTTTCTAAACTGATATCAATTATGTCAGTTCCATTGACTTCAGCAGGGCTCGGCTGCAAAGCTACACCCACACCCTGTAGCAAATTTAAGGAGAATGTTTGCATTAATTAGTGCTACCTTTAAAACATTTATCACTAAAACAATATTGAGATTCTCACTCCCAAAGTTATATAATTACTGCTGGAAACACATAGTACAGGGAAGTAGCATAAATCATTCCAAATCACCTCTCATTTATGTTTGGGAGAAATAAAACCATGTTGGTAATACGCATCTCAGGAATGAAAGCGAATTCCAGTTCTAAAGCATAACCAAGAAAAAGGCACCTACTGCTTCGTTCATTATTTTATTGAACTGACAGTAATTCTGTTTCACAACTTTATGTTCCACATAATACAATTATGCACACCTGAGCCCTGACATCTGAGTTTYGTAAGTATTTTTACATCTCCAGAGGAAAGCTTTTGGTGAATTTACAGCAATTCCTGCAGCACTGGTCCTGATGAAGTACATCTAATCATATAATAAGCAAAAACTGTTTTCCTGAGTAACAATGCCTCATTATTCTATTTAAACACATGAGCACTTATGCTAAAACATTAAATAAGAAGTGCACTCTATTATTTAAAAATGAGATGGGTTTTTTTCTGTTTTTTCTTCTTCTTTTTTTTTATCCTCAGCACTTCTAGTCAAGCTGTGAGGAAAATCTCTTATGCCTGTTATGCAGTTTTATCTTAATCCAGGGGAGTGGGAATCAAGGAAATGAAAAATAATCCAAAAGTTAATATAGAACAAAATATTTAGGCAAAATTTGGGCAACACAAAATTCTCAGTGCACAGCAACCCTGAAAGATTATACTTTAGAGCTAAAGAGTGAAGATAAAGATGATCAACATTTTTCTTAGTTTCTTAGTCTTATAGATATTAATATTGCTTTTTAATTTGCCCATGAAGCAATTTCTGTTCATTTATCAAGAAAATGTAAGCAAATTTTATAGAGTATTTTTCTTCTCATTTTTTCTTGCTGTAAAAATATTAAATGTTAGTATATGTGAACATCGTGACCTCAGTTCTGCAATGTAAAATTCAAAGAAATTCAAAACCTTAGTCTCTAATTACTGGCACATTATTAACATGATGCTTTGGACTAATGAAATGTCAGCTTTTTCTTGTTCTATGTACAGGTACTTTCCCAAGTTTTCTCTCTCCAGCTCTCAAATCCAGCAAAAAAATAATGTTTAATTAGGTTAACTTGTTTTATGTTTTAAAAAATCTCACTGCATCTCTTGGCAAGCAAACTTTGGAGAAAAGCTTATTCATAGCATTTGTTATTCTAAAAAAATGGAAATTACTGAAATTTAATATTTGCAAAATATATATAAAATAGGTTATGCAACATTAATATGATTGCAAAAGAGAAAGGAAAAGAAGTTCAACATTTGTGTTTTCTGCAGTTTGCCGTAGGAAGTGAGTGGAGCACCTAAATGAGTTTTTCAATTTTACTTTAATAAAAGAGCTAGACCACTTTTATGAAAACTATTAGCTTCACTTAGAAAGAGTCAACCTAGAAATCAGGTAAAGTCTTGAAAATAAATATGAATAAAATGCACTGACAATACAGTGACAATTATTTTGATTAAATCAAGTTGTTAATAGGTCAGGTTTTGATTCACAGGTGGATAAGGATTCAAGCTCTTTTACTGCCTGACATTTGCTAACACTATCTCTCCAAACTGGTTTTTATCTGTCAGAAGTGAACATCCAACACAGGTCTATTGGCAAGCACTACTCCCAGGCACTAATGGCAGCTGGCCAGAACTTGGATTCAGTTTTCAGCACACTTGATGTGGTGTTATCATTTTTTGTAAATGATGGGATGTTCTAAAGCAAGGATATTGTGCAAGGGTCAACATGGGATTTAAATGTTTTGTTCCTTCCCCTCTCACCTTCCCCTYCCCCTCCACCTTCCCTTCTCTTCTCAAAACCATAAACTAAGATTCTTATAAGTATTAGTAAGCAATTAGAACCTGAGTGTAGGTACAGTCTCAGAGGTGTTTCGTTTCTAAGTAACAATAGGTAAAGTTTGCACTTTTGACATCATTTTGCAAAAGAAAAAGGCTCAGACAATTACTGTAGATCTTGATGACCCCAAAATGGATATTATAGAATCATCCAGTTGGAAGACATCTAGTCTGTGCTCCAGATCAAAGCAAGGTCAACACTTCAGGCTACATTGGTTAGGACTTTGTCCAATGGGTCTTGAAAAAATTCAAGGACTGAAATTCCAAAACACATCTGGGCAACCTGTTCCAATGCTTTATTATCTTCCATCCAGAAATGTATTGTGTTGAGTTCAAGAACAGCTAGTTGGAATGATGCTTACAAAACTTTTGCTCCAGGTGTACTCATTCTACTTGAAATGTGTTACCTGAAGTAAGTAGACATTAACAAAATTTCACATGTATGAAAGAACTAATTAATGAAAACTCTGATAAATTGTTAGGATCACTGGTTTTCTGGACTTAGCACTGCTAGATGTATCAACGCTGCCACTGGATCAAAACTCCTTGTCGTGAAACTGGATCTGAGAAAAASGGAAGTGGTATTGGCTTCTAGTCAAAAGTCTGACATGGAATGAAGATAGCTCAGCTCTGTTCTTTGAAGGCTGGCTAGGTTTGAGAGAACCTTTGTGGTGTTCTGCAGTCATTTACATTTTGTATCTGACCTTCACTGGAGAAAACTGTCAGCAGTCCATGTCTCGTTGGTAATCTGATATGGTGATCTCTCCAAAGGCAAAAGGAATAAAAGATCATTTAAAAATAAATAAGTCATGTCAAATGAAACTCTTTCGGATAGTGAATGGGCTATTTGTATTAAAATAAGCAAAGTATGCAGTCACGGTCAGCCTCTTTGTGAGAAGCTTGTGCCTGCCTTTCTTGATGGCATTAAGGCATAACAGTAAAACACTGGACGTTACAAACCAATTGCTGTGCTTGGATTTCATTGATAAAGAATAAATTTTACACAGGCATGTTGAGATGAGAAGTAATGAAAGTACTAATTTAGTACGTATTTCAATAAGCCCTTCCCTCATARTCATCCAGACCTCACTGGTAATATATGATATTGGAAGACTACAGTTACTGAGGAAATTTACTTAGACTGTCAAATGAGATGAAGATTCGAGTTAGGAACAGAAATTGGATTGCACATCCAACCGTATAAACATTCCATCTGTAAAAGCAAATAGGAAACTTACTTTTTCAGTGAATTTAAACAGACGACAATGTCCTTCCTGATAGTATCTGTTAGTGCAGATCTCTGAATCCTAAGATTTTAACTAACAGTGGAAGCCTAGTAAAACCTGTGGTTCTAGAACCGTGATTCTTTCTGAGATCAATCAGCCTTTCCCTGATATCCCTCTGCCTTGCTGCCAWCATCCAGTTTTGTTGCATTGCCCGTCCGGAATAGCAAGTGGAAGGCAGACAGCTTGTTAAAGATCTTAGATAAGGAACCAGATGTGCAAGAAAGTGTTTGCCACAGAGGTGTTCAACAAGGGATGACTTATCTATCAAGAACACTTGAACTTCTTTGTGAAGGTCAAAGAGTCTCTGGAGTGCTTTTCCATGGAGATCCATCCGAGCTTGGTATGCAGCAGCAGATGATGATGATTAGTTTCATTTCATCACAGAGCATGGTTAAACATCAGAGTTTAACACATGCACATTCATTAAGTTCATTTTGATTCAGAGAGTGAGTATTATACGTAGCAGTGCTGGCAGTTATTTTTTATCAATGCCTCTGAAGAATCAACAATCTCAAAAAGTTTTGCATCAGATGCAACTTCCCTGCTTCCTACTTTCTTTTTCAGCACAGCTGCAGCCCTTTCTGTATACTCCACTATTGCTCTCATGATATGTAATTTTCTGGCTGAAGGGGTTTTCTTGACTGTATATGATAATCTGTATAACTTTAACYATACAGATTTATAGAATCAAAGAATAACGCAAGTTGGAAGAGATCTTTGGAGTTCATATGCTCTAATGCCCAACACAAAGCAGGAATAACTTTGCTGTTACATCAGGTAGTTCAGGGCCTTGTACAGTTACATTCTGTACATCTTCAAGGATGGAGATGCCAAAGCCTTTCTGGGCAACCTGTGTGACTATTTGACCCACCTCCACGACGAAAAAAAATCACTTTGCATTTAATTGGAGGTTTCAAATTTGCAAGTTTTGTCCATTGCCTTTTGTCCTTCTTCCATGCACATTTTATAAAACTCTGGCTCCATCTTCTCTATAACCACCAGTTAGGTATTAGATGAGCAATAAGGTCTCCCCTGCACCTTCTATTAAGGCAGAACAAACCCTTTTCTCTCAGTCTCTCCTTATACATCCTTTTCTCCAGCCCCCTACTCAGTTTGGTGGTCCCTCTGGACTCGCTCCAATATGCTATGTTTTTCTTGTACTGGGGAGACCAAAACTAGGCACAGTACTCCAAATATTCCACAAGTGTCAAAATGAGGGGAAAAACCACTTCCCTCCACCTGCTGGTTACAACCTTATTAATGCATCCCCATATGCAGCTGCTCTTCGTTGTTGCAAAGATACACTGCTGACGCATGTTCAACTTGTTTTCAACCAAAACCCCACATTTTTTTTTTCTGCAAAGTTCTTTTCCTATACAGTTGTCTCCCTATATTATTGTAGGCATGTAATGACATCAAAGACTTCTTTGAAACGGAAATGTTTTTACCTTAACAGACTTCTGTTGGTACAGATTTTCTGTACATTCAGGTGCTTCACTTCCTAGCTCAGAGTCTTACAGTACCATTAATAAAAAAATTAAAACAAAATACATATTGAATCTGAGGTTTGTCACACATTTTGACAAGGTTCAAAAATCCACTCTTAATGCACCTTTAACTATACTGCCTGTTTATTAATTGTCTTTTCTTCTCTGAAACCATGCTTTCTAAACGTGAAGTTACAATTCTATTATTTCTTTCAATCACAACATAAAATCCATTGTTATTTCACAATACAGTATTTAAATACAAAACCATACGAATCACGTTACAGAACACCAATGAACAGCATTCTTATAAAACCATGCTGACTAAGCTAATCTCAGACAGTCAGCGATGTTYATCATAGAACTGACAGATGTGAACTTGCACACAATAAACCAGAATCATTCTTAACAAGTCTGTCATTGTACTAGTCTCTCAGGGAAAACTGACCTCCCTCCTCTTCATTGCATTCTCCCTCACCCAGCATCTTCTTCCACAGGAGGAAGAGGTTACTTGTCAGTTCAGAAAGTGTAAGTTAGCCTAGAGCAATACAAACCCCCTGGAATGGAGAAGAATAGCAATGATAATCATTTTCCATTGTGACCAGGAGGACATGCTCTACTAGAAGCATGGAGAGACCTCCCTACATACGCAACTACATGAAATGCTGCAGAACTTCGTCTCATTAGCCAAACACTTTTTCAGGAGGAAACAGGTTATTAGCAGTATCCCTTTCTCAGACGCCACTTCTTCAAATCAAATGCCCAGCTACTAGACCTCTATACAAAACATGACTGTAACTTGGAAAAGCATCTACTGATATGGTGTTGGATAGGAAACACCKTATTTCATCCTCTAACATCGTGCTTTTCTTTATGAAATAAGAATGGGGCAACTAGGAAGAAAAGAACAAGTCGCATCTAATCCAGTACAACACTTCACCTCTTGCCTGAGAAATGAGCTACACATCACCAGCTGGGGGTGACAACTTTAGTGGATAGGACTCTCAATTTACAGTCAGAACAGCTTGATTTAAATCTGTTGGCTCATGGCTTCAAAAAATACATGAGTTAGTGCAGGGTAACACAGTACTGCATATTGGTAGCTTAACAGTAGCTGTTTTAGTGTGCGTATTTAGCTCACTGAAAATGTGTGATCATCTAAGATAACTCAGATCCCCTTCCTGATTGACACAGAACTATACATGGAGATGCTGYGTCTGTAACTCTGTGGTTAGTTAGCACATGTACCTGGAAAGCAAAGACCTAGTTGCTAATTCTTTTTCCTACCTACTTTTTGAGCAGAAATATATTCCTGGATCTGAGAAATCAGTTCATCTCCAAAAATAAAGTTCACTYAATCTTGGAAGAAGACATAAACTCATAGCTATATCAGTCAAGGACTCTCAGAGAAATACACAGATGTTCACTTACCCCCTCCCTTTGGAGTTTTCATATCACTGATAGAGAAACAGTAAATCAGAAGAACTGAAAGAGGATTTTATCATCATTTTCTTTTATTAGCAGAGTAGTCGATTTTATATCAACGTTATGATAATAGCTCACTTGGCTCAGGCTTTGAGCCGGCTACATTTTCTTTTCTTTTCTTTTACTTTTGCTTGCTGTTCAGGAGCATTAACACCAGGAAAAATACAGCACTCAGGTCTATAAACAGAGGTAAGAAAAAAACTCAAGGAGTTAGCACAGGCTTGTTGAGTATTCTTAAAGGATTAGCATTGTGCGAACAATTAATAGATTTGCAACAGAACAGAATGGATCCAAGGTTACATTCTGACACCATTGTTATTGGTTCTAGCAAATTATTAGATACTGAGGAAAGAATAGTAATTTGCAACCATTTACTTCTTATTGATGTTTTAAATTGTGTGCAACTCCTGCATAGAGAGCGCAATACACAAGGTAAGGGGGCACTAATTATTCCATTGCAGTCTCTTTAACAAAAATACCTTTCTTCATTGCAGAAGAAAGGACAAAGAAAGCTAAAAGTGGTTTTCTTTTGACAGGAACTTTATAACATTAATATAAAAATATGAAGGGAGGAATAAAAGAATCAAATAAAGATGTTGATTCTTGCTTATCTGAGTACAAATACATATTAATACCAACCTGAACTAGCTTCAGTTACATTATTTTTGACATATGCTGGCTAAAGAAAAGGAAGAATGGGTTACACTTTTCAGTTTTACCAAATTAGGAGTTTGGCAAGAACTTAGGGATAACAGATCAGCCCAGGTGATGTTATGGTAAGTGTTTGCTACAGAGTATCGGGTGAAGTATATGAAGTTTTCTTTAGACAACTGGAAATAGCCTAATAATTGCAGGCTCTAGTATTCATGGGGGAGCTTAAGCACCCCAATATCTTCTGCAAGGGCAACACAGCTGGATGCAGAAGATTTCTGGAGTGTGTCAAAGACTTCACAAAAGATAAATGAGCTCATCAGGTAACTTGCTGGACCTATTACTCACAAACAAGGAAGGGCAAGATAAAGGTCAAGGGTAAGTTTGGCTGCAGTGACCATGAGATAGTGTAGTTTAAAATCTTGAGAGAAACTGCAAGCCAAATAATAGAATTATACAGATTTCAGAGGAGCAGATCTCAGATTGTTCTGGGATCTGCTTGAAGGGATTTCATAGAAAACTGCTCAGGAGGGCACAGGGTCTAAGACAGCTGGTTTATCTTCAGGGGCAGCCTCCTTAGAGCAAAAAATCAATCCCATCCCAACGTGCAGGAAGTCAAACAAGTGCAGCAGAGGATGGCATAAATGAACAACGAACTTGTGACTAATCTATAAATCAGACAGAAAGTGGAAGCAGGGATGGACTGCCCAGAAGGAGTATAGAGGCACTGCATGAGTAGGCAGGGATGGAGTTAGAAAAGCCAGATCTTAGCTGGAATTGAATCTAGAGTGGCATTTCAAGGACAACAAAAAGAATTTCTATATCAGCAGTAAAATAAAGCTAATGATAGTGTGAGCCCACTGGTGGAACAGGGTTCTAGTAACAAAGACCTTGGAAGAGATTAAGGTACTGAATGTCCTTTTTTCTTCGGTTACTACTGATATGTTCTACCTTCCAGTTTCCCAGGTACAAAATCTCCAGACAGGATACAAACATATGCAGTATAAGACTCTTATGCAGTAAAACGAATTCCTTGAAGAAACGCAAAACCAACTGAGCCTGAGTATGCCTGCTGGGCAGTTTACACACAACACATTGAATACTATATGATTTATATATTAATTATTATATTATTAAACATGTATCTATAGCATGCTAGCATAGGGCCTTTATCACCAGAGACCTGACAAGCTCAGTACTTCAGGAAAGCATAATTATTGCATATGGCTATGCAGAATGAATTGGTTCAGTCTACCAGAAATCCTAAATAAACTTTGACAAACTTAGATTAAGATCTTTCGGTAGAAGAGTTAGATTAATTTGTTCAGTCATAGACATCTACTATACTTTGAGATACCTTAAGCTCTCTGAAATATCTACACTATGTTGGCAGATATGATACAAGACTTCAGACAAACCTGCCCCCTTTTGAAGGTCAGATTGAATGTTTGAAGGACTCAAAAGTTACACTAGATATCATTCAGGCGGTGTAGGTAACTGTACACAGCCCCTTTTGTACTTAGCTTTCAAACCAAAAGCTAAACTTAGCTATGCCAGCTTTGCGTTACTATAGCAAAAAAGTTACAATATAATTTTTCTGGTTTCCTTAAACTATAATTGAAGATATATTAAGAACATTACTGTCAATAAGTGCTAGTAAGATGAAAATAAAATGTATAGCCTTTGAAAAACCTTTTACCCTAAGAATCCTTCTCAAGACGTCATCCAGCTGCTGATTTTGAAATTTCATTTTTCAATTTGCATTTTTGCTATCTCTTGAAGTGTAGATATTTTCTTTAGGTATACTCCCTACCTTATCTACTCTCCAAGTCCAAAAATAATCCACTCGAAAATGCGGATGTTACAGCTTTGAGGTTTTACATGACTAGTTCCAAGCTGTAACATGCTTACACTCCAGTGTTGGAAGCACTCTGAGCTACACATGAAAAAGTAGACGAATGCTCTCGCGCTATATTTAAGAATGAGACATCTGTGGAGGAATTACCGGCCTTTTGATGCTGAATTTTTAAGCTCTTGTTTCCAGAGCTTTAAGAAATGTGTTTCAGCACCTGGATGTGAGATATCTTTTGAAATCCAGGAAGGATCTTGTTACCTGCCAGGCTTAATTTGAGAATCTAGGGATATCATTAAAGGAAAATCTGTTTTCTTGTTCATCTGTGCACCAACTTTCAGTAATTTTCATCAAAGACAGCAGCCACTTTTTATGAGTACTTATTTCCCAAGCTCCCAAAACATTTCTGATCTTTGACCGCTGCTTTAAGTGAGCTCTGTATCTACCAATCTCTAACTTTCTACTCCTTTCTGAAGGCTTAGTTGTTTCCTGATATCAAAGACCAGGTGCTAATGAAACCCAGAAAAAATCAGGTCATGCCAGTTCATGATGTCATGTCTTCCATAAGAATAACTAGTGAAAGAATGCTTGTTCCTGCAGCTACCAGGAAATAAACCCAGAAAAATCCATCTCGAAAGAGCTGACACTGAAATACCTCTTATTTAAGCTTTCCATATTTGAAAGACTAGCAGCATTAAAACTGAAGGTGGACATCTTGCTTTCAACAGGGAAATAAAGAGAAGGCAATTCCACCTTTCCTGTCTTCCCCTTGAACAGTCTGAACATTAGCCAGGTTTAGAGAGTCCTTCCTTTACGTGTAACATTTCCATCTTTCTTACCCAGCACAACCCTTTCCAAAGAGACTTCCCTTATCTTGCTTGCCCTGGAGTGGACACTCACACTGTTGTTCCCAGAAATATCGTTAACTTGTTAAGATATATTTTATCTGGATACTATACATAAGATGACATTGTTCCCAAAGTATTTGAAAATATTTTTGCAAGCTAGTAAGAATGCAAACAAAACACAACARAAACCACAATGGAGATGATTCCAATATGTTTAAAAGCAGATTCTCTTTTTTCACTTGGATCAAGGAAACCTACTTGCTAGTGAAAATACAGAAGTATCCATGTAAACTTGTTTTTATTTGCAACACATAGAAAACATATGCTTTCCTGCTTGCTTAGTACAGTCATAGCTATTTACTTAAGTGAGAGGAGGAAACATTTTGAACATGTCTATGAAAACCATTAACTGATTACTGATGGTAGTGAAATGCACACTTGTCTTTTGGTCCTTCACTCATCCCTGATCCTTCTCATCTAAAAAAGAATTGAGTTACAAGATTCACAGCAGTATTTGATACTAAAAATCCTTTTTAGACTTGATTTACAAAGGTCCACAACTGTAAACCTTAAAAATAATGTGTTATAATAAAGCTTAAAAATTGTTATATTAGCAAAGTTTAGGCTGGAGGATTTTTAGACAGTATGTAGGAGTTGTGAGATATTTGATTCACATTTTAAAATCATCAACAAGGTCTGCTTGGAAAATGCCACTGTTAGAGCCACAGCAATGACAAATGTGTCAACACAGACACATATGTGAAGGTATAGCCAGCAGGATCTAAGCATATTCTAATGCTAAGCATATATTTAAATAGTTTTCTGAATTAACCATTCTGCCAAGATTTTTGTATATCAGACTCATTTCTGTGAATTTAAGTTTCAGAAATTTTTGTAATACATGAGGAATTCCAACAAAAACACAGTTCACGGAAGAACTAAGGTGATTCATTGGTAAGTATTGAATTTCACGAGAGCTGTAGACAATGCAAAGTGGCTCTAGAATACGGCTTTTGCTTTTAAACACTGTACTGAAATTTGAAAAGAAATTCTATTAGAACATAAGGTTTATGAATCTTCCTTATGTGTCTGAAAAAAGGATGGAGAGTATTAGTCACTAAGGAAATGCAATGGTATACATAATAAACAAAAAACACAGGACAACTGCTAAAGGAGATGATAGAATTACTTTTAAAACAAACAGAAAAAACACACAAAACCTGAAACAAAACACAAAACAAATATCAGGCTTGCCATCTTTTCTATAATACAAACATTAGGAAGAAGAAATATTATTAGAATTGTTAATAGTGGGTACTAGTGCAAAAGTGCTGCTGCAATAGTACGTATATGTGGAGACAGGAATTCAAAACACACGGTATTATAAAAAATAATTGCGAATTTGAAAATTTGGTAGTGTGGAAATGGGAGTTAAAAGAGTTGTTTTTCCCATTCATCTCAGCCACTGACCTTGGACAAATCATTTCAGCTCACTGCTCTTCTGCTTCTCAATCTATAAAATAGAAATACTGATATTTATCTTCCTTCATAAATCACTTGAGCATGAGTAGATGAAAAGTTCTATATATTAGATAAGGGATATTTATTATGTTTGCTGATGTCTGAGTTAAAAAATTCTTTCTTATTGCAGGTAGAGGATTGAACCTATGGATTCCAGGTCTGGACAACTGGTTGGAGACACATAGAGTGGCATGTTACTTCTCATGATTTAAGGAGTCTGTGTTACCAAGGCTTAATCTTCTTCAAGAGAGTATATAGACAACATCAACTTGCAGGACTATGCAGCAAAAAGAAGAAAGATGAAGAAACAGTCAAGGTAGCTTGAACACGGGAAGAATTCTGCTTAAGGTAATACGGTGTTTATTTTAGCTCTAACCAAACTGGAATTACTCTTCATCTCATCAGATTAAAACATCCTGCACTGAGCACTGTAATTCCATAACCAAAATGCTTCCAGTCTAAACTACATCACAGTCTTAACAAGTAGATCCACCAAATCATGACTMCCTTTCTTGACTTCCAAGGATATGTCTTCTGCAATGTTTTTCTTCTTTAGTGCCATTTTGTCCTTACCTCTGAGACAAGGAGCCCCAGACCTGCTATAGAAACTATGCAAAGCATCTCCCTGATCATCATTATCCCAGCCACTGAATAGCTTTTTGTCTGATGGAATCATCTGAAAATTTTTAAATTTTAACTTTTAGTGTAATAGAAATATAATATCACTCAGTAGCTCTACTTTCCAAACAAGACATTGTCTACCTAACTACACAGCAGTTTTGGCTGGTTAATGGTTACCTGTGAAGATTCAGAGTAGTAAAAGCCTCTGGAATATTCACTGAAAGTTTTTTTWAAATATTTTTTACTGTATGATTTTTCTTATACAATTAGAACATTGAAATCTACTCCCCTTCAAAAAAATTCAATGGCTATCAAAAACAAAATGAGGAGGAAAACAATATTAATAAGTTCTGGAAGGAAAACTGAATTCTTTACATAGTGAACAACACACAGTTTTCTCAGCCTTCGGCAGACATAACCTGTGTGACTAACATGTGCACATGGCAGATATTATCTGTGGTTTCCAGAATATTAGCAGTCCTACCACAGAATTCCTCTACAGCATTTTTCTCATCTTGCGTAYGTTCTGCCTATATATGGACACATATTGGCATATATCTTTCTCCCCTGAAACACTTTAAGCTTTCTAGTGATCTAAAAATATTGGTTTTGCCTATGTATTTTTGTTAATCCTCCATTTAGATGTGATCTAGTCATCTGTTTTTTGTTTGAGTTTCTTCAGCCTTTTGCAGACCAAATCTTGTGCGTGAGTTACCTGCAGAAGTTAGGGAGCAAGATGTATCGTTTTCATCAGTGCGAGGAAGTTTGAAAATATATTCCTGACATAAAGCATTACTGATCACTTAACAATATAAGAATTAGAAAAGTCATTAATAGAGTTAATGATCCTTAATTACATAATGGAATGCCTGTTATATGATTCTTTCAGTCTCTCAGCATTTCCATGCATTATTGATAGCCAATTAGGCACACATGAAGGAGCTGGGAGAACTATTTGCAGCAAACAATTTATTTGACAAATCTAGCCACTCTTTCTGTTCCTGAATTACCTATAAGCCGGTTCTGATTTTTATAAATTTCATTGTTCCTCCAAGTTACTCGGTGAATCTTTTAAGTGAATGTTTTCCTGCCTATGCTCTGATGGCAAAATATTTTGCATGACAATTGCTTACTGGATATGAGTTATTCATATTTCTCCRTCACAATATTTATCTCTTGAGTCATGTATCATTTCCTGTTCTTTCATTGGATGGATACTAAACTTCGTGCTTCCATAATATGGCAATGGGCAGAAATTGAAGCACAGGAAGTTCCGCCTGACCGTGAGGAGGAATTTCTTCCCCGTGAGAGTGACGGAGCACTGGACCAGGTTGCCCAGAGAGGTTGTGGAGTCTCCTTGTCTGGAGATCTTCAAGGCCCGCCTGGATGCAACCCTGTCTAACACTGTCTAGGTGACCCTGCTTGAGCAGGGAGGTTGGACTAGATGATCTCCAGAGGTCCCTTCCAACGTTACCCAKTCTRTGATTCTATGAACAAAAATTAYRCTTTTAATGCTTTTCAAGATCTATATTTACATCACTTATTACTTGCCTTGGACCATATTTAAACCTTCTAATCACAATTTGTGTTATTTTATGATGGAGGTTCTAAAGCCTCCATTGGCAAATTTATTTTGATACACAAATGAAGAACTGCTGAGTACTGAGATTTTTTCCAGGCTCTGCCTTGGCCACTGGCTGCTTTGTCCATGATATACAGGAGATGTTAACTCTATAGGATGGCTACAGCCATGCTCACAATCTACCTGTGGTGCTCCAAGGGGATGTTATGTACCTACCACCCACATCTGACTGATTTAGAGATTCTTCCTGATTCCTTCTTCTCCTTCAGAACAGGACTCATTCAGCCTGAATCAGCCACAGTGGTGGACTTTACACTGGAAAGCCCTCTGCGTCTTTATTCAAGCAGAAGGTGTTACCAACACATGAACTAAACACAACACAGTTATCCAGCAACTGGAATCCAAAGCAGCTGAGCTATGGCTCTCTTTCATTTGTGTCTAATCTAAACCATTTCAGGTTTCATATCAGCTTTAGTTTCTCTGTGACAAGGACACTGGGATTAACTGCGAAAATTTTAAAAACAACGGGGAAAGGATGTTCTGGGTGAATGGTTAGCCCCACCTATAACAAAAATTCACCTCAAACAGCCCAGTATTCATCTTCCTCCTATGAAATAAGGTGCAATTTGATGTGTTAGCTTAGGATATAAGTAGCTTAAAAAAAAAAAAAGTCACATCCAGGGATCCCTCATGTAAATCAACTGCTTCCCTAAAGCATCTTATTATTTTCAGTTAGTAAAATTACTGGACCATTTGACTCCTTTTTTTGGGGGGATGAGACCCCCCAAAAAAAAAGTTTAGTTCAGAGAAGACAGCAATGTTGACTTCTGGTGCAGAAAGGCAGGAATGTGGTCAGAGTGGCATCAGAAATAGGCTACACTGATGTTTGCTGGGATAGCTAAATATTAATGTTTTGCAGCCCTTCATCCTCAGACTGTTGTCATAGCCAAATGTACTCAGTCTATAACCATTTTACTATGTTACTCCTATTTTTGTTACACAGCAGTTATTTTAAAGCTTCTTTTCTCCCCTGCTTCTCTTTCCTTCTCTTGTCTCTCCTCCTTTCTTTGGAGGTTAATGGGATGTAACTCATCAGTGATCTCAGGTCAAATGGTTTGGCCATCCCTATCTAGAAGTCATCTAATGAGTGAACTAGCTCTTGATGCTGGCAACTGTAGGTCAATCTGATTTTGTATTAACTTGAAGAAGGTCAAATGGTCTCTAAATTTGATAAATATCCCATTTCTTGAACTACTGATAGAGAGTATAGACAAGATGAAAGTTAATACAATTCTGAACTTTTACAGACACATAAATAGGTACTACAGCTTAATCTGCACAGAAGCTAACTTTTAGACTCAACTTGTACTCCAGAAACTACTTTCTATGTATCCCAGTTACATTAGAATAAATAATTTATGCTAAATGTTGCATTTGATAAATTTAACTACTTTCCATATGTACATAGTCTTTGAACTGGGTGATATTTTTAAAGCCATATTTTTCGTTACAGACTTAGTTGTGATTACCTCAAGTTTTGGTTGGTATTTCCTTTTTCTTGATGAACTGATCATAAAAATTGAAATTAGAGAGGTGTTTGAATCTAACAGGTTAGGCAAGTCTCCTGACWTGTTTTTTCTTTATGAGACCGGGCAAACATTTCTGATGTGAATATGGAAATATGAATACAAAATGAAGTTTTTCTGATTACATTTCTTTTGGGTTTTATGTGTATTTGCAGTAGAGAAAGGGTTAACCTGTGCCACAGAGATATCAGAATTGGGAAGAAAAAACATTGGAGACAGAACTGTAAGAAGAATAAGAATCTGGGTAGACAAAGCACTTAGGAGAACACTATCAGGAAAAAGGAAATCTAGAGCAAAGGAAGGAGAAAGAATAAAAGATTTTTGACAGAATAATGACAACAGAGTACCTTGAGGTCTGGATCTAAGTTGAAAAATGCTGGGGAGTTTGTGACTTCCTGTCTTTCAGAGTTGGAACCATCTTACTGAAGATGCAGTTCTTCCCTAGGTGTCATTTCAGTCTCTTCATGTTTCTCTGTTAAATCTTTATATTTACTCTACTAGAATAAAGCAACAGATTGAGACTGGGTTAAAGTGACCAGAGGGCATTTGATTCAGTGGCATTGAATGTATTTACAGTTTTGGAGGRGCATTTTATTTTGCATTTTCCAGCTGTATCTACTTTTGGGTTGCAAGAAGAGTTCTCACAATATATTAGAAAATCTTATGCAAAATCTTTTTTCTGCTGATGCATATAAGGTAAATAATATTATTTTTACTCAAAACTTCTGTGACTCACAGGTAGTGTCTGTGAAGTACATGAAGGCTGCTGTCAGGACAGAACCTTTCGTAAAAGTATTTAAGCGCCTTAYGAAATGAAATGTCCAAGTTGTGAGACATGAAATTCAGTCTGCCAAAGATAAGARAGATCCAAAAACATATAAGAGTATATTGGTAACACATAAGGTTATACATTATGACCTATTGATAATATATGCTCCCTGCTCATACCTCACTCACATTTACCTGTTAATCTGGCCAATTTTACAGATCAATTTTAAAAAATGGATAATAACCCTTTCAATTTAACATAACATTCTTGCTTATAAAGGCCAGATATAGTTTTCTAAACAGTATTATGAAACCCACTGTGTGATGTGTTTAATCTCTGTGGGGAGAGCTTTAATGCTACCGCTGCAGAGTTTCAACTAACTGGTAACAGTGGGCTTTAAAAAGTATGAAATGGGAAGAAGTGAGAAACATGATTATTGTTACCGATTATTATTATTATCTATATATGCCCTGYGGCATACAAATATATGTTGCTATCATAGGACTAGTAGAAATAACAAAAATGATCTCATTATACCAAGCAAAGATTTGATTAGAAGAGTCCTTAGTGACCACTGTTTGCTTTTCTGTTGAAAGCCAAATTGGCATAAAATGGGAGAAAATGTGATTTCCATCAGAATAAAAGAATACTTGGATATTTCAAATACTGTTGCTTCTGTTTCTTAGGMGGTACTTCCCGGTAGGAACTTCAGGATTACAATATCCTCTGTTACCTGAGTGCCTGAACTGGATGGTGTGACTTAGGAGGAGTCGTCACAACATGGATCGTTGAGAGAGGCACATAGTATGTTACCAGTGAGGTGTCCTACAAGGAAGACTAGACAGACTTTGATAGAAAATGAGAACAGACCAGGCCAGTGAATCACCTCCAATGCAGCAACATGACCGAATCAAAATAGTTCATGCTGTGGGTGGAATAGAACTTTTTTTGAGTCAGCTAATTGARATCTAAAATATTTCACCAAATCCTCAACTTTTTGGAAGCTTAAGCACACTCGAATTCTATACATGTTAAATGCTATTTCCAGCATTAAATAGCATGCATTTTGCCAAATGTATTTGGAAGCAAATGGATAAAAAGCTATAAGAGCTATAAGTTAAGAAAAGTAAAAGAAAGTTGGCAACACAATTTAGAGACCTTTACTTTCCACTGTTCTCTGTTCATCTGAGCTTTCCTGTTCTCAACTCTCTCCTGTGTGCACAGGCAGTGGGGCTGCATTGAGGTGGTGTCTCCCTGGACAGCATATTGCCTGAAGGATTTCCCTGAAAAATATCAGCTGGCCGATACTTTTCAGTTAAGAGGGAGATTGAGTAACTTGAGTAACCATGGGCTTTTTGACAGTATCTGAACATATTGCCTGGTCCGTGTACTTGATTGATCTTCTAGGAGTGGCAAATGCAATAGAGAACACTCTAGAAGGAGCAACAGCAACAAAAAGATTTGCCTGATTTTGAAAATCTTTTGCTGTTTGATAGAAGCTAAATCTTAGTAAGTGTATACTGACTTGAGACCGACCTTGAAACTTGCAAGCTAAAACAATTAGGTAACGACAGTCAAACAGAGGGAGACTGCTAAGAAGGGTAGCAACAAGGACAGAATTGACTCGGAGCGAATACATATGCACAGGAGAGCAGTGCTTCGAAGACGGTTCTTTAATTTTTTTTTGTTTTTCTTTTTTTAAATGTTCTTTAAAAGGGAGCAAGTAAGAAAGAGTAGAAAAAGTAGCAAGAAGTTATTCAACAGCAGCTGTAATAACACATAGCAGTTAATAATATTCAGCTTTATGATATTGATTGTCCTTTCAATTCCTAGTGTATAATGTAGAGCACCATGGTAACTGTGGCTTGACATGTACTACAATACATGAATGTATAGTGTGTACACGTAGCGTGGAAATTGTTTATTTGATGCAAAAAAAGGGGTGATTATTCATGTTTATTTTAATGCATATGTTTCGTGGGTATTAATAACATATGATATAAGCACATGTTTAAATCTATTCCTGTTCAGCCAAACAGTTAACTCTAGATACACCAGTACCTCAAGCAAGATTTAGGCAAATTAAATCAGATTTATGCAAATTAATACCACCAGGGCCCAGACCTACCAATCAGATAGCTGTGGCAAGGTAGGSTAATACACTACTGATGGAACCCTGACCTAACATAAATTTATATCTTCTGGTAGCTGAGATAGCTTGTTTAGCATTAACTTGGATATCTCTCCACAGACCAGTGTTTTATCAAGAAGATATATCCTAATTCCTTCATTTGATCTAGCCCTTAAGTCCAACTGGAATCAAATTAACATTTTCCAAAGGGATTACTTCCTAGGTCCAAACAAGTATCTCGGTGTCTAACTTTTCTTTCACTCCCATGAATGTGGTAAGAATCTAAATCAGGGCTAAGTTTGTAACTATTCTGTTGGACCTGGTCTCAATTACTTTGCTGATGAAGAGTGGATTGCGATATTTGAGCATTATGTACTAGTAACTGTTTATGGACTTCTAGAGGGGAAGAGGAGGATTTTTACCAGGATCACTAATGACTAAAATAAAAGAAAATATTGCATCTCATCCTAAGCAATTTTTATCTGATTTCAGTGCTGGAATACATTGTACTCATTGATTGCTATTGCTTTATTTTGTGCTGCATTTTTGGATGYTTTGAGAATGCCTTCTGTTGAGGCTGTTGATAATATATAGCTAGCAGGCTACTTAACACTCTATAGTCTGCCCCCAGGATAAATTTCTTGTAGCATTAAAAGCACACATCTTACTTCCAGTCTGAGCTTTGCTGAGTTCCACTTTTCGCTACTGCTCATTGCTGTTGCTTTGTCTGCTCAGTTAAAGCCATGTAGTAGCTCCTTTTTAACCATTTCTCAAACCATGATGAGCCAAGATTCAGAAGGGAGTCATCTGGGCCAATAATGGTTTGAGAGAGTCACCCAGCCAGACCTTGGTAATRTATGCAAAGTCAGGAACCTCATCTGCAATCAAATCATGGATAGCTGTAACCTTTTTTGGCGTTGACTTAGCAATTAAATAGCGTGAATCAACATGTTGGGTCACTGTCAGTCAACACCATGTGCGCTGAATAAGAGATGTCAGGTAAAGCTAATGGTGCTGACATTATATACGTCACAGTTTGCTCTGGACCTTATTCTCCTTCTTGCAGTTCTATTACCTGCCATTAGATTATAAGAAGCAACACACTCCTTCCTGAAAGGTGGCAGAATATCAATACTGCTAAATTTTCCTGACCTCGTATGAACTCATGGAACGGGCAAAGATGCTTCGATGGATTTTCCAATACATCTTATTGTGTTTATGTGTAAATGTGTATGCTGAATGGTTACTACAATACCTAAGACAGATTTATCATCTTTCATTTTGATTTACCACTCTGAGGTAAGGAAAGTTCTATTTTGTAATAATCTTATGATTCAAACATGTTTAAAAGTTTTCGTCTCTTTTCTACCCTTCAATGAGAGAAAGAGCACAGAATTTTCCCTGAGTTCAAGAGACGCTATTTAAACCATTGGGTGCCCAAACGTTAATAGTTAAGATTTTTCAAATGTGGATTGGTTGGATTTATAGAATATCAGTCCACTCCCTGAAAGAACAGGAATAAATTGGACAAAGAAAGTTRAAATCTCACAGCTGAAAATCATATTCCATCTTTCAGTCTATGTCTATAGATAATCTAGCACAATGTTCTAGTACATGACTGGGGAAATAAATCAAAAKAGTAGCTTGTAATTTTTGGAACACAGGATGAAGGCACACTTAAATTAGCTGTCACTTGAAACTTCAAGTTGCAATAACTAGGGTTTACTCAAGGGGAGGGGAAGAGAAAGGCAGACAGTTTCTGCAATATAGAAAGTACTTTTTGTATCTGCCACAATTACTTTTCTTCACAGTGAAAGAATTCCAAAATATTTGGAATGAATTGTATTCAATATTGAATATTACAGAGCTCACTTAGTAGTAGAKCTGCTCTTGAAAATATCTGAAGGACAAATTTTAATTCACGCACCTAGGGCCTTTCTTTTTTAAATCTTTACATCTTATCCTCCTTCATAACTGATGACATGGGTATTATTTAGATATTATTCATAGACATTACAATAATTTTTAGAATTGTATTAAACAAATCTGAAGCAGTTTGGGGGAGATCTTGGAGGGAGGTAAAAGATGATTCTCTGTTAAAATAGCTCACTTAAAAAAAAGTAGAATAGCTGATGTGTAACTTCAGAACAAAACTGAAAATATATTGCTTTTTCAAGTCTCATGCATTTCCACAYTTTCTCTTTAAATCAGCAAGTCAAACTTACCAAAACTAGGAATGAGCTGTACTTTAACCCTAAAACTACCTTTTCAGAAAACAGTCATAGAGATTGTTTTAAAGGAAACAGTATTAAATTTGTTTCTTTAAAATTGTTGGAATGATGGGACCYCTCAAGGATCCAAGATCTAGACTGCTTAAGAGCTTCCCAGCACCATCAGCCTATATAAGTCTGCTGGGGCCACCCACACAATGTGAACAGTCATCCAGGCACACTGCAGCTCTTCTAAGGCTATGAGGCCTGACTATGAAATAGCTACAGAGAAGAACTCTGGTGGAGTTTCTGTTCATTCTTGCCACATTACCCTTTAATATCAGGAGGAATCTAATGAAGTCTCACAAAGAGAAATGCCAAGTCCTGCCCCCGGAGAGGAATAGCTCCATACACCRGTACAGGCTGGRGGATGATTGCCTGTAGAGCAGCTTTGCAGAGAAGAACCTTGAGGTTCTGATGGACACCAAGTTGAACATGAATCTGCAGTACATCCTTGMAGCAAAGAAGACCAACAGCATCCTGGACCCCATTAGGAAGATCACTGCCAGGATGTCAAGAGAGRTGATCCTTCCTCTCTAGTCAGTCCTGATGAAGCCATATCTGCCGTGCTGGATCCCCAGTACAAGAGAGATTTGGACATACTGGAGTGAGTCCAGCAAAGGGCTATTAAGATGATTAAGGAATTGAAACATCTCTCTTCCTCAGCCTGGAGGAAAGAAGGCTCAGTTATACCTTATCAATGTTTATAAATATCTGATTAGAGGTAGAAAATAAGATGTGGCCAGACTTTTCTCAGTGATGGGCAGTGAGCAGGCAAGAGGTAATGGACCTTCAGTGAAAACAAAGGAAATTTTGTTTAAACTTTTTTTTTTTTTTTTTTCCTTTTAAAAAAAAAAAACCAAAAGACATAGGAACAGATTGTTCAGAGAGGTTGTGGAGTCTCCAACACTTGAAATGGTCAAAACCTGACTGGATGTGGACCTTGGTGACCTGCTCTAGTTGACTGTGCTTGAGCAGGGGATTGGACCGGATGATCCTGAGGTATTCCTTCCAATCCCAACTATTCTCTGATTMATAATAGGAGCATTGGGAACCTAGTGGGGAGCAAAATCTTGCAACAGCATGTAGGAAACCTATCAATAATTACTAGAAATAATACATTTGGGTATAGATCTAGTAAAACTGAGACCAATCRGGGATAAAAAATTAGCAATGATTTGTCTATTTTGGAGGGAACTAGGGTGGAGACGAGGAAAGATAAGGGTGGAYTGTGAAAGAACAATCATGAGAAAAGAAAAGGAGAGGGAGATAAAAGGGAATTGTATGTAAGCAAGCTGCTGGACAGTACTTTTGTCTGACTGGGCCTGCACCYGATCACTGCAGTCTATCCTGTGCTTTGATTATACTTTATTTCTGCCTTCTGTGTGAACGTGAYCTCCATGCTGTATGTGTGTGTGTACGTGCGTGCACATGCATGCCTATGTGCGGATGTGTGTATATGTTCTGCAGGCAAACTTCAACCTGAACTAAGTGAGTCGGGGCCAGAGTCCACAGGAAAGAATGATAAAGGAGTGGAGCACGTGCACCCACCTCTGGACTTTAAGCTTGATTAACCAGAGAGGAGGAAGAGGACTGGGCCARACATGGTGTTTACATTTTAGGTGGTTGATGCRTGTGTTTATGTGGGAATGTTCTCYAGCCGGTGTTGATCTCTGCATGACTAGCTGTATCTGTAGTGTATGTGCATGCCTACTGGGAATGCCACTCTAGTGGGTGGACCTGGGAGTGGGGAAAGGCAGCACCACATCTACCAGAGGTGGAGGGAAGAAATACACTAAGTCCACCATATTTAGCTATTCTTAAATGAAACTTCTGTTTCTCCCAATGAAAAATGACTGTGTTGGGTATCTGAACCTAATTCCATCAACAGTAGCTATACTGAGGAATAGCTGCAGGCTAAAACAATGTTCTGAAAGCCAAAAAATATGGCCTTTAGTTGTTGTAGTTATGCCTGTAGTACAGGCTTGATAAAGTGTCTGAAAAGATATTAGACTACTTATTAGACTAACAAACAGGAGTTTTGTAGTCCATCAAAGAACTGATGTGGGTCTACACACAGTGTCCGGCATATGAGGAGATGAATATATCCAAACATAGCATTTTTATAAAAACTGGACACATGATGCTGTGACTAGCTGAAACATACCTTTGTGTTAAGTCTGTAAATAAATCAATCCATTAAAAAATTAATGGATCAGTGCATGACAGGCAGCAGCAGAATAAACGGTAGAATGTATAGGCGCTGATTAGATGCGAATGAAGGAGAATCATAACATGGCACCAATTAAAAAAACACAAAAGGAGAAAAAGATGTCTTCCTGAATCAGTTCCTTAAGTACCTTTTCTGCCCATTTTGCTGGTGCTAGGTACCTACTTATATCAGCATTTCTGGTGGTGCTCCCTGCCCCAGGAAGCCATCAGGTTTAATACAACAGGGATTGTAAGATGGTTAGAGATATTTTCACTACCCTAGTGCTCACCTCTGAAACGTGAAACATCAGCATCAATAAAAACTCAGACAAGTCAATCTAAACAGCCTCTTTGACTTTTATGTATGAACTGTGAAACATAACAGCTGAGGATATTTACTTATGGCCATGTATTTGTTTCTTCCSCCCTTCACTGTCATAAGAGGGGGGGTCATTGGCAAAGAGGCAGCAAATTCCCGCTGRTGCAGAACAGCCAAAGGTAGAAATATCCTAAACCATCACAGCTCCATCTACCTTTCTCAGAGAAACGCACTTTCRGGAGGTATTTAGTTCTTTACAAAATATGCTTGCAATGGACATTAGGAGCACCTTCTGTTTATTAATCTGCTGGGAAACCAGTAGAATTTTATTTTCTGAAAAATTTCAAAATTGCAATTCTAAATAGAGCACTGTTGGTATTTTTCATTAAAATAAGAGAAGAACCTCCAAATGAAAAGCAGTCTAAAGCAGGGGCATTACTGTGG
This sequence comes from Rhea americana, assembly GCF_003343005.1. Taxonomy (NCBI): domain Eukaryota; kingdom Metazoa; phylum Chordata; class Aves; order Rheiformes; family Rheidae; genus Rhea; species Rhea americana. Next base: position 3,764,428 of record NW_028186790.1, on the reverse strand, counting down.
ACTTAGAATAYGCTATCATATCTTACTGATGGAAGTTTTTTGTTAAAACCATTGCTTTCAACATCTTTTTGTTTTTCTGTTTTGATGAGCCACTGCTCTCTCACAACAAATAATGCAAAACAAGTTCTATTTTATTTTAACTTTATATATTTCTACTATGTGTCTATCTGCACATCTTGAAGGCTAAATTGACGGTAAATTTGCCCAAATGCATTTTGTGGCAAACAGTGCTACCTATGTCTTTGTGGGAGTTTTGAAGAGAATACTTAGGAGAAAAGAGCAGAACAGCCCCTGGGTGCCTCTCAGAACACAAAATGAGTCCCTGAAGAATCCAGTAGATCACTGAATTGATTTAACTTTTCTATTTCCTACGTGAAGGACTAGTCTATTTTTAAATCAATATAACCAGCTTATAATCATTATAGCTCATAAATTATAGTTTATACTACTTTTTACAAAGTAAATCAACAATTTGCAATGGATCTTTTTACCAGTTATGCAATCAAACATTATAAGGATACACTCATGCTTCAAAATAGAAAACTACTTAATTAACCTAATTTAAATTCAAAATTAAGATAGAGATACTAATCTGTGTTCATTGGTTCATATCATTATAGATCCTATCAAATAAATAGGAAAATATATTCTCTGCTCCTGAGAATTTATAACGTAATTTAAGGAATTTTCTTGGAACAAATCTTTTTCTTCCATAGGTATTTCTGAAAATAGAATATAGCTTAATTCTGCCTTTAGAATATATAGAATGCCTCAAATCTTCCTTATTTTACAGCTAGGCCAAATCCTGACTCCTCCAATTAATTTTTACTTTTTTTTATATCCAGACCAGTGAGAAAGAATACAGTTGGCTAAGTTTTATGTGAAAATGAAAAGCCTTTGGTGTCCCTTTGCTAGATGCAGAGCAAAATTACAGTGTAGTAAGTCAAGTCAAGTCTCTGACACCTGGCTCAAGAATGCTATACAGGGCTCTGAAGTCATGTGGAAAAAGGCCAGCTTCTGGAGAATTTGGTGTTCCCACATCACCCCTCCAAACACTGGCCCTCTGATCCTCAGTGAAAAACATATTTTCCCGCTTACAGGACTGTTTCTCAGGTTCTGTTTTAGAATCCTTATCTAAAGCTCCAGAAATTGCAGTGGAAGTGAGCACTGATCTGCCAGGTTCAGTCGGACACTAGAATCCGCGCAGATGATGCTCATTCAGTGGTCTTTGGTCCTCTCCTTTCTCCATTGCATCACTTGTTCTCTCCAAAGCTCAGACTATTCATCAGAGAAAGGAAAGTAATACTCTCCCTTGGAAACATAGTCTCAGAAACACAAGCTACAACCTGACTCAGTTTGTCTGGGTAGACACAAGTCCAGTTGGACATTATGCTGTTGCAGAAGGACTAGTATTACCCTTTAGTTTTAACATATTCAGACCTGGGAGCATTTTGTTGCCATTTCTTGACTGAATAAAGGAAGAATGCTTATAATGAAAAGGTAATGCATTAAGGCAAATGTCCTAGTTCTCATATTTTTCCATTTCTCACTAAGTTATTTCAGCATGTTCATTAAATTATAGATTGAGATAATGCTGTTAGATTAGTGATTTCTGTATACAGTAATAATAGTATGTCCTATTCCTGTTTACATTGAATTGCTTTTTATTTTAAATATCTATATCTATATTTATTGGATAATTACGTTACTCCTTAGCAAAGACAATTCTACTATGCATGGTTTAGGAGATAAAACCTGTCCAAACTTCTGTAAAGATCAGAGTGTCTTATCTTAAGTTGGATTACTACTCTTGCAGACTGAGACCAGATAAACAAAGCCCTTATATAACTCCAGGGCTGTTGTGATCAATTTGCCTGGTGCACGACTCTGGGGACCATGCTGTTTTACCATCTTGATTGCAATGATAAATCCATCATTATGTTCAGCGTGGTGGAAACAGCTCAGAGCCTTGCCATTTGTGGCAAATCTTTTCTATGGCAGGCTCATAGTAAATCAGTCTAACCTGAGCTGACAATGATTGATTCTGAACAAAATGTCACGAACAGTCAAATCCCGTGTTTTCTTCTTCTTTTAAAGCTGAATAGATTTAACCCTCTAAATCTAACTAAATTTCAAATAAGACACAATGGGAAGGGTTTTTTATTGATAATTATGAAAAAAGAAGAGATTTAATTCACATTTTAGAGTTCTAGACTGTGTGGCAAACAATGTACATGTTATTTACAGTCATTAATCATCACTTTCATTGATCATCAGAGATACACATATTTTAATCCACATTAAAGTGTATGTGTGGGAAGGAGACAGGAAGATTTATCAGCTCTCTGAGGCAGGGATTGTTTGTTTCTTCCCGCTTGCTTGAAGTCCTCCCATAATGGAGCTGTGGTAATGACTGGAGTGTCTGAAAAATTTAATAATACAGATAGCATCAATATTGTAACATCGCATTAGAATCATCCAATAATCATCTCGATTTATCTTGGGTTGTTTTTTGTAGGTATACAAAATCCTTTGGAAAGGTTCCTGAACCATTAAGGGTGTTACTGGGAACCTAAAGTTCTCCCTACACTCTCTGTTAGCCAAAGATAAAAAAATCTAAAATTTGATTGAACATAATTGCAACACATCTGTTGATAACATTTTTTTTCTGGACCCACAGTCAACTATTCCAAAGGTGGGAATGACTGTTATCATTTAAAAGTAGGGATTTTCTATATATTTAGAAAACAGTATACTTCCATTACACCATCGTGTTTTATTTTTCTCATAAAGTGGCCAAGTTTGTCTGGAATAGAGGCAAAAATTAAAAAAAAAAAGACATGACTAGATCTTGCTGCTTAACAGTCTGTGAGAAAACATGGCATTAAAAAAAAAGGCTTTGACTTTTGTGTGTACTGAATCGAAAATGAAAATGATATAGTCCCTGAAATGATTACCTCATTTGTTTATCTCGATTATTGGATGAAAGAATTTAAAGGAATTGAAATTAAATGAATTATAAGCATCCTACAAATCTATTCTTTTTCTATTATATAGAGATCAGACACTTTGGAGAGGCAATCAGCTTCAATGTTAGGTAGAGCAAACAGAAACATCTTCCAGCTGAGACAAAAGGCTTTCTAAAGCTCATATGTTTGTGAGTAGATGTGAAAAGAATAGCTTAAATTGACTATCAGATATTTTAATACTGCTTTGGAGAAGTGTGAATCTTTCAAATTTAGTGTATGAATAACGTGCTGGTGAAACTGAAACACTAGCAGAACTTTCTACAGACAGGATATTATTCTTTGCACAGTTCTAGCAATGCAACTAGCCCTGACCTGAATTAAAGTTGTTATTCCTATTCACATTTTTATTTATCAGGATTGCTAAGGGAAAGGCAGTTCTGCTTCACAGAGGATTTAATTATATCATCAGGTTTTGATATTCAGAACTTATTTTAGTTCTGATTCAGAACAAATCCCCAAAATTCTCAGTGACAGGAGAAGTCCAAGAGTTCTTAATACAAAGACAATCCACTCTGAGAGACTGAACTTGAGCTGCAGTTTCGGAAAGCCCTGGGATTTCTGGATTAGAGGCAATCTGCCTGCTTGGCTGCTTCAGTGACACGAAACTTCAGAGTCTAGTCTCTTCAGCAAAGTCAACCAATAGCCACATATATGAGTTTCTGAGAAAACAGGGATGTTTAGAAGATGCCTCTCAGGCAAGATTCTTCTGCTTGATTTCTAATGTAACTGTTATTAAATTGAACTCTCCATGGACTTTTTTCTATCATTCCTAAAGAAAAGATTTTCTGTTAGATATTTTCCAGGCAGGTCTATTCTGGCTATGCCTCCACTAACATGTGATGTAGCACAAATAACCTTGGGACTGTAGAGCAAGGCAGCTGGTGTGGAGGACCTAATGCCCAGGTCGTCCACACAGTTTTTAGGGAGTTCACTCTGGATCAGCTCTAATCAAGCCCATGGACTGAATTCTCCTGGAGCACATAGCTACAAGCCTAAAGCAYATCTCCGTCCTTAGTTTAATCCAAAAGGACTCTAGTTTGTGAATTGGGCTGGTCCTCAGTGGGAACCAAAGCATGGTGAGAGATCACAACTGGGAGAACTGCTTCAAAAGCACACTCGCAATCCAAACTAAAAGGCTAGGGTAGACACTCCCTCTGCCTACCAAAAGTTAGATTACTACTTGTGGCCTCACTGCCTGGGAATATCTTCATTTCTTCAGTAACTGCACTAGACGTGATGGTTCTTCAGTAGTAGAATCAACCTGCAAAATTAAGCATATTACTTTAACAAGCAGCGCTGGAAGATTTGTCTTCATCAAGAAGTTACTGTGAAGTACATTCAAGTCTGAGTTTACACAACACTGCTACTGTAGCGTGGGTCCCCTTATAGGATCAATTAGTAAATTGACCCAAATTTTTTTAACCTTAAATTCCAACTACAGCCAATGGTAGGAACCAAAGGAACACCAGCCACAGGGAGTTAAAGGAACTCTCAATGGAGAGACTTTAGTGATTTTTTTACACAAGGGGGACTCAGAAAAAAGATGCAAGGCAAATAAAATATGTGCCTCTTAAAACTGACTTAGTTTAAAATCACACTTCTAGTAAGTTCATGTGAACT
>NW_028186790.1:3720267-3759709 GCF_003343005.1 Rhea americana | reverse complement strand
GAACTTTTTCTTGTTCAGGATTAAGCACAATCTGTTACCAGAAGAGACCTCTGCTATGAGAGTAGCAGAATTTAAAGAGACTAGAAATCTGCATGTATATCAGAAATAATAGTATAATAGTAAATATTAAATTAGTCGATCAACAGCACAAACAGCAAAGCAGTATGCCACCTTTTGAACTGACAAAGCTCATTGTAAGACCAGACCTCACCATTAGAGGAAACATATTTCCAAAAAGTTTTTCACGGATTCTTCTGAAATATCTGATCTCACTCTGCACTAATTATTCCATATAACAGTAGATGAATAATGAGACGACATAGTATGGCAGTCGGAAGCAAACAGATGTTCATGAACTAATTTTTGTATTTTTCTTCAAAGGTCACACAAACATAACTTTATACAAAAAAATAAAGACTGTAAAGTTTACATTTTCAGGCAATTTCTTTTTTTTCGTCTGACCAACACTAGGACCAATAATGACTCTCTAGAAGTATACCTGTACTAGCAGACTAAGTAGGGTGCATACTCCACTTATGCACCAGCACATGATTGTCCACCTTGTTAAATTTCTAGTCCACGCTTGGCTCTGTTTTGGACTGGATGAACAACCAGTCTTTCATACAATGTTGGGGAAACAGTTAGGTTGGAGACTATCACCGTGCTTGTGCGGGTAATAGCATTTTGCTGTGAAATTTAAATTGTGGTATGCCGCTGGGCTTCAGAGCCATAAAATGATGCCTGGCACTCTTTATGAATTAAAATATCACTTAAGACATTATAAGAACAAAATTGCTCATTTTTTTTTTCCTTAGAAAAATCTCATCCTTTCATAAAGTTCTCAAAGGTATTACTTCCAGAATTTAAAAAGAAAAAAAAGAAATCCAGTCYTGGCATAATTTCATGTATATGAATAGTCCCTCTGTTGACACATGTTGGTCTCAGTGGTTACATCTGTGGTCCTAAAATATAAAAGTGCCATGCTCAGGGATTATCTTGCAATCATCCATACCGTCAGACTATAAGGACAGCTGTAAAGGGACTCTAACAAGGTCTCGGTCCATGCCACCTAGCACTTGATCAATCAATCTTTGGAAGCGGGTAAGAGAACTGAGTGAGTTCTGTGGGGCACCTTGTCACTGCAGTACATGATCCTTGGCCCATTTTATTTATTAGYATAGAAGTAGCCAAGGTGTAGCTACACTGTCATAAAATACTCCTAAACTGACTCACATCCATGCTGCTTAGGATTTACTGACTCCAGAGCAGACTGGCAGCATCTAAACTTAATAGAACTTGGCCCTGGATCATCTCTGTACCCAAGGTGATTTCAGTGATTTCAATATCAAGTGTCAGAAATAATCTGAAGTTTGTGTTTCAGCCCAACAGTGTGACATTTTTATAGCACGAAAGTGAAGTTCYCTAGGGTGTTGCACAACAGTGGATATTTGAAGGTGCAAAGGCTGTAGGGACAGTACTGGTGAACAGTGCAGGAGAGGGAACCAAACGTGATTCAGTCTCATCCTCATTGCATTTTAAGAGCAATGTCTGGAATCTAGAGTTAAAGATATGTTGGCTTTGTCTTGGAAAGAATTAAAACAATTAAACAAGGTAAATTACTGGGGATCAGTGCCTGTGTTTGCTTCCTTGCTGTCTTTTATTTAGCAGTGTAGATTCCCCCAGCATGGTCCCTATGACTGAAACACGCATATATGTTTTCAAGATTAGGAACATAGTGATTTATTATCTTTTCGCATGCAATTGCCTGTAGGATGAACAAGAACAGCTGTTCAGTAGTGTCAAGCAGCAGTACAGAGTAGTTTGCTGGAGGGAAGGAAAGGAAGAAATTCCATAATTTGATTTGGTAGGGAGCTTCTGTCAGCAGAACACAACTGGACAAATGCAAGTTTATTCAGGAAATCTTTGTCTTACTGTGAAAAGTGCTATTGTCTCTTAATTGCTACTACAGATAGCCAAGTCCTTAATATTACATCTCYTCTACAGGGGAGCAAACTCCACAGTCTTGCTGAGGCATTGTCTGTGTTCTGGCACAGATRATGCAAGACCATCCCAGAATAACAGCACCCTCTTCTGATCAGTCTTGTATTCCTATTTTTTTCTTTTTTTTCTTTTTTTTTTCCTACTAGCCATCACTGCACCAGCCCACGTTACAGTGGTTTCTAAGATCCATCAGGCTCCCAGCACAGTGCAGTGCACCACAGAGTAATGTAGGAAATGAAACCATTCCCATAAGCATAGATTCCTTTCTTTTTACTGAACAGAGTGAAAAATAAAAAGCAAGTTCACAAACAAGCAGGTTTTACATTCATGGAAGTGCAGAAGAGGGGATCGAAAGAGATCCGGAGTCATCTGTGTTCCCTTGAACATGTAAATATTTACCTCTCTTCCCTAGTGCCTAAAGGTCTTTGACTTTACCTTCATCTCGGCTGAACAGATTGTGTCTATTGGTTGGCTGAGCTGCTACAAAAATATTGTCATTTGGCATAATTCACACAGTTGCCTTGCAAAGGACACTATTTAGGGAAATAAATTTTATTCAAAATCAGTTACAGGCATAGACTTAGAATATATTGCATTTTAGATGAGGCCTCCAGTCAATGCTTCCACATTTGCAACACCAAGCATTCAACAGTCAGTGCATGTGAAATTAGTTACATGTGCAACTCTGTCTCTTACAATGTTTTTTCCGTCTCCCTATCTGCTTTCTGTGCCTTCAAAAATTGCCCATTTTAGTAAGATGATCAGACCTGAGGTTTGAAACTTGCACTTGAGGTTACATATGCACAAGTAGTTTCATTGCATAGACAACACAATGAAGCGCTTAGACTTGTTAAGGTTTGGCGGATTCTTTTGACAGAACAGCATTGCTTCATCCTGGCTGTTCCACATTAGAGATCACTTTCCAGATTGTGTAACTGTGAGATGAGGTATAATAAGAAGTGAGAAAAGCACAGATTTAATAAAAAAAATCTTAATGAAAAAAAAAGTAAAACTTGAACTTATGCTCTTGTCATTATCAGCCCAATCTCCCTTCCATATGAACCCACAGTATTGTTTAAATGAGGAAAGAGCAGCTGGAAGGGGACCAGTTTTGCATGATCCCATCTGGAGCTTTATCTTTGTGGCATACTTAAATGAGATGCTAGGTTGGTGCACGAGCAGGACTGATAGGATGCTGACGGATTTTAGCAGACAGCCTCTAGCAAGCTCTAGTGAGGAAAGCACAGATGGGGAATAGTGATTTTTGGCAGCTTATAATTCAGCCAGACCTGAATGGATTGAGAATATGAGGACAGTAAAAATCATCTTCCTGACCCCAGGACTGTACTCCTGCCAAATCTCAAGTTCCTTTTGACAAACTGAAAGTATTCAATTATTTGAAAAACACCAAATACAAATAATTGTATTTCTTTTTAAAATTGGAATAAGTATTATCTAGATTTTTATACAATCTAAAGTCAGATGTATTCTCCCAGTATAAAAGKATGTGAAATCTTACTATTCCAATCAAGTACCACATATTCCCATAAGTAGCTCAATGCCTTCTCATGAATTTGATGCCTTCTCAGAAATAACAAATAATTCAAATGCTAGATCTCATACAGAGGAACCAATCTAACCTCACAATAGCGTGCAATGAGTCTTTATGAACCTCCTTTCACAATGCAAGGGCAGTGATTGCCAGTGAAAAAACTCAGGTATGAATGCAAGACTAAATGGCCGGATAGAACARATATAGCTGCATATGTTGTAGAGATGAGTGGTCAATGACTTTCTAAGAGTCTTCTGTGTGAATACAAATGAAGCAAATGAAARGATCTTCCAGACGGACATATTTTTATTTATTAATATATTTTTTAATTATATGAGAAACTTTAGGGGATAAATGGCCCCTCTGTCTCGTCTCTAAAAGGTTTGATACCCAAATATACACGAAGAGAAGAGAAAGTAATATTAACTTCATATTATAGAGGGARAAGATGCCTGATTCTAAGAGATTCTGACAGCAACAGCTCTGGTTAAAATAGATAAAAGTATTAAGATATTCAGCACTTCCAGACCAATTCTTAAGTATTTTTTTTCTGAAATTTATAAGAAGTCAAACACCTGAAACCAGTTGCCCTGAATCTCTTATAAGTAGCTTAATCATGACACCATCCGTTTACTCTTTAACATTTTGTTTTTGCGCTTCTTGGAATAGCAGAAATCATTTTTAATTTAAAAAACAAAATGCAGAAAGCAAAACTCATTTGTGTAATTACAACTCTGATCTCCCCTCCTTCTCCCAGACATAACACCCCCTAGAAAACTCTCACTTAATGGGCCATTCTGGTAAAGCTTTATAGCTCAAAGATTGTTGGGTTTAATAGAACCCTGTAAGTGTTGAAATAGCAAAACTTGCAGCAAGGTTTCCCTGAAAGCTGCACAAACTAACAAGCTTAATGGATTTTTAATGGTCCCTTTACAGACTTACACAAGGGCAATGCAGGGAGTGGTGGTGGGAGGTTATGCTTATGCATAATTTTAAAAATATTTTGAATGTTCCACAACAGCATAAAGACCCAGCAGGACTATATTCTCATGGAAACTGGCATTAAGATATTTCTAATTGAATACAGCAGGTATTAYACTCCTTTACCATAAGAGCAACTAACGTAATGCTCCTGAGGACAACACGGCGCTCCTGTTGCATTAAGCATACCCGTATGACTAGTAGAGTCTCACATAAAACAATTGCAGGCCTGGCATCTATGTTGATCTGATCAAACCCCCAAATCACATATTTGTATGCAAATATGATAGTCAAAGCTGTTGTSAGGTTAGGAAACAACTACAAAATGAAAAGTTATGAGTTCAGGAAATCAACAGTGATTATGAAAGAAAGGCAACTAAAAAGATAGAACTGGACTTTRTGATCCTACCTTTTCATGAAAACCATGGGAGAAAAAAATGGGGAATGCATAATAGTTTGATAGACCTTTGATCTGGAGAAAACTTGGAAAATGCCATGCATACATGTTATTAATTTATCCTTCTCTTATTTTCAGACTATTTTTTGTTGGTAAAACAATAGGTAATAACGTTAATTTAATATGAAAATTACTTACTTGACTTTACTACTGTTACATAGATATAACTGATGGCAAAACGTAGTCCTCTGGGATGGTAAGGCCATCTGGGCTTAGTCAGTGAAAACCTTGTTTGCAGGCAAATGGAGTAGATCCTTTACTGGTCCTCAGCCCTAGTTTTTTTGATTACACCTGGARACTGTTCTAAGCCAAAGCCCCAAATTTGAACACATACAGAATATTTGGAAACAAATGATATATATATTTTTTTTATTGCAGTACTTTTTCAAAGGTCTGAAGCTATGAAGCAATTTCACCTTTAGCTTTCAAAGAAAAAAAAGATATAATCTATTTCATAACACAGCTCTATGATTTCCTTGCAAATAAGTGGATTAAAGTAACCACTACAAATTCAACAATCCTCCACATTTTTTCAGTAGAGTGCTCAGGTAAGTGGGACTTATGAGCTGAAGAATCCATAGCTTTGGTTTTGGAACTCTCTTTCTTGTATCTTAAACTTCCAAAAATCAAAACTAGCATTATTCTGGTCCACTTTCGTTTTCCTCAAACCTACTTCCTGTTATTTGGAAACATTTTATACTTTGACTTATACTCTAATTTAAAAATATGGGTTACATTATCTACGTCTTTTTGTCTGTTTGTAGGTAAAGTTTGCACTTTGGATACGCTTTCTAAGGAGAAGAATCTTGGCCCTGTTTGGAAAACATTTTGTTCAGCAGTTACTCAAGTGCTGAAGAGGACAAAAAGTGGCTAGCTGCTTTCAATGTCTCAAATCAGTGTGATCAACCGTATATAATGTAGGCCTTGCAAAACATCATAGTCAAATCCAGCTGTTTGCTGAGAGRAAATCTCTTAATGGTGCAATTGCACACAGTTTGCAGATAACAAATTAAGTCTTTGTAGTCCTAAATCTCAAGAAGGAAAAGAAAATATTCCGAAGCCCTTTCTGTAATGTATTAAGTGCTTTTCATCAATCCTCCTGAAGGTATAGACATGACAAAGCTGAAGTTCTCTTCTTTATTCAAGTGTAGTTACTTTTTTATTATTATTATTCCTCCTTCCTCCTACTCTAAGTGTACTAACAGTAGRTATCCAAGTCACCTCATATCATAGTAACAAGTACATGCTCAAATCCAGTGCTTTCAGAATATTAAGAATAACTGGATTTTATTCTTCCTATCATAGTTCTGGAAGTCTGTAAAAGAAGACGGACATATCTGTAATTAGACCTTTTGTTCTCTTGAACAAAACTGCATACTCTTTGGACATCTTTTTGTATAGCCAAGCCACCAAGCTGTTGCCTTAGCTGTGTTAGCACACATTTCTTTGCAGTTAGTCAGTCTTGGAGGTCAACTAGTTAATGTTTGACTAACTGGGGTATCTACAATATAAGTTTCTCTGAATGGATCACTCTTAGCTTGCATCGCCTCAGAGTTAATCAATCAGCTGAATTTAGGACACATCTCTTCCTAAAGCAGAGAGTGTTTCTTGACAGGATGAATCACAATTTAAACTCCACAGATTGTACTGACTAGATCTGCACTGACTATAAGAGAAATCTAGGCAATCAGTTCACATGAAGACATCTGCACAATGCAACGAGTGAATCCCATCCCTGTGTCCTTTCATTGCATGATGGTGAATTCATGTTCTTGAGGCCTCAGTAATACTTATCATCCATCTTCAGAAATTAAAAATCACAGAGCAGGCATTTTGRATCAGACCAAAGATCCATCTAGCCAAGAACTTTGTCTTCAGAAGTGACCAAACCTGGATGTTTGAGGAGAAGTATAAGAATAGAAGAAGTGTATGTGATACATTCCCAGAGTATTTTCCCAGGCTCCCCTTACCCATAACTCAAAAGGTTTCTGAACCAGTGGTGATTTCTTTGTATTTAAGAATCCCAGGGAATTTCTCTTCTATGGATTTGTCCAATTACATCTTGAACATACCTAAACTTTCCACATTCTGTGACAAGAATTTCCACAACTTCTTTACTTTCACTTGAAGACYATTTTGTCTTTTTTTTGAACCTGCCATTCCTATCTTCTTTTAATGTTCAACTATTCCCAGTTTTTGCCCTGGAATAGACAGTGAGTGACTGATCTTCTCTATGCTGTTCACAATTTTACAGATCTCAGTCACAGATCTCTATCAGTTCCCCCAGACTGAAGAACTTAGTTATCTCTCAGCTTGCTTACTTAGCTGTTCCATGCYTTTGAGCAGCTTTATTCCTATTTTGTAGGCTTTGTAGAGTCTTACTGTATGTTTTTAGAGGTGGCAAACCAGATCTTGAGGAGGACCTATATAGGGATATACCACTATACAATATGATCATACATTAGAATATTATTTGCACAGATAATTGACATATATTATCACAAATGTCATCATACATTCTATGTTTTGTTCTCTTTTCTATTCTTAATAATTCCTATCATTACGTCTCTTTTTGAATACTAAGAAAAATGGAGCTGACATTTTCACAGAGAAATAATCAAATCCCCAAAACTGTTACATACCAAGATACTATTCCTGAGTGGAATGATCAGTGCACAGTTCCTCATTCCATAGGTAAAGAACAAATTATTTTTCCCATGTACGTGACTTTAGATTCATCCTTATTGTATTGTGTCTGCCACTGTAATACTCAAATACAAAGTTCTGTAATGCCTTTGTACATTTTTTTTATGTTGCTCTCTGGTACATTATGTCCATTTCACAAGGATCTACARTTGTGGTTGTTTTACTCCAGAACATCAGCTTAGTCATTCCAAAGACCTCAGAGTCATTAGTCATGCTTTGCTTCAAAATATCATATGTACAGGCACACCATCCAATCAAAAATGCATTCTTTCTTCCTGTGAAACACTTCCTCTTCTCAATACTACCCAAACTGCAGTGCAAAGAAATCGTGAACAAGTCTATGCAGTGAGCTGAAAAGAAAGCTTCAGAGCAGGTTTAAATATATCAGCCCTATAAACTACGCTTGAGTTCAAACCCTATACACCCTGTATACAGCAACGGRTCTGTCTGGTGTTCCACCCTTCCAGCACCTGATCCACCCATGGCTGGTGAAGAACAGCTAAAGAGGCCTTCAGGAGCTCCCTAGGAGCTTATCCCTCCCTGCTGCAGGGCATGTTTACCCCTAAACAATCTGTAGAGTAGGTGTCTGGGTTTGAGGAAGAGTTATAGCCCACATGAAATTGAATAAGAGATAGAGCCAGGGTCTCCCAATGGGAATGTTAAATGTGAACTGTGCAAATTCATGCTGTTATACTGAATGTACATACAAGAGATGAAAGGCTGTATTTTTTTTTTCTGCTGTTAAGTATAATCATGTCGTCAGTTCTTAAACTCATGAACTCCAGGATGTTTAAGCTGTGCCAGTTTTATTATGGATCTTGCTGAGATTTTTTTTTTATTTCTTATAAATTAACTCATCCTCAATTCCTTTGATCCCCTGAATTCCCAGCAAGTTCGTTCCCTGATGAGACCAGAGGCTTAACTTTTCTCCACTCTAAAATGAGTACACACACACACACACACACACACACACACACACACACACACAGTGTAAGTGTAATTTGAACCTTTTCCAATTCATTATTTACCCATATATTTAGTTTTCATGTTGCCTTTTGGGATTAAGTTTCCTAAGTGCAAAGTTTTAATCACAGGAATTGTGGCTTTTCATTCAGTGCCAGAAGCACTGTTTCTAATACCGATTTGGCTTGGCATCTAGAGGTGTGCTGCTCTGAGGGGAAGAAAAAATGATTGCTTTTCCATTAACATTACCCAGTGTAGCACAGATATTTGTAAACATGGGACAGGAGAATCACTGCTTAGAACATGCCCCCCCCCCCCCCCCGCCACTCTACTAGGCACAGAGCAGCAGGCTACAACTCTGTGCTTTTATCCAACTTAGAATTAAAAAACATTGCATTTACTTCGAGGCTGATAGCCCAGTCATTTTCTATTGCAATTTTATCCATTATTCCTTTGAAAAATCATCTGAACTAATGATGCTGCTGGCGTCTTCTTTGTCCATGCTGTGTAAACTCTGCCAGCACAGAGTTTGCAGTGTAATCTATTGCAGTTCTTGCATCTTTTCAATATCTTAGGCATTGTATGTCTCCAAATGCAAGCTACWATGGATTTTAACTTTGAACTCTGCATGATTTTCTGCTTTCTATCTTTTTTTTTCCTTTCCCAAAGTATTTTGGACTCCTTTTCAGAACCTCAGCACTCCTAGAGCCTTGACTATCCTCCACAGATTCAGTAGTAAGAGATTTTACTGGGAAAATTCTAATTGTTTTTTCAAGAGCCTGTTCTGAAACTTTCCGAGCTTGTCTGTGCGTGTATATGTGTGTGTAGATGTGTGYGTGTGTGTTTTGTTTAAACACCTGCCTCATCCTGCCTCAAGTCTCTTACTAGGTTTATTTAATCTCTCTCCACGAAAAGGAGAAGGTTGGTTCTTCCTCCCAGATCAGTCAGAAGTTTATTGCAGCTTCTTTCCCACTTTTGTCCTCTCTGAAAATGTCATCCATTTTGCTTTTACATGAGTGTCAATAGTCTGTAGATTTCTATAAAAAACCTTCTATAAAGTCACCTCTGCATAGCTAAACTGAAAATTACTAAAACTGTGAGTACTCCAGACTAGGGTATTTTCAGAAATTGTTACCTCGTGGTTGTCTTTTCTTGTCCAGTGTTCATTCATTGTAGATTGACTTGACTTTTTAATATTAAAATTGGGGTTCTTTTATAGTAAAACACACATTTTTGTTGCTATTTCTCAGTTGATCTGTACATTTCAACTGTTTGAGGCTTGATGAGTGTTTAGTTATTTAGTTCTTCAGAATATTGCTCAACTCTACTTTTTCCTGAAGTGCCATTCAATAAAGAAACTAAAGGAAGGGTTGTGCTAGAGAGGCGCTGGCCCTAGACATTTCTCTGGGATGAGATGGCCTGGAAAAGAAGCAAATATTCTGGACTTTTGAATTCTAATTCCTAAAATGTCCAATTTTCATGCATGCCAGCTCACTCTTGGGTTTTCTTCTGAACCCTGCAAATTATTTCTTCCAAGAAGAAATCAAGTCAAACTGACAAGATCACTCTCACATTTTCTCCAAATGGACACGATGGACATTGTTTTTTCCACCAAGGACAATCTTCTAACATCATCTGAGCCAGCCCTGTGCCTTCATTTTCTTCCCCAGGCCTTTGTAACATGGCACAAAGTACACAAACTACTCTTACAACATGATGCTGCAAGAACGCTGCTCTGATGAGCTGACATAACCTCTTCATTATTTTTTGTCCCTTTGAGCAGAAAGAAACAAGTAAACAGAACTCAGAAAATAATTAAAATGTTTCAGAGCTAGAAGAAACCCAAAGAGCTCTAAAGTTCACCAAGAACTACTACTGCGTGGCAGGGACATGACAAGTTTCCTCTGGAGGGTGCTAACACTGAGCAGTGAAGACACAGGCCAGCCCACACCAGCTACCCCAGTGGCTCTGGGTCTGTCTCTGGCACACTCAGAGATGACCATAGCTTCAGCACATCACTCTGAGCAACATAGCAACAAGTTGCTGCTCTACAGAAGAGGAAGGAGAGAAGGGCAGAATTATGCTTCTTACTGTCTGAATTTTATGTGACGCCGTGTGGAAACACCTTATGTACACAGATTATGCACCTGTAACTAACTTTTAWATTGTTTCTGGATATTTCAGTTTTCATTTGTGAAGTTGGTAGTGTTGCAGTTTCAACGTGTAAAGCTGTATTGAAATTCTGTTATTACTAAAAACAGCTATTTAATTTTCAAACCAMTCTACTGCCCAGAGTAATACTGGAGCAATCATTTTGAATAAGCAGAAGCTTGTTCAGATTCAACCCAAATTTAATATTCACTTCAACTCTARAAGCACAGCCTGTGAAGCTCCCAGCAAAAGGAAAATGACTTAAATATTAAAAATGATTAATGTCCAGAACTGTTAATTCTCTTTGTTTTCTGTATTAATGCTATCTTTATGTACAGATCAAGGTCAAAATGACTTCTAATAAAAAATTTATATTAATGTTTAGTAAAAAAAGTGGGAAGGAGGCATAACTAAGTCATTTAGGTGACTCTTGTTTTTGCTTTCTCTAAAGTATGAGTATTTTCAGAAATCTTATTTTTTTTACCCAGATCAGCAGAGGGAAAATATTGGAATCTCAAAGTTCTTYTGGGATAGTACAAGAATTTCCTATCTATTGCCAATGCCACGTATGACTCTTTACCAAATGTAGATATTCATATCTAATTTAGTCACACTARCTTCCTGTTATAATCAATAGAGATAATAAGGTACCGCCAAGGTAAAATTCATTTAATCCTGTAGAAGTCTAATTCTGGTCAATTAATTGTGCCTTAAAAATGTTTAAATCCCTTCAYTGAGCACAGAAGACACTGATTGACATGCTCAGATGTAGCCATCTGTACTATAGCTGTATAAAGACAGGTGAAAAACATCTAACTTTGGGCCCTGACTTCTCATACTAGACTTCTCATATAGCATAAATAGAAACATCATTAKATTGAGAAAAACAGACTGAGTGACTCTATCAAGGCAAGTACAGGGAACAGAGTAGGTTGTTAGACAACTTTTGCCCATTATTACAACTTATTTCTCAAAGACAATGTTGAAAATGATCAATTGAACTGATTTTATATTATTTTAGCTTCTTTTTTTTAGGTCAAATTATAAACTACATTTCAGTGAAACACATATATTTCACTTTAGAAAATAATTCAAAAATTTAGCTTGTTATGAACTAAGAGTCTATTCTCCTGAGGTACTAAAAGAATTTTTTTTCAGTAAGGACCTGTGGATCAGGAATAAATGATGCAACACATACATGGTAATAGAAGTTTGAATCACTCTAAGCAGCACAATTTGTTTCTTGTCTATACCATAGAGTAGCAATTAAGAAAAAGGGTATATAAGGCTTTTATTGCATATATATTATGAAAATTGTGAAGACGGTTCAAAACTATTCAGAAAGGAATAAAATGTCTCCCTCAGAGCTATGTTCCACAACCATTTCCTTCAAGCAATGGGAAGAACATTTATTTCCTATGCTGAGTAAATCAATATATTTCAGGTGTTGTACAGAACAATAGTTTAAATAGATATGACTGTAGCTAAAGGTCTTCCACAACACTCTTAACTCCTGAAATCTGGCCTGTTTTGCAAATATTTGTTTTKCAGAAAGATCTGGGAAGTGTGCTCTTAACCTGTGGTGTGGAATTTATKCTCCTAATCCCAGAGCTTCCTCAGCTGGCTGAGGTAATAACCGTTACACCAGACTAAGGAGAACAGCTATTGAGAAAATTGTTAGCAGAACTAGTGATTTATATAAACAGAACTAGTGATATATATAAGTGCAAGTGGTCATGTGGCTAGCTGTTTGCATCTGTGTGAATGGCTTCCTGGGAAAACTGAATGCCTCATCAAGCTTGTCATAAAAAAGTGTTTGCTAAAAGGGCTGTTGTGCTGTGAGGATCACTGAAACACATTGAGATCATATCCTATCCAACCCATGGCTAAACACAGGGCAGAGACAGATCAGAATAGCCTGTGGAGCTTAACATTACTTCGCTATTTTCCTTTTGAAGAGAAATCTCCAGCTGATCTCCAGCTGATCATTCAGAGAATCTTTCTTTCTTTCTTTCTTTTTTTTGGGGGGAAGGGGGTGAGGGGCTGTTTGTTTGTTCCTTTATTACCTGGACAGTGAGGGCTTCTGGAGTTTAGAAACCAAAAAGCTAAAAAGAAAGAACTTAATAAATCCTTGTGTCAAATACTTGTGTAATCCCAGGAGGAATACAGAGATACTGTCCAAGTGCACTGGGATGGGATTAAGAAACCAAAGCCCACCTGGAGTTGAATGTGMGTGAGGGACATTAAGGGTAATGAGAAAGACTTCTACAAATGTATAAACAGCAAAGGGAAGACTAAGGAAAATTTTAATTTGTTATACTGGCAAGTTGCAAAGGATATGGAAAAGGCTGAGGTATCAATGCCTTCTCCTCAGCCTTTACTGAAAAGACTTCTTCTTAGGATTCAGGAATCCCAGGCCCCTGAAACCAGAAGGAAAGTCTGGAGCAAAGAAGACTTACTCCTGGTGGAGGAGAAACAGGCTGGGGAACATTTAAACAAACTGGACATTTGCAAGTACATGAGACCTGATAGGATGCACCTACTGTGTGTAGGAAGAGCTGGCTGCTGTCATTGTGAGGCCACTCTAAGAGTATCTTTGAAATGTTGTGGCAATCAGGATAGGTTCCTGAAGACCAAAATAAAGCCAATGTCACTCTTATCTTCAAGAAGGGAATGAGAGAGGATCTGGGGAACTACAGGCTGGTTTGCCTCCCCTCAATCCCTGGGAARGTGATGGATCAACTAAACCTGGATATTAGACACATAAAGGAAGGAAAGGTGATTGGGAGTAGTCAGTATAGTTTTACAAGACGAGATGAGACCTCTTCTACGCAGAGAAAAACCAGAGGGTCCTGGTAAACAACAAGTTGAACAYGAGCCAGTAATGTGCCCTGGCAGCAAGGAAGGCTAATATTATCTTGAATTGTATTAAGAAGAGCACTGCCAGTACGTTGAGGACAACGACCCTTCCCKTTTGTTCAGCTCCAGTGAGGCCACATCTGGAGTGCTGGGTCCAGTTCTGGGCTCTCCAATATGAGAAAGATATGGACATGCTGGAACAGGTCCAGCAAAAGACCACAAAGATGATGAAGGGACTGGAGCATCTCTCATACGAAGAAAGGCTGAGAGAGCTGAGACTCCAGCCTGGAGGAGAAAAGCCTCAGAGGGATCTTATCAATGTATATAAATATCTGATAAGAAGATATAAGGAGGATGAAGCCAAACTCTTTTGAGTGGTGCCCAGTGACAGGACAAGAGACAATGGGTACAGACTGAAACAATGGAAAGTCCACTTCAACACAAGAAAACACTTCTTCATTGTTGGGGTGATCAAACACTGGAACAGGTYGCACAGAGAGATTGAAGGTTCCATCCTTGGAGATATTCAAAACTGCCTAGACACGGTTTTGGACAACTTGCTGTAGCTGACCCTGCTCTGAACAGAGTTTGGACTAGAGGATCTTAAGAGGCCCCTTCCAGCCCCAACTATCCTGTAATTCTATGGGCATTTATCAGAGGGAAAATGCATATGTAGTAGAATTCTACATTCACAGTWAAGTTTTATATTCTCTTTTAGCTGTTCTGACTGGGTACAGAAAGCTCAGATGAGTGTGATGGATAATATCAGGACACTGTTAGGGCTGGCTGCTCCTTTGGGCTGAGGATCCAGGAACTGAGGGGAATCTAGTGCCAGCCTTGCCCTTGCTGATGGGGCACAGTCCCCTGGGGGCTGAACACAGCACGTAGAGCTGGGAGCAGTAACAGGGTCTGTTCACAGTTCCAGTCACAGCAAGCAATGAAGCTGGTCCAAAGCCCACCCGGGAAGGCCAGCTAGGAGCAAAAGATGACCAGGACTGAACTAATAGAGAGTGTGGGTAGAGGCCTCAGAGAGGCTAATCAGGTCCAGAAAGACCTACTGGAGCCCTCAGGACCCTGACAGACAGTTGGACACTTTCTTTCCATATAAAAAAAAAAAAAAAAAAGGTTAAAGCAGGCATATGACGGATCACTTATTTTGCTATTGATCTAAGTATTTTTCAAACTTTATTTTTCTGATATTTTTGAAAACATCTGCCACCCACAAAATGTGTTTTCTTGCACAGGGTGTTATTGATCTTTCTTGTAACAGCATTAGTCAGACCAGAAATGGGCAGATAGCTCCTCATACTGAGATTCCATGTGAAACAAAACAACACATGCACGACTGRCTGCTTAAAGTCAATGAAGCAGATTTTCTGTCCTCTTTGGAAGCAGAGGTGGACACCTCCGAAAACAGAGGCAGGATTTCAGGGTGCTCTACAAGCTGAATATGTGTTCTGGRGAGCAACCCATTTTGTAAACACATGCTAGATGAATAGAGTTAAACATACACGTTTATGTACATATACATCTAATGCTTTCTAAAACTAGAAGTATTTAACAAACTCAGCAATGCAGAAGAATGCTCTAACTTGATTAGTCATAGCTTTTCAATATAGACTAAACTTTGAGCATAAAAATAATAGTATCTGTCATAACAAGGCTATTCATGTGCTCAGCTCTCGCTCCTCTCCTATCCCCCCTTCACTATCTTCTCTTTGTAGAGAAACTCCAGAAATCTTTCTAAAATAATCAGATTTATTGTTTAAACTAACTGAAAATAAATTGAATATAGAAAATCAAATTATGAAGCTCTCATTTCAGATAATGGCTCTCCTTTTGCTTTCGGACTTAGCAAGAAATCAAAAATCTAAAAGTCCTAAGATGCACAAATGAGCTAAGACTTTGGCGTCTGGTGTCTGTTACTCCCCCAGCTCCTACTTCTGYTATAGGATTTTTAGAAACTGATCCCACTCGCATCCCAAAAGAAGGTTTCCATTCGAAATAGATTAGGAAGCTCACAATTTTTAGCAGTCTCATAGACAAAAGAAGTGATAACCAGAGACATTTCCATTAGAAAGTTTTGGAAGTTCTGACATATTCCCTCAAACCACTTCCAAATTGGAAATTGGATAACTTCGTAGAGAGACAGAACCTGAAATCATGGGAAGCAGTGAGTCGGGAACTTTTGAACCACAACGTTCAAGGCTTATATCCCCAAGCTCTCATTATCCCATCTAATTGGAAATGGGACAGCCTGCAATCCACAGCTCAAATTATAAGGCAAATTTAGTGTCAGTCACCACTCTCACATCTTTCCTTTTTACCCTTCATAGTGATTACAGCTCCTATCAGACCTAAATAAAGCCTTGCTACAGACTTTTATACATTTTATTCCCATTTCTCTCCCTGTTTTGTACTCCTATCAATGCCTTATATATCTAACCCCTTTACTTTACAAGTTTTCAAAGCTTTCACCCCATTTTTATGAGTAAGAGTGGGATAGAGGGAAAAGAACTGCCCTGAAYGGCCCTTTCATCATCCTCTCCTCTTGTGAGTATTGGCTTATAAGGAGAGGTCAGAAGAGATTTTCCTCTTTTYTGAAGCAGCTTATTTGCTTTTCTCCTCCAGAAGGTGGCCAAAAGGAAGAAAAAAGTTAATAAAGAAAACAACCAACAAAATCATCCCTACAGTTAGAAAGCCTTTCCTAATATCAAACACAAAATGCATTTCCTGCCTCACTCCCCTGCAAATTAAACAAATTACTTTCTGTATCCTAAACCTAGTAGACCCAGAGAACAATTGATCTCTGTAACCTTTTACATATTTAAAGTCTGTTCTCATGTGGCTTTCTCACACTCTACTGTCTCCCGCTTACCCCTCTCTCTTTTCTAGAATAAGCAAATCTAATTATTAGAACTTTTCCTCAGAGGTGATGTTTTCCAGCCTCTAATCATTTTTGCAGGTCTCCTTTGGATTCTCTCCAATTTGTCTTCATCTTTCTTGAAATGGACATAGTACCCTAGGTGCAGTCTCCCCTAGCACCAGATAGAGAACAATAATTACCTTGGTTGTCTTACCTTCAACACTACTGTTATTATATTGCGTAAGGATTTTTGCCTTTTTTGAAACATCTAATTGTTGACTTGTATTCAGCTTGCAGTCCACTTTAGCTCCCAGGTGCTTTTTTAGCAGTGGTATTGCCTAGTCAGCTATTCTTTATTTTGTATGTATTTAATTGATTTTTCCTTTCTAAGCATAGTGTTTTACCTTACCTTTTTGTTAAATCTCATTTTGTTGATTTTCAGCCAATTCTCCAGTTGATTAAGATCATTTTAATTGTTAATCCCATGCTCCATCCAGTTTAAAGTATTTTCACTTTGTCATCAAAAAATGTTGTGTGAGTGCTCATTTCCATCACCTGTGTAATTAATGAAAATATTAAGCATATGTTTCTTCAACTACTTTTATTGATTTAACATAAAAGGATTTAATCTAGACTTTGCTTGTGTTCATGTCCTGTTTTATAGAATTGAAGGTCTTACTGGTGTGAAAAAATATATAGTCTCTTGGAATGTTTTGATATTGATGAATTCACAAAATAATAATAATAAAATATTGACCTTTATCCTAGAAGCTTTAGTAAGAATATAAAAATCTAAAGATGAATCCTATACTAACAGAAAACCTGGGCAATATATTTACTATACTTCTAAAAGTCCAGTCTGTCACCCAGCTATTCTTTTATACTCATCTAGCAAAGTTCATGGATGGTATTCAGTATGCATATTACAGGCACCTAATGGACGATAGTCCATCACTCCTAAAGTACCATGACTTCCTATAAAGTTAATGGAAAAAATAGGGGTCTCTGAAGGCTTCTAAAAGAAAATCCAGTACACCAAAGTCAGGTAACGTGATAAGGCAGTTTAGGTCCCATCATTATGTAATTTTCCAAAAGGAAAATAATTTCATCTCTCTTCCCTTAGAAAATCAGGTCTCCACTTATGACAATATTGTGTTTGGGGAAAACTGAACTGATAGAAGATCAAATTACATAAACCTATCTGGTAAGAAAGTGATACAACTCAGACAAAAATATGATCTCAAGCAATCTTGTGTGCATTGGGGAGAACGGATACAGGACTCTCAGGGGTGACTGTGTCACAGCTGCACAGTAACTGGGGTCCAACCCACACCGAGCACCTCCAGAAACAAAGTGCTTGACTTAACATCAATGTCCTGACTAGACTGTCTCCACCCTCAAGCTGACAAATTCCCATCCTGTTACGTGGGTTTACCAGACTGGACTCATCTGCTTGGGTCATTTTTGCACCAAGCTCAGTTTCACACTGTGTATGTACCTAAAAATCTAATAGTCTGTCCTGGCACAGGGCCAATGCTCATCAGACTTACTATTTTCTTGATTAATTTGGGCTTCTTGGAGCTTTCTTTCACCTTGTTTGGCTATAACTGCAATTTTTCTAATGACCAGTTGGATATGCCTAGTTTTACTTTTGCTTATCTTTGCATGATACAACCATAATTTTTATATAGCTAGTAGTAACAAGCAGTTATTCTGTATAGAATGAAATATTTATGACTTCAATAAAATGGTGTTATATACAGGAATATAATCCCGGTACAACAGCAAAGACTTTGAAAACAGGGGTGAAGTACGTGATGTGGAGGAATGGGATGACAACAAAAAGAGGYGCAGGCTCACATTGGCAATTCCAGGGCTATGAATAGCTTACCAATGGTGAAATAAAGAAATGCGGACCTAGGAGCTGGGCAAAACCAGATTTATGGGTGACAAAGAGAACAAAGAACAAATATTTAACATATGTAAAATATGTGCACCATACGGAGTAAATTTGGACTTACAGGCCAGTGAAGAAAAATATATTATTAAAYACACAAATATGACCTCCAGTGGATCTTAGAGTGAGAAGAAGAAACCATCAACATCTGTATCATCCTTTTCCAAGGAAAGGACTCAGGATGTTGATGGCTTGCTATACTTCCCAACTGAAACTGCAGATCTTAGGACTCAGAGCTGCAGTAGAGAGGTGAGCAGACAAAAGGACTAGATATTAGAAAGTGTATACATAACAGTTATAACTATATTGTTATTACTGAGATTAGTTTTTTCCATAACATTATTCCACATTATTATGTTCTCTATTTTCTTTTATCATTCTTTTTTTCTGCAAAAATTATATCTGAACTAATAATAATTCTTTGATTAGACTGTTAGGATTTCAATTATATTAATAGTAAATTATTGGCTTTAAATATAATGTTTCCTTTTCTGCTCATAAGAAGATTTTGAATATAACTCTAACAATTAGGGGCCTTTGATGACCGGTGCTCAAGCCCAAGCCCTGGCTACATTTAGGTTACTAGTTAAGCTGTTTGAAAGGCCAGTCCAGATCATGCTACTAGGTTTTGCTATTAGAAACCTGGATTTCCCAGTCTGAGTCTCCATGCTCCCTTACCAAGAATGTAAATGTACATTGTTGATAGGGTTGGAATACCAAGGTGAGTGGACGTCCTCCCATGGAGACTCCATCTCTGCAGTTATTACCTTGGCTGCTCTTGCATATGTGGCTCTTGGAAAGCTGCAGGCCCTGGTCTGCCAGCCAAATTAATCTGCTTGGGAGGTGGGGAGCTAAAAGTAACAGCTATGTTCAGCCTTGCGACAAAGCATGTCAYGTCCCATAGCTGTGCCATAGCATGGGACATGAGAGCTTACCTGCAGAGCTTTAAGCAGGCTGTATCTTCCAAGTTCTAGCAATAAGTAACCACTAAAGGGAGACAGTCACGTATGTCAGCCCAAGAACCCCTAAGGAATCCTATCAGTTACAACTCTTCATTGCAGGTAAACCATGAGGGGATTTGGTTTGGTTTTTGTTCCCCCCATGCTCAAGGAAGTTGCCAGCTGTGGATGTCTCACCAGCAAGASATGCATTTGTAAGCCCCAGTTCCAAAGCATGGAAGCAGTAAGAGCAATAAGTTCTCAAACACTGAAAGGCTTTTTCAGTATGACTAGACAATCAATTTACCATTGACATCTTTCTCAGACACATCTGAATAGGTCTGGCAGAAATTATTCAAAACAGATCAGCCTAAGAGAATCATCAGGAACACAAATTTTTTGTCTGAGTTGTTAGAGTCTGATAAAGTTATGGGTAGCTGAAAATCTTCTAATAGAAAGAGTCAGGCTACTAACATATTACCTCCGTAAAAAACAAAATAGAAAAATATTCTGCAGATCTGAGCAATGACTACRTTTAATTTTTTTCAAGGTCAATCATTGTTGAGAATGCAAAAGGGAGTCTGTAGATCTGTTCACATTGGCCTCAATTCATCAGGGCCTAAGTAAGTCCTTGTTGCTTTGTAAAGCTGAACAAGAGGAATCATCTTAGACTTGATACCTAAGTCTAACATGTCTGAAACTACTTACCTGGCCTTTTTACATGACCAAAAAGAAAAAGATGCCTCCATAGAGAAGTCCWTCTCATCCCAGTGACTGGTGCTGCCAAATAACAAATTTTACCTCTCTCTACTAAATGTGAGGGAAAACTAGATGTCAAATGTGGGTTATATGCTCCATTTATTGTCCAAGGCTTTTACATATCTAATAATCAAAAGCATTCTTTGATTAAAGGTAAGTGGAATGAACTTCGACCATACTGCATACTGCACTGTGGTCCTAATTCTAGCAGCAGTCATCTAGCACTATTGCATAATAAATAAATAATTGTAGAATACATTATAAATGATTTTTTTACTCTAAGTTAAGAATAAACTCAAATAGCAAAAAGAAATGCCTTCAATAAGGTAAAAAAAAAAGAGAGAGGTTTTCATTGGTAACAAGCAAACTCAAAAATGAAGTAATGAAATGAGGCTCTGAAAGGGGCATTTTTAGCACAGAAAGTTTTGGACAAAAATAGAAAWTGAAGTTTTTCATACATTCTTCATATGTGGTTATGATCTTGTAAAGCACAGAAAAGAATGGATCAGGAGCAGAAGTCCAAGCATCACTTAAATCCTTAGTTATAGGTCGAGTCAGATTCACATCCCTAAAGTATTACTTTCCCAATCATAGTTTGAAAGGTGCTGTATAATGGAACATAACTGAGGTCATTGCTGCCAAGTTTCAAAGCACTGTGATTGACACCAGCATTGTAAGCTTTCTTTAATTACAAGGTTGCAGTCTCAGAGAACAAGCTCTTATCCCTAGCAAAAGAGAAATATGATTAGTTAATTCCACAGGAGAAAGTTGGCTAGAATGCAAGAGACCATGAAGAAAGAGAATAGAATTGGCCTACACAAGGAAAATAAGAAAAATTGAGAATGAATCAATGTCAGATACACGAGARAAAAACAAACAACTCCCCCCCCCCCAAAAAAAAGGGAAAGGTGTTTTGAAATTTTAGATATCCCAGAGTCATGCCTACTTCACTGCTAACATTTGGAAACTTGAGGATCAAATTTTACATCTGCATAGTCCATTACTATGCTGATGTCCGTTACTCAGTCCATTACTCGGTCTACCTACATCAACACAAGACTGGGACATATGTACATTTTCTATAGGAGCTGGCAATTCCGTAAAGTAGGATTTACACTTAAAACTTATAATATACACTTAAAACGCATATTATCAACTGACACCACCCTCCTTTAACATGTATAAAACTGCATGCAAGTCAAGGGTAAGTGGGTACAAACCCTTATTCATGTAAATTAAAAGCTGTAAACTATTTTTTTAATACATGTGTATATATAGAAAAGCAAGAGAGAGCAAGGAGACAAGGCAAATGAAATGTATCCGCTGTCAGGGAGTGACAAGAAGGTGCCAGTGCTGTCAGGCTGGGAGTGGGCACCAGCGTGGTGACACCAGGATGCCCGCTCTGCTGCCCAGGATACTTGCAGTCATCCAGGAGAAGCATTCCCCCTCCTCGATCCTAACCATAGAAGCAGGTTCGACTTTGTGGTATCGCCAGAAGGATAGGTTTGGCATATCTTCCCAGTTTAGGCAGCGGTGATGAAGCATAGGGCTTTCCAGCCACTATCCTCAGGCAACACCAAYCTCATGCTTTACATACCGTATTTTCTTTTTCCCCTCATTTCTTGAGCCTCCTTTTCACTGCCTTTGTATCTCTCTTTCTCTACACTTGTCTTATCCTAAATAGTTTTCCACAACACATTCAATTTAACCTCAGGCCAGGGCAAAGTCAAAGACCTAGCTATCTGCCTGCAACCCTAACAGCCTGTTCCAAACACCAGACTAATACTGAGAGGAGAGTTATAACATACAAAATATTTGCAAACAGTAGGTGTCACAACCCCAAATTCACTAGAATTCATGTGATTATTCGGTGCAGTACTGCATCGTATTATAGAGGCCCTGAACAGGAACGACTTTACAGCAAGGGGCAGTATTCTACAAAGCTGGTCATTTGGGTCCTGAAAGCCTTAGTACAATTTTGCATCTACACTAATTAGTTCTGCTTCACAGAGACCACATTGCTTCCAGCCCCCCAGCTAGATCAGTCAGCTCTGGGACCACCTATTGCGCGTGCAGAACGACACAGTGCATTTATAGAAAAACAGATGGATGTGTTATCACGAAGTAAAAAGCAATATTAAAAAAATATTGCCCCCCAAAATTTTAGAATAAATACAACCAGTTTGTTATCAGATTTATGGGGAGGAGGGGGACCTGGAAGAGAAAGAAACGGAAGTAGAAAATTACAGTGGAATTTAATCTAGCATAAAATCACAAATCAAAATCTTTCTCAAACATTTTAAARGGAAATATCTGTATCTACATGTAAATATATAAGAATACATAAATTACCTTTGGCCCTTTAAGAACATGGATAGTCATAACAATGTTAGTTCTTCTCACATTTGAGAGCAAACATACATAAATGTTTGCAGGATTTTTATCTCAGAATGAGAATAGCCTGATTTTTATACAAATCTAAATAATTGTAAAGATTCAAAGGTGGAATCAYAACTCAAATGAAGAATTTTCTCTTTACTTYAATAGTCCAATGATGTGAGTAGTATTACTGCTATAGTCAGATCTTCCCGGCATGTGTAAAAGTCACAAAATGAGCCCTAATATAGCCTTTAAAGAAATGGGAAAAGTGCAGATTGGTTTAGAAATTGACTTTTTTGTTAATAAGCAACAAAACCTTCTAAGTCTGTATAAGTATACATGTGAATGCAATTTATTATGAAATAAGCTGTATATGCTATTATGCATTAGTTTCAGCTTACATGCATAGCCGCATGCAATAGTGTATATTGCAACTGCCCCATTAGTTATAATGAACAAATTAGAAAATATTCAAAAGTAAATAAATAAAAAGTACACAGGAAAATGAGTCCTCATAATTTCTAACAACAGAAAGTCTGAAAAAGAATCAAAAAATACATAGATCTGCTCTATTAAGTGGGGTACTAGGAAGCAAAAATATACGTAGCCAGAATTTATGTAGTTGGAGGTAAGGCTAGAAGACCTAATGGTCACTTCTGCTCTTTAACTCCATGTCTTTGACAAAACATTAACGAATGTATTCTTTATCAGAGACTTACGGAGCAGCTCACTCTCATGAATCATGGACATGAGGGAAAATCCTTGACTACCAGATCCTGGAAAAGAGCTAAATTAGCTGGACATGGCACGTGTAACATATACCTTGATCTTGACTAAGAACTTCTTTCATGATCTCTAGTCTGTACATACAAGTTGGAGAAAAGAGGCAACGCTGTAAACGGCTGACGCAAATCTCTACCATGTTCTTACGAAATAAAGAAAAGTACAGTCATGGAAGGCAAAAATGGACAAGACTGAAAAAATAAGATGGATGASTATGTTTCTATACCTGCCAGAGGGTGAAACTCAGCTGGAAGTGCTATAGCTACAATTATTTATATCAGCAGAGACCATGGTTCACGGAGGTTTAGTTTACCATCCTAAGTTTTGCACTCCAGCTACTAAGAAGGACTGGGGACTTGTACAACAATATTACAAAAATTGAATGCATTTTTTCCTTTTGATGGGTTTGAATGAAACCTCCCAAAGTAACAAGGATTCTTTTCTATTCCATTAGGAAAAGCTGGCCAAAAGTGGCCAAATCTGCAGAATTTTAATTTTGCAGGGGAAAAGGAAGAGAAAATAACAGCATCTGGCTGAAGAGCTCATATACCACCTTTGCTCAGCCCTAAGCAAATTAAAACAGCTGAGTAATAAACCCCACAGATGGAAAAGGGGGCTAGAGTAATGACATTCTCTTAAATACAGCCAAGTTGCTTGGGTGCCCCACATAACATAAATTGCTGAAGCACTCAAGTGCTTAACTAGTYACAGTATATGAAAGTGGTTTTAATTTGACAGTGCTGTAGCTCAGCATTGTTTGCTTTGCAATTATATACATTGATTAGACTTCAAACATAATGAGCTTTTGCCTGAAGGGGTATGACAACAAAGACAATGTATTAGGAACTCAGGGCTGCAGGAATGTAAAGCAAAAATTTTTCTGGAATACCATCTCAAAGCAGGCTGTTGTAATAAGTTAATAATCCAGAGTCCTGGGGCTGTGTGAAGACACAAGGCTTTATTAAACTCTCGGTTACATATCAGTAACACAAATGTTATTTTTATTCTACATGCTATATAAACACATAATCTTCATTCCTGTAAAAACAACCCAGGTAGTAAGCACTACCAAATGTATCTTGGGTTAATATGCGCAAGATGGAAATTAAGTTACGCTATAGCATACATTACAATAAAAGCTAGTGAAGTGTGTAATTACTGTTCCTATGCTGTATGTTACRGTATATATCGCTCAGTGTAGCCACAGCAGTAACCATCTTAATGTCACTGTCTTAATTATAGAGTTTTATTGTTATTATTATTGTCAGTCTTTAAGCTTTTACTAAATCCAAAGCTCAAATCCAGGAAAGCATAGAAGTATGTGCTTTTTTAAGCAGGTGAATAGACTCACTGAGGCTAGTAGAATACCAAAAACTTTTAAAATATGCCTTTTGTAATGAAGGGTATCAATCACATGTCTCAGACTAATGAAGGTCAGGGGCTGGATTTGTATTACCTTCAATAGGAATGTTAATTAGGGAAGTTCTAAACCTGAGCATCTTGTTGATTGCAGTTGATTTAATGTCCACCGAACCAATCCTGAAAAGTCAGTTATAATCCCTGCATTATACACCCAGAATCTTTCAAGCAAGGCTAGAAAAAGAAATATACCTGGTGCTATCAATTGGAGAAGTCAGATCTAATGCCCCTTAGCAGTAACTACCTAACAGCCTGCCKCTATCATTTAATTAGCTCAAAAGTTTGTTGTATCTGCTGCCCTTCTCCGTTTTCTTGCTGAATATCGAGCATCCACTCACTCTCAGTGTTTTTACCAAACTGAGTTCAGATTGATGTACTCCATTATCTAGGCTCTGGGGTCACAGTAGAGGGATTCATACAGAAATATGCTAGAATCACAAGTGGACATAGGAACCTGTATGTGAATATAAACTTTTAAACCCCCAAAACTGCCACCTAACTCTAGAGGTGCCAAAAGTCCCCAAGTCATCTAACCTAATGAATTGTTTTTGAAAATKATAAAATGCTTTCTGCTGTGAATAATTGAAAATCAATATTTTTAACAGAGCTTACTACAGCAATATAGATATATTTCTACATTCTTCTATAGATTAGATCGAATAATTATTATTCTTTGATTAAAAAAACACATARGATACCTCCATGTTGCTCTAAAAAGACTTTAAAAATGTAATATCTCTTAATTTTTTTTATGGAAGTTACCATGAGACTTAGGCTAGAGAAATCTGTGAGTGGAGACATAAACCAGAACCCTCAGAGAGGCTGCTTGGATGTTTGATCTGGACAGGACCAGCTAGCATTGCCCAAACCCTGGCTTTGGTCCTTACCAGAAGTGATGATCAGAAAGGCAGCCTTTCTTTTGTCCCTGCTTCTTACTGGCTATAAGATTAGCAAACGACTGTGATACCTGGAGGAAATTGTTACTTTTTCCAAAGTGAATGGCAAGTCACAAGGGAACTGGCCTCAGAGAAATGACTTCATGTGTKCTGAAGATGTTTTTTGGACCACAGTGCAAGTTGCCACCCTATTCCGTGAATGAAGAAAGTGAAAGTCTATCCTCAACAGATTAAATTTTCAGCACCTCTTTTTAGTATTTGGCCTCTCTTTCTCCTGGTCACCATTATTTTTCCTTCTACTTATGTTCTCTCCATGTAAATATAATTATTAAGATTAATTACTTTCATAATTAAAGTAATTTTTTGTGCCAGCAGGTCAAGGGAGGTGATCCTGCCCCTCTACTCAGCCCCAGGGAGGCCTCATTTCGAGTGCTGTGCTCGAGTGCTGGGCTCCCCAGAACAAGAGAGACATGGAGCTACTGGAGAGAGTCCAGCATAGGGCTACGAGGATGATCAGAGGGCTGGAGCACCTGCCCTAKGAGGAACGGCTGYGAGAGCTGGGCCTCTTCAGCCTGGGGAAGAGCAGACTGAGGGGGGATCTTATCAATCTGTACAAGTACCTGAAGGGAGGGTGTCAAGGGGACGAGGCCAAACTCTTTTCAGTTGTCCCATGTGACAGGASAAGAGGCAATGGGCAGAAACTGAAGCACAGGAAGTTCTGCCTGACYGTGAGGGGGAATTTCTTCCCTGTGAGAGTGACGCAGCACTGGCACAGGTTGCCCAGAGAGGCTGTGGAGTCTCCTTCTCTGGAGATCTTCAAGGCCTGCCTGTATGCAACCCTGTCTACGATGCTCTAGGTGACCCTGCTGAGCAGGGAGGTTGGACTAGATGATCTCCAGAGGTCCCTTCCAACCTTACCTGTTCTGTGATTCTGTGATATGTTTTCTTACGTTTGATATTATTAGCCACCCTTACCCACGTTCTTGCTGTATACCTGCTGACCTTGTTTGATAAGTCTACACCACATGACCACAAAGCAGAATTTTTTTTTATTATAAATAAAGTATATATGTACGGTGTCTGTATCAAAATTTGTTCCGTAGGGAACAAATGCTGGACATACCAATTACCATACCAATCATACTCCTTACAAGTGTACRAGCATAGCCTAGGAAGCAGAGGTGGATTATACAAACACTGTAGGCAGCTATTTTATTTCACAATTACGCATGTATTTACTGCTTGAATAATATATAGCATTCAGGAAAAGAAAGTAGTAATTCAGAAATTCAATTGACCACAAACTGGACCTATTGAAATTATCTGATGTTCGCCTTCTAATTGGGTAGTTATCCATAAACATCTTGAGATCTGAAGCTAAATATAAACTCACAATGTTCCCAGGACAGAACAACAGTCTTTTATTGGGAGAAAGTAATGAATTTTCTTGCTAAGAGAAACCAGAGAAGTAAGAGTTTTGTAAAGGTTAAATGGCATGTAGCTACAGGAAAGAAACTGTATTTTTTATAATGCACCAAATAGCATAAGAAATAGACCAGTTCACCTAAGGAGAGAATAAGTCTATTATACAGTGTCATTTAGAAATATGAGTGGCAGCTCATTCCATGAGGACAAGGAAATGAAAGTTCACAGGAATAATAAATGAGTAAAAATCTGTTAGCTATTGAGAAAAACAGAACATCATCCTTCAGAAAGAATTCTCCAACACCCAGTGAATCAAAAGGAGAATGGATTATTTCAAGAAATGCTCTAAGAAAAATTTGGGCCCCACCTTCCAAATGCTGACTGTTAAAAGAGAAGATGTTTAAAAATGATCACCAGTAGAATAGCAACATTTTCATTACAGGGACAAGTCGTGGGAAAGTCCGTATTAATTGCAAAGGTCTTGCAGCAGAAATTGTGGATGAAATTCTTACTAGTTTTAGCTCACATAACTTTAATCTCTGCATTGGTTGAAGATTTTTGAACTGTGTTGACTCAATGAAATGGCAGTGTTTCTCCTTTAACCTATTTCACAAAAAGCTAACTCTATAAATAAAATCAGATGGTGCTACACCAATTTTTTAAGCACACTGCTGTCAAGTATTGTATCATCTCTGATTTAAATACCAATGCTGACACGTGAAAAAGTTAGGCAGATAAAACTGGCATTTGCAGAAAGTATTGACAGAAATGGGGAGACTCCAAGGCTACCAAAGAATAAACTATCTGGAGGAAAAAAAAAAAAAAAAAAAGAAGAAGAAGAAGAAAAGAAAAAGAAAAAAAGAGAGGTCTATGCCTATTGCCTAGAAGGTGTTCTTGTAGAACTGAGTGACGCTTTTTTTCTATGAATAGTAAATTCTCTGCCTAAAGGAATGTCAACTTGAGTGAATAATTTTAGCCAAAAAAAGAAAGTAATGTTTGAGTCAAAATATTTTACTCACATCTCTTTTTAATTAAATGTTTCATTTTGGCATTTTAATGAAACTTTGTAATTTTTTCATATCAAAATGACATTTTTGTTTAAAAGACCTACATTAAAAAAAAGCAAAGGAAAAATGGGCAAGATAGTCTGAAATTAACTGAGACGTTTAGTTCCTTATTGTTTTTATACTTTCTTTGTTCTTCCAAAATATGTTTGATCCAACTCAAATTTCCATTTTTTTTCTTTCTGCTACGTACTCAGATCTTTACCTTTTACCTGCTCCTTCTAAATACTGGAGGTATCCAACTGCTAAAGCAATTTGAGAATACATTAGCTATGAGTTCTCTCTGGAATTAGACATTAAGATATGGCAGCCATTTTTCATATTAAATCAATAACTTATTGAGTAAAATACTAACGCTGGAAGCAGAAGACCTGTTTTCAAATCTTCACTCATGCTGATTTTTTATTAAATAGAAAAGTTTTGAAGAAGGTGCTGTCATATGCCACAGATCACCAATAGCTCCTGGTTCAAGCACCTCTTCCAAATGTGGAAGTAAAAATATGYTTCTCATTCTGTAGAAGAAATAGCAGCAAATAAATTATTCTAGATGAAATAACTACCCACTAAGTCATTCAGTCTAGTAGAAAAAAAAAATATTTCAAAAACATCTTATCTTCAGCTGTTTGTGACATTCTCATCTGGAGAGYATTGACTTTTCACCTCTCAAAAACTACAGCAAGAGAATAACAACCTGGAAATCAGACTTGAAATRGGACACTGAAGATTTTGGTTGTCCTAGAAATTTACTTAATTAAGACTTATTTTATGATACATGAGCTGCTAAAACCTTTGTACTTTTAGTAGACACTGATTTCAGATTTTTTTCTGTGACTGAGGTGACAGGGCTGTATTAAAAGGCATGAAGGGTGGAATTCATCACAATTAATTTCAGACATATAAGCATTAATTGTCTGAATTTAAACTAGTAATTCTAAGGCTCTTTTGTAGTCAATGTGGAGAAATAAGAGCCTCCAGAGGATAATCAGTCTCAACTATTTTAGACATTTGAACTAGGATTAGATGGCCTGTGCTCTGATACTATTTTTCCCCAGTGATTACAGAGATCACCTAGGGTGACTAGCTGAGATTTAGATAACTAGTTTTAAGGTATGCAAATTAAGTGAGCTGAATCATACCCCAAAAGGTAAGAAATGAAGGAGAAATGTAAATGCTGAAATCCCACTGATTGCCTCTAAACTGAGCTGTGAGGGTGTGCCACAGTGCACTTAATTCACTTGGGYCACCCATCATCATCATGGGAGACTTGTAAGAGCGTACAGAAATCAAAGTACAAGGTGGAGGCTGCAGAGCAGTTTGAGTTCGACTGGCTCTTGTCCCATGTAGCGGTTCTGCAAGTTTCAAACAAGAACTACCTTAACGTCTTTGTGAATGTGGTCCTTGACCTCTTAGAGAAACCGTCTATCTCACACTATAACGTTATTATTAAAAACATGGAGAGCATTAAGCCCCTAAATACACATCTAGATAACTGGTTTTGACAGATTCAAGCTACTCCTGTTATTCTGTGAGTGGGTCAAACACAAGCCTTAATCCATAGCACAACCTAAAATGGGCCCCATTCATGGAAAAATCAGATAACAGGCAAAAAGTGTCCTACCTGTCTGCATAAGTCTCTGTGTCTATGTCTCACAAATAATGCAGTTAASAGAGGCCAGGAGAAGCCCTTTCCAAGATCTCCTGTTAAAACAGTCTGCAAGTGGGTCTCAAGGTGATTACACTCTGACAGTATGGTAAGCAGGAGCTCAGTRGAAATGAGAATAGGTTCTAAATGTCTTATACCTCTTCCTTCGTCAATAGATAACCTTTATCTAGATTGATCTATAGACCATCGTGCTACAAATGAGAATAACCCACATTTTTCACCACATTGTCAGCAGGAATTCAGAGGAAAATAAGTCAGTTCTGAACTTTTCTGGAGTCATTGCAGGGCTGTTTATTGATGGGCAAAGCTATTGCCTAYATGTAAAGCTCCTGTGAACCCTGCCATGTAGAACAGCTCAGCAGGATTGTAAAGTTTAACAGAGGCAAGCTCAATTTGGTGTAATATGGTACTACTGACCTGTTTTGGAGACAAGTGAATGGAACTGTTCAGCTAAAAAAAAATCATGAAAGTGTTTTCTTTTACATTTTCCCCTTGATTGCTTCTCAGGCTCAAGTCTAACACCTCAGATTGGATAGTTTATAAAAAGTACAAGTATGCATTATGTTAACTTTGGGAAACTTATATTCCTGCTTACTCATAGGTTCCCTCAAAATCATCCTGAAGTTGCCTGGCATGTTTTTTCTGACCCCGTCAGGTCACTGCATTGCAATTTTTACTGTATTACATGAAAATTTATTTTGCATTTGAAAACAGGAACTAATTGAAAGCAAATGCTAGGACAGATGTTCCCAAACTATAATCACTTCCAGGGAATAAATAAAACCAGTTCCTGACAGCCTACATTCATTTGATTCAGCGCAAGCTATTACTCATAGCAAGATGTTGGGGCTTGGTCATTGGAAAGGTACAGATCAGAGAAACAAGAATGAAGGGAGGGTCTCGGTTGCTGAAAGTGGTGCAGGATAGGTCTGGGTCCAGCTGAGAGCACAGAGTGTGTCATAGGAGAGTGATGGAGAGAGTGGTTGATGCACACCTCTTGGGCACTTGAATGCAAAGAGTCAGTACCCGAGATACTACAGCCTGTTCCCGAATCTCTTGTTGCTCTTGGTGCCCAGAGTTGCCTTGGTTAGAGGTAATTACCACCACTGCTGCCACTCTTGGTGGCATCCRAGTGAAGTTCAAGAATGCCTGCACCAGCTGGTAAATGCAGAGGTTTAAATCTAGATATGCTGCTTYTAATTTATTAGTACATGACATTATATTCAATCGAACATTTCAGAGGCACAGAGAAAATAATTTTTCCATATACAGCCTCAGTGTATGCGGTGACTTGCATGCACTCTGGATCCCTACTTAAATCTCTCAACCTTGTAGAATTAAAATTCTCTTCTGGAAAATGGTGCTAGTAATAATAATCTGTGATATACCTCACCTATAAATGTACATGTGGTATAAATGTTAAGTAGCATTATTACTCCAAGTTCTTTAACAGACACCAAGCCCTCTGATACCATCAGACATATTTTCAGCTTCAGCAGTTTCCATGTATTTCCAAGGCAACAGGAATTTATGCTGTTTAACTGCAGAGTTTTTAAAGGCCTGTCACTCCACGGCTGTGAGATATTAGGGATGGAAAAACTTCATAGAGTGGAAAATTTAGAAACCTTTTTTAGCTAGTGTATTCTGCTAGTTAGCTCATGATTTGAGGATGCAATCTGAGGTGCAACATCTGCAAGGTAAGGAGTCAAAACTTCCTTTATATGGAAATCTTTAGCAACCAAATCTAAAGTAGYATATTTCCATCTCTGACCTGATGCACTTCAGTGTTTTTGAATCTCAGTGCTGTCTGTGGTAACAGTCAAGTGTGACATTTGTATTAAGAATTAAGAGCTTTTTTTTTCAAGCTTTTCAGTAATGGTACCATAATAATGTACCTTTTTTATACCAAAAATTACGCTTACTGAATCATATACCTAACACATGAATAACTTGGACAATGTCCTGACTGCCAAAAGAACAGGAAGGTGATGCTTTCAGAAGGAATAACATATGCAAAACATCCTAACATCCTTATCCAAAACAGATTTACCATAAGACTAATCAAAAACTGCAGATTATYTGACTTCCCTTGTTTGTTAGTTAGTCATTAACATTAAACATGCCAGCATGTTGTCACTTTGTATTTGATGCAGAAGAATGCATAAAGAAATGCTTATAACAGTATGAAAGACTAGTTCAGAGCAAACAATTCCACTATCAAATTACATATTGCAAATACAAGCTAGCAAAACAAGTTTTGCTAGCTCAGAAAGGAAACTATTTGCCTTATCCAGAGTGCTTTAAGGTCCATGTACAAAGTCCACTGAAGCAAGTAGAAGTCTTCCATCTGTTTTGTTGGACACAGGATCAAGCTCTGTGTGGAGGATGGAGAGAGGAGATATTACCCAGCATTAGCTTCTGGAAAAGCAGGATTAGCTCCTGTTTTCAACCAACAGAGATAAAAGAGTACTTCCAGAACCACCRTCAAGGGGTGATCCATGTCTCCAGTGCACTGAGTGAGCAGTGCTGAATTTCAAGGTGAGAAGAATCATACTAGACATGATATTTCATACAGTAGCTATAAAGTGGGATTAGAGTGACTACTTCAGGTCTGGAAATCCCTATACAAATGGGACACAATTCAAATATACAAATGAATCTCATCTATGTACTGATGACTACTACCACAGTTCTTGATATCCAAACCAAAGAGTTGAGTAGTATGATTAATATATCTCTATTAACAGGTCCTCGTTTTCTGCTTTAAAACCTGATTTTTTTTTGTAGGTGTTTTCAAATTCAGATTTCAGCTACAGGCTCCTGATATAACACATATCACTATATGAGAATGTGTTAGAAGCAAATTTTTGATGGAAAGCTATATTGGATGTAGTCGTCTTTTTTTTTTCCTTGACCTCAGGCTGAATCCTATAATGCCTACAAACAAGCTATACAGATTTATCAGAAGTAATTTTTCAAGATGCAATTGCAGATGGAGCCAACTAAATAGTCTAATTTGAAGTGATGGTACCCAAAGTCACTACTAATATCAACACTTGTTATAGGGACTTTATATGTTTATCTAACTCACTTTTCTTTCAAAGCTGAATTTTAAGAGTTAAGGCAATTATCAGAAATGGTTAGTGATTTGGGGTGCACTGACCTTTAGATATCTATTCTGTAGTAGAATCATAGAATCATAGAATCAGTAAGGTTGGAAGGGACCTCTGGGGAGCCCAGTAATTTGAAGGGTATAATTTTCTGAGTAAAAGTTTATTTTCCCCTAGTTGTATCTTAGAAACTATTTACAGTGGTAGGAGTTTTGTTGTGGCATTAGCAGTAGCAGCTGAAGGACCTAAGCAGATTGGTTTAAAAGATTCTTTATGGCCACACACGATCAGGGCTTACGATTTTATATCTCTTCTGAGAAGTACAGGAATGGCAGCAATAGAAGTACACAGTATACATATACCTTCAAAAGCAGCAGAGTATGACAGCAACGATGGTATTTTGAAGTGAAAGTAACAGCAAATGAATGTGCCTAGCAGCTGCTTTGTGTAATGTCAATTATATTTTTCTGGGTAAGAGGAGTAAAATGTTCACTATAGTGTGCGGGGAGGTGCTTGAATCCCGTAYTACAATAGACTGATGAATGATATGTGATGGGAAATATCATTTCCCTTGTTTAAGCGTTTCCCTTCTAAATGCAAGCACATTGACTATTGATTCTAACTTCTAGTGCATAACCAGCACTAAATTTTTCATTCATATTTTTTTCTGTTAGTAAAACACCTTATACAATTTTTTTTAGCGTACCATTTGATACCAAATAAAGCTTTTAAACATATCGCCTTTCTAACCTTTAGTAGGACCACATGATGCATCAAGATCCATCTTGAAGCAGAATTTCATAATCCACATAAAACCTATTGTCATTAAATGATCGTATTCTTCTAACAACGGACTAGAGTTCAGTATGAGGTATTTACTCAAATGGCTGCTTTTTCACATCAGAGGTGAGAGGCAAAATTCTGTTCACCTCTGAAAATTTAACCATGATTATTTTAACAGATAGCTTTTTCCTTTTCAGCTCCAGCTCAGTATCTGTAAAGTAGACATATCACTATTTTTTTTCTTTTTAATAAAAAGTTACAGTTCAGTTCAAAAGTGTCATTTTAATATTTCCACCCACTCTTGTTCAGTTTGGCTGCTATGGAAGAAGGAGAAGGTGTTGTGCATTCCTAAATAGGCACTGGTGAGCAGATGGACTCTAGCTAAAAAATTCTGGGTGAGAGAAATCAGAAGTGTTTCATTTCCATGTCTGCTCTGTTGGCAATGCAGGCTCTGGTTTTGCTCAGACTTGCGGATTGCAAGAGGTGTGGAGTGGGAGAATGGAGATCTCAGAACTTTCTGTGAAGTTTTGGAAACACAGTGAAAAATATGATGTATTGTGAAAATGCGGGAAGTGTGGAAAAAAAAGCAGAGAGCAAAATCTCGAGAGCATAATTTTACAATTACAAATCCAACTGCACAGACGAACTTATTGCCTGCTTACTATCAGTATACTTCTAAGTTTCCAAATGCAGCTATCAAGACAATAAAATGGCCCAGATCTGATGCTGACATTATGGTTCAGCTTTTCTAATCAGATCTATTCCCTATGTGTCATTTCTTCTTCCCCACACACCAGCTTCCTTGCAAGATGTTCTCAAGCTGGTAATTGGCATCAGAGTAGTAAAGATTTATATTTAATAATTACTTGAATTACATTATTGCCTAAAGGCCTAGATCAGAGTCTCATTGTGCTCAGCTTGTAGAAGCAAAATGGAGAAAGAGTCAGTAACCCAAACAACTTATGGAGAAGGGGATCATGAGGATTTTAAAGGCAGGGAGTATATCAGAAAACTGCACCTTCCACAGTAAGGAAACAGTAGACAGGGTACCTTGTAAATTAAGGTCAGTCGTGGACATTATAATCACCCAGAAGCAAAATACTGTGTATTTAATTATTTATTATACAAAATATACTATGCGATACTATGTGTCTAGTCTAGAAAGTCAAAAATTCTATTCTATCTCCATTTCTGCTTCCCTCTCACCACCGGCACACATAAAGCTATTTTGTCTATCCTGAGCTTGCTTACTCGATGCTAGTGRAAGAAAAGTAAATGAGACAGTTTTCCTTTCCCCTCCCCAAATACACTTCATGAATCAGGGGTGAAGTCGATCCCCCTGCTAATGAGACTACAGGGCCTGAGTATTTGAAGAGTATATATCACATGGAAGAGGAAAAGGAGAAGAGAGAAGGAAGAATTTACAAAAAGAAAGAGTTACTCATGGTGTTGCTGTTCTTGCCTCAATATTCCCCGATTTGCACCTCAGTTCGGGGAGGAGGCCTGGCAGACCATCCTGGCATCTGCAGAGGCAGCCTGAACACTTTCCAGAAGGTAGAGGTGAACGCAGAGTGATGATCTACCCCAAAGCACTTCCAATGTCAGCACAGTTCACTGCTGCCTGCAGTTTAGGCAGGAGCCCTCAACAGCATGCTGTTCACCCAAACTCAGAGTAAGATTTGTAGGAACTGGTCAAAAGTCCTCCTTAAATTTATGGATCAAAGCAGACAACTTTATCAAATGATGTTTTTATCAGATACTTTGAGAAGGAAAAACAGACCTAACTTTGATCCCAGGAAATTAAAGTCATGTGCTAGGCAATGCATGCCACCTCTTTGCTCCTAGATGCATGTTCAAAGCCTGAGATAAATATTCCTCACCATACAGCCTTTATTGTTAGGTAATATAGATTTCTCATCTTAAAAATATTGCTATCAAGTATTTCATAATGCTTGTGCTATAGCAACCTGTTAGTGTGATTTCTTTTGACAGGAGACATTGGGTATTTTATTGTTTGACCTCTTCTGCTCTGGTAATTTAGGTTTTTTTTTTTTTTTTTTTTGGATCTGTTTTATTTAATCTTACAGCAGGTGGTATTGAATCATCACACCATTTTTCCCTTACTAAGATATTCTTAGTGTAAAAAATATAATGAAAATCCAAGGATTTCATAGCTAGGCACCCACTTAGGCAACTCTCCAATCGGTTACCTCAGAAAAGACTTGTCTTTAAAAATGTATACATTAAAAGCAATTCAAGGAAACCTCTTTCTTTAACATGTGACAAGAATTATAGATGGAATCCAATCCCTTTAAATTATATGAAAAATATTCAAATGGCTTAAATGAGGCTTACATCCCTTAAAAGGTCAGTGTAACAAATCCTGGTGACCATGCTGTGAATCAGGTAAATAAAAGGCTACCTTGAGAATTTTTGGCTATTTGGTAATGATATTACCAAAGAAAATCTGCAGTGAGGTGGGAGTAGGGGAAAGCAAATACCATCTTGCCCTTAAATTCAGAGCTGAACTAGCCCACAGCATCTTAAATTACTGCAGTGTGAGCTGAAGGCTGAACCACACAATTCTCACCGTAACAGGTTCAGGTCTCTGAAAATAAGAAACAGAACTGTAACATGTATTTGCTAGTGAAATTACCATGCATGGTAAGAGGAACTGAGACCAAGTCCAATGTCAGTGCTTAACCTGAGCTAAACAAATTATTAATGTTTTATTTTTAACATTTCCTTAAGGTTGGGATCTCTAGAGAGAGGCTGACATGTCAACAGATCTGAGAATCTCCATTAAGCCGACTGCTTCTTCCAGCCTTTTGAACCTAGGGTACCCAAAGGTGTAGAAACAGAGTAACTTATACAGTTTTCATCTGAATGAAACAGAGAATCTTAAAACAGAGTGTTCCTCTGATGGCAGCAAGAACTACTTGTGTATGAAGAAAAACTAAATGATCAGTTACACTTTGAATAAGCATTCAGCAAATAAGGGCTTCAAAAACTCTTCATCAAAAATGAAGTCAATAAAAGGCAGCCTGTATTAAACACTAAAGCAAATTATTGGCTGTGCCCCAGAGAATGCAGTCTGCATCATTGCAGCCAGCATGACAAAAGAAAGTTTTAAGATGGCTATAAAGGAGAACAAAGTGGCTTTGTTCAGTAAGGGCTTTTCCCAAGCTGAAGAGGTAGCCAGGGACTGTTTCTTTGAAAATCTAGCAAGTAGATGATTGGGAGCAGCTATCAAAAGAGTTGACCCCTTGGTAGTGAACAATAGGTAGTAAGAGAAGAGATAAGCCAAATAGGTTCCCTGCAGTATTAGTCGAATACTTGTTTGAATGTTTGAAACTATGTTTGAAACTATTAGAGTAGAGACGCAAAAAAAGAGGTTGGGCAGGTTCAAAATAACAAATGAAGTGGGCTATTTTGGGAGTACCATTCTGCCTTTTAATAGTGTTCCAACCTTTTACATTGTAATGGAGAGGGATCTCCCAAAAGGATACGCTTTTCATATTGGACCTGTTGATCCTGCCACAATCCAAGGCTTTTAAGAAATAACTTACAATTTTGGTGCATGTTCTTTCTCATAAAGCTGTTCCTTTAATGCACAATGTGAAGGTGGAAGAAAAGCTTTGCATGTTCCCTAAGCAATTTTCTCAGATTCATCATCTGATATATATGGACCTGTCAAGTTCAGGTTCAGCTGCTACTTTCACTACAAGTCTCTTTTTGTCTGCTGAACTTCTAGTCATAATTTTAATTATGTCTTGCATTCAATCTGAATCAATTTAGGATCATTGAGTTTCAGAGTTTTAATTCAACAGAAAACATTAATAAATGGAAGAATTAATTCCAGCACAGAGTAGATCAATCAAATCCTCAGCTTGGGAGCTACTTACATACTACTGCGTCTCTTTGTCTTTTTCTCTTGGGTCAAAAAGTCACCACTCTGCTACTCTGGTAATAGCTGAGAAAAAAAAAATAGGCAAGAACCCCAGTCAAAGTGACAAGACAGATGCTGCAATTTTGTTTGCAAACAGAAAGTGTTGAACTCTGCTCCATAGCCTCTTGTGGARGGGAAGAGGGAGGGGGAGAAGAAGAAATGTTGGCTTGAACTAATTAATGTATTCTCTGGTTGTGCATCACCTGATCTTTGAGAAGATGGTTTCATAAAACAGAAAGACAATGTGTGCTCATTGATTAAATCCCTTTGTAGAAGAGAACAGATTGTGCAGGTGCATGAAGTGAGAATGTGTTACAGAGCAGAAAAGGAATCCCCCTCCCTCTTTCCTCACTCCCTGCCCTTCCTGGCTCTACGATGTGCTGCAGCAATCAAATACCATAGCAAGCAGGATTTACATGGTCCCTGCTGACATGCAATATTCCAGCATTGTCCTTGTTCTATTTACTTGTATAGACATAGCCTGAAAAATTTAAAAAACGTTARTTTTGCCTAGAAATGCCGTAAGTGCCAAAGCAAGTGCAACCTTAGCCTTGCTAGAGCTTGACGGTTCTGAAAAAGTAGAGTGCTTGGGGTGTCTGCCTGTTACATGGCCATTCGCTTGGGGCAAAATAATGCTGTGATAGAGACAATGTAATGGCTGGTGCTATTTACCTAACAAGTTGTTTCCTTTTACTTTT
Source organism: Rhea americana (assembly GCF_003343005.1). Lineage (NCBI taxonomy): Eukaryota > Metazoa > Chordata > Aves > Rheiformes > Rheidae > Rhea > Rhea americana. The sequence continues at coordinate 3,721,350 of NW_028186790.1, read as the reverse complement.
CTGTGATAATAAGACTTTGAGACTATGGACAGCACTCCCTGATCATCAGGTCTTTTTTCCGGTATTCACGTTCYACTATAAAGTACAGCCAAACTCCTTTGCTAACAAATTAAATTGTGTTAAAAGAACAGCAGCATTTTGAAAGCTTTTTAAGACCTCCCAGCTGGCCTAACCCTTGAATATCCAATGCCAGGCTCTCTACATGGGAAATCAAGGATATTCTTGCCTGGCCAATCAGGCATGTAGAATTAAAACACAATCCAATTCCAAATACAGTACGGTAGAAAACTAGACCTGACATAAATGTCCTTACYACGAAGTCTCAATTCTTCACTTAGTAATTTTACCAAGGTGTCAGGTCTTAGTAAGCTAATATCTTTTCTTTTTGTATTGTTTCCAGGGGTATTATTTACATGTTTATGAAAAGTCACTTGCACTGTCTTTAGCACTCTTTGAGAATACACTGAAGCAGATATATCTTCATTTTAAGGTTTCTATGGCATCCCCATAAATATCTCGCTGATATTTCTCATTCTTTCCATGGAAGGTCTTATATCAGAGCAGCTTCACCTTTATAGCTCAGGAAAGGCAGCTGGAATTAGTTGTCCCTGGAACCCATCAGTGTCACTGTCAGTGTCATCAGAGGAGTCTTTTGTGAAACAGCGCAAAGCTTTTAGTCCTCTGGGGTCTACGCCTGTGTTTCCATTCTATTATTCATTCCTGCTGGCTCAAGGAAAAGAAGCAAACATTTTAAGTCATAAACCTTGCTAAATTGGAAACCCATGTGCCAAACTCTCCCTTCAAGTGCATACTTGAACAACTTTTATTGGAACCTGTGGAGCCCTGGCTACAAACAGGAGCAGAATTTAGCTTCAGATATGATCGGAATCATTTTTCTAAAGCTACTGGAATTGCTCCAGCTCTGCTCCAGCTGCTCTCAGGACAAGTTTTACCACATTTTTTTTTTCTTAAGGATAAGGAGTTGAACTAATATCAAATTAGTTGGCCCTAGTATTGACCCCTGGGGGACACCACTAGTGACTGACCTCCAGCTGGACTTTGTGCTGCTTTTCTGAAAACCTC
>NW_028186790.1:3685033-3720191 GCF_003343005.1 Rhea americana | reverse complement strand
TATTAATTTGTGACAGATCCAGGTTGCACAAATTTCCTATTTTGACAAACCTATCCAAGATGCAGACATTTTTTCAGATAATTTATCTTTTCCACCTTAGCATTATTCCACATCAGTGAYGAAGGAAGTATCCTTGATTATTTGAAAGCTTCTTGAGCATTTAAAAGGTAAACACCTGTGCAAGCTTAGCGTCATTCTTAGTTGAAGAGATATCACTTAAATTGCTAGACAAGACTTAGGTCATGGTCATATTATGACTAGCAATATTAGATAACTTGTTTTTCACTGTAAAACACAGCAGCAGTGGTAATAGGTTAGCATATTTCCTTAGATGTGGGATTCCTGMGAAGGAGGTGGCCTCATCCTGGGTGAGTTTTCACCCATACTATTAATTTCTCAGTCAGGTGCCCTGATAGCAGACTACCCGGCATTCTGTCTGAGTACTGACATTTTTGCTGTTGGAACTAGGTCAATATTCAGCTAAAAGTGTGCATGTCATGTCTTCAGGGGAGGAATACACAAGGGGCATAGTGCATGCAAATGGAAGAATTTTTGTGACTTGATTTAATTTTCTGCTTTTAATTGAGAAATTTCCTACTTTAAACACTAAAAATAAGAAAAAAATTTAGGTCCTTGTACTCCAGATTCCTGCCAAATATCCTGCCCTTCATTCTTATTCTTTGTCCTGGCAATTCAGCTCCCTGTCTTAAGCTAAGGGGTATAGATTCAAACTAAAATCAATGCTTTTAACTTTCCAGCTGTCTTCCTCTGCTTTTGCCAGTAGGAAAAAGTTCCAGTTCTTTCAGCCTTCTCTCATATAGGAGATGCTCCAGACCCTTCATCATCTTCATGGCCCTTCGCTGGACTCACTCCATATGTCGATGTCTCTCACACTGGGGAGCCCAGCACTGGACCTAGCACTCCAGATGTGGCCTCATCAGTGCTGAGAAGAGGGCCAGGATCATCTCCCTCAGCCTGCTAGCAACACTYTTCCTACCAGTCCTCTAGTTCATCCTAATAATGGATAACTTTTGTAGTTAAAGATACTGATGTGACTTACACTTTATTTGAACTCATCTGGCTTTACCTTCCAGTTAGTGTTTCTTGCTTTAACTTCTCCATTCAGCTAGAGTCCCTTAATCTATCTGATGGCAGATTGAGGAATAAACATCAATTTGACTACTACTCTAATTCCTTAGCTGCAGAACTGTGAGCTCCCTATAGGGAAATACAGAGAATTGATCATTCATTGAGATTCGTAGATTAACTGAGCATGTACCATATGTATTAAAAATGGCTGTGACATGCTAGATTATGGATGCATTGCCTTATGTCACATCAAAGCTATCACAGAACTAGCCTGTCATCTTGTAAATGACAATAGATTCTTTTTYCCCCCAAAAAGAGCAAATACATCATTTCATATTCTCCCTGTCAATTTGGATAGTGCTTAAGCACTGCCTTTTTAAAATAAAATATAATGCTGCAAGAAATGAGCATTTTATGCATATTATTATCATATTTATTTTTATATTCAGCTACTCCTACAGTATAACTCAATGTGGTAAATAGCTCATGCTAATTACTTAAAAATCCATTAAATTTTAAGTCTCATAGCAGATGCAAACACCATTTCAAATGTTCTCATTGTATTKCCTACATAATTCATGAGCTCTTATTAGAATGCAGACTCAAAACGGGCATTTGGTGTGTGAGCCACACTCCCCAGCTTTTTGTGTCTTGCTGAAAAAGTGGAATACACGCCTACAGATCATCAGTACTAAGTCCTTCTGTTCAATGGCTATGCTGACCTATATTATAGCCTGAGWAGTCTTATAGCAATGGGAGGAGCAGGCACACTTGCACGGGCACATAGGAGCTTGGGTAGCTGAATCGCTTGCAGAGCTAGGGGTAGGGTACATGTGAGCAAACRGTAGGGAGGAATACCGGGTTCTGCTTCCTGATACCAAAGCCATTACACAGTTTTATTCAATGACTTTTACAAAGTCCATCTCCCTCATTTCTTTTCTTTGGCCTCATAAATCATGGGGATTTCAGGGTTTTGTGGTAGCTCAGCCTGACCAAGGGCAGAGGATTGTTCCGTTCCAGTCTTACGTCTAGCCTGCTGCAAGTTCAGCTATCATCAGGCTGAGGACAGTACACTCATTAAAGTAGCATTCATCAACTTTAGCTGTTGTTGCGGAAGGGTTCTGTATGTGCTGTGTCATACCTGCAAGCCACAGATTTCTTGGCTGCCCTCAGGCAGTTAAAATGGCACTAAAGACCTGTGGTCAGGCTTCTGAATCACTCCCACATGTCTTGAAAGTTAGACATCTAAATGAAAGCTAGAAAACTTGTATTGCTTTCATAAATCAAATTAGAGTCTGATTCATCCCATCTATGCTAGTCACTTGTCTAAGCATGAGACTTGATGCCCTTTGAAGGTAAGCATTCTCTCTATTCACTGTAAAAGAAGCTTAGAGTAACTAGTTTGGGATTAAATAGCCATCATTTATGCTGCTGGATAAGAAGCATCTTTCTAAGGTCTCCCCATAACAGGATTTTGGTAAATACACCTTGTATCCCCCCAAAATTTTTCTTAGTGTGGAAAATTAGTTGAGGTTTGGGGTTTTTTGTTTTGTTTTGGTTTTCTTTTTGACTGAACCAGTATTTCACCTTTATGTTCTCCACCTGTAATATATGTATAACAAAACTTCCATACTTCTCCAAGATGTTCTGATGCTAAATATGCTAACAATTGTGAAGCACTCTTTAACTACAAAAATGGGAACTTATAAGTACCTTAGACAGTCACTTCTCCAAGTATAGCTGTACTTTAAGAACAGACCTCTGTACCTCAGTCAGCTTTTCTCTAGCAAACCTCAGCAGATCTAAAGATCTGCTGGGTTTTGTACTCATATTCAAGACTGCTTTTCTGAGTCTAGTGTCTTGCAGGTAAATGGATACATGGGGTGCAAAGCACAGACAGTCAGCATATTTTAGTGTGCTTTATACATATTTTAAGAGCTTTCATATAGTACTTTGGCTATTTCTAACTTTTATGCTTCAATTCCCTGTTCTATCCTGTAATATTTTATCTATCTTCTTTTCTGATCTTGCACTTTGATAGGAGTAGAAAACCTTTGGGGAAATGATCTAACATCCCCTCCTTTCTTTCTTCTTTATTTTTTCTCCAATATACTTGTTTTGTTGTATTCTTGCCATCTTATTTAATACCTTTTGTGTATAACCAATGTGTCACAATTTATTCTTATCAGAAAACCACAAGATCAGATTTATTTTCAACTTTGACCTTTCAGTTTTAACACAGAAGAAGATGAAAACATTAAAAAATAGTCCTAATCTAGGTAGAAGAGGAATTGATTTAACAGATCAACCCTTTCTTTCTCCAGGCTTCATGAAAGCCCTTCTATGTAAATACTGTAGGCTCAGTTTCTTCAGTCCCCCACRTTCGTCACATTGACTAGTATCTTGCACAGTCCTACTGAGCTCAGGGGGAATAGCTGAAAGGAAGAGAAATCCTTAAGGACAACTCAAGATCCTACAACCATGGCTAAATAAAGGAGGCTTTTGCCTAGAAGTACTTGCTCAACCGTAGCCCAGATTACCTCCACAGTGGTGAGTGCTGACCTCACTAGTACTTATTGCAGTTATGTTCCTCCTGTGTGGTTCAAAGTCCTTAATATGTTCTTGAGTATTTTAACCCTCAAGCTTAAAGGATTTTTTTTGTTCCTTAGGGCTCTTCAATCTGAGCAGAAATACTCCCACTGGTCCAATGTTACATGACAGCAGTGATAGAAATTCAATGATTTCCCTCAGAAACAGTATCATAATCATAATAGCTCTCATTTTTATAAATTTTTTCTTGTATGTAGTATTTTTTCTTCTTCTGTGAATTTCACTTTTAATTCTTGCCTCATTTCTATCAGTGCTGTTTGCATCCTTCAAATGCAAATGTATTGTAATGAACTCCTATGGAGCATTGCTGTATGCATCATATCCYTGGGACCGATAGACATCTGTGTAGGAAAGTTTCTCAGATAATAAGCTGCTAAACTTTAGGTGGTGAAAGATGTTTACAGAACTGCTTTTCTTAGATAACTATTGAATAATTAGAAAGATTTTGCAGTCCATCAGTCTAGTATATTACCCRTGACTACAGAAGATATTAATCCCTACAAAAGATAAAAATCTTATAGCTRGGACTCAAGACTTTATGATCATGCTTTAGATCTAAAGATTCTTGGTGAATCACAAATGAAGACTAAGGTGCTGCCACAGTAGTTTATTAAATGTTACAAACTATTTAAGCTTTTATTTCATTTTCTCTCTCTTCCTGTTCTTTGGAGTCAAGATAACAAACCACCTTCATCTCCATTTGCCTCCAGCAAATCAGGATATGGGAGCTTTAAAAAATGATACATGATGTCGCATTCACATAATGTACCATTTCGTAACATTGAATCATTGATGAAGGAATAAAGAAAAACGCTTATTGTGAATGCATTATGGACAGCTATGAAAATTCATCTAAAAATTTTTGATGTGTGAGATGAAAAGCTCAAAAATTTCAGTAACAGAGCTTAATCTATAATTCAGCTTAATCTATAAGCTATGTATCCTGAAAAAGTTTGCTTGTGAAGCTGTTTTTATTGCAGGTTTTGTCTTGACTATCTATCAAAGAGATTAATAAATTCTCTTTTCTTTCTGATTGTTTTATAATATTTTCACAATTTACATATTTTCCCTTGTTCCAGTTTCCATTTATATTTCAGTAGAGTTTTGACCAATGGATTTTCAGTTTGCTTTGTAATAATAAAACTGACAAAACAAACTGAATTATTGTATAGTCATAGAACTCGTGGAGATATTTTTAATAAAAAAACCTCCATCCCTTCTATTCCCTTTTCTTAGAAAACATTAGTTTGTTGGAATTTTTAAAACATTTTATTTGCACTTGTTGATTCTTCCTGAGGTTGTCAGAGCATTTTGGCTTTTTTTTTTTTTTTTTTTTTTTTTTTTTTTTTTTTTTTNGAGGATGTTCCCATGAAACGCAAATCATTACTGCCTTGGAATGGAGCAAAGATCCAATATCTTGTCTCTAATAGTAGCTAACCAATACTACACCTGAGTATTTCAGATGAAGATTAGGTATAAATTAGCTGTCCACCATCAGTACTAAACCACAAGGCAGACTTCAAAGGGATGACTATATCAAGTGACAACATCATGATTTTGGCGTTTCCATACTTGATACACACGATATCTGTTCTGCAGGCTGGTAGTGCCTTATACTATCTTCACTCAAAAAGAATTAATGCCTTTAATTGTAAGGCCAGACTGTCCTTGTAGTCTCTATTTTTCCATTGTCCTCTAAGTTTTTTCCATACACTTGTGGAAAAGAAAACTCACCACTAAAAATCAATAAAGTCATCTTCTGACCTTCCTTCATTTTTCAAGACTGTTCTCCCCAAAATCTTTTATCTGCATCTTTAGTCATGACATATATCAATCATACATGGAAAAAGTATCTCAGTAATGTAACCATGATTCTCCTTTCCCTAAAATACATTTCTCTGAGCATAATTCTTCAGCTTTCTCAAGTAGGAGCTACCTACCTATCACATACTTAAGAGGGGTTTGAACATGAGTCTTCTCATCTTCAGAAACAATATTCTCTGTATTACTGTTCCTACCTGTGGTCACCCTACCCTGTGCTACAAATGTATAGTGTATGATTTTCAAAAAACTTAAAATTCAGGCAAATAAACAAGTTAACAGTAGTTCCAGTTCAGTATTTTTTGAGTCATATTTAAATAATGAAGAAAAGTGAAAAGGTGGGTTTAAGATCTTTCACATGCATGGTTGAGATCCAATAGAATTTTGTCRCCTTTATCTTCCAAAGACAGATTTGAATAAAATAAAAGACAGGAGAAAGCAATATTTAGTGCATTTTTTTTTCCAAAAAATAAAGGGGTTTTATATTAAGATTTTTTTTCTTATAGACGCTAGATTTTTTTTAAGAGAATGTTCAATCCATTTGCCCTAGAAGGCTTTTAGGCTTTTTTTTTTTTTTTTTTTTTTTTTTCCTGCCAGTGGTTGTTTTTGATCTACTAATAACCTCTTTCCTGAGGACTCAGAATATCTTTTTTCCTTCTGAGATCATATCACATTTCAGATAACTTCTAGTTTCAATATTTTACTATGTTTAATCTGTCAAAATATAATATATTGATGTCATTCTTATCCATCCTGCACATTGGTTTGTCCTTTCTCTCATTATAGTTATATTGCACTAAATGATTTACATTGCTGTCTTCTTTATTACATTGTAGAGAAGAGTATTGCCGAGTCAGAACATGTATTGCAATATGATAAAATTATTTTTCATGCACAGAGCCACTGCTGTACTATTACTGTGATAATCTTTGTGAAAATGACAGATTTTTAGTTTCTGCACTGCTTGGTTTGCTATGTTGATTTAAACTATTAGCCAAAGATATTATTTTGAAACATAAAGACCAATGTATTGAATCTCATCTCAGATTTGTCTTCYTAATTACGAAAGTATTACTCTTCTTTCCTGGAAGCTACTAGAATCACATCAAAGAAAAATAATCCTTATATCTAGGCTAGTAGCAAACAGTATATTTCTTCTCACTGATGGAAGAGACCCTTCTAAAGGTTAATAATTTGTACCTTTTATTTGTTGGCATTCCACCTTATATCCTACCTTATAAAAAACCTATATTTTAATAGGTCAGTGCTTTTAAAATATAACCAGAAACAGTGATCCTGAGATATTATAGAAGAAAGCCTTTTTTATGCTCTAAGTATAGCGCTATCAAGCACTAGTTATAGACCTCTACAAAGCRTACTCTGTTTCTAGTTTCTTTATAAACCTAGCATTCAGCCCAGGTTTATCAATGTTTCTCATGGTTTTTAAAAAAACTGGCATGCCTTTCATCAGCAAATCTACCTGGTCTGTTGTTTGCTTTTTGAAATCAGAGGAAATAATTTTTTTTGACTGATACTTGCTTTGAAATTTTGGCTTGCAAAATTAAAAACCAGAGTATGTATGCAGCTAAATGCACATTCTGAATGAATTCCAATGACCCTAACTGGATCAGAACAATACAAAATTTAAACATATAATCACTCATGCAAACTACAGAGTGAGAAAAGTTTGTTAGATGTCAAATTTGTTTTCATTTTCTTTGCTGAAAAAATTATAAATGCTACAAATTATAAATGCTACAAATGGCAATGAACTGGAATTCAGTTTTGGTGGGAATGCAAAGCTTAAAAAATTAGAATGAACAAAATAAATTTTATAGATGCTTAATCTGTGTAGTTGACTTTTAGTGCAACAGCAAAATTTCAGAGTATATGTGTGCACACATTTTTGAAAAAAAGAAAGAAAGAAAGAAAGAAAAAGAAATAGCATGTGATTACACCATTTAGGTGACAAATAATGTAATGTTGATTCAAAAATGCACAAAGTTCTTTCCGTTACAGTCACAAAATGGTGAACTTACTGTTCTCTTTGCTTGCRAAATGAAGATATCTATCATTTCACATGAGTAAATTTTTTTTTAAGCTATTTTTCATTTTCTATTAGCAATTGCTCCTGCTGCTATACCATAATCTGTAGCACACTTAGGACATTTAATATATGAAACATTGTAATATTTCATCTTTACTATCCCACCAGTATTCATTTCTAGCTAATGCAATATGAACATTTTATGATGGATGAGCTCTATTGCAAAAATGTTAATATAAGACCTTCAGATTCTAGCAAATATATCAGGACAGTTAGGTAACTTTCTGCAAGGTATTAAGTATACTCAGCATRCTTTGGTCAGAAAGAGTTCTAATAAAAGAAAAATCTCTCTTTTAGTGAAAAGTTAAGGAAAAATTTTACATAAGCTGCATGTGAAATAAAGCACCTTATTTTAGCAGAAATTGTACATGTCATTACTAATCTTATTTTCAATCTTCTGAAAATATCAAAACCAGGAGGTTTYGGTTTCTGTTCAAGCCCACTGTTTCCCTCCTGCCCAATGTTTTGATTTGGCCATTAAACTAACAAGATGATATTTGAGCAGCYTTATTCTATTATAATGGAAAGTTATATATGCTTAAGATAGACGMAAATAATGTCTAATATCTGCGTCTGGGTAAAATGTCTCAACAAACAGAAATGAAATGCTGTAAAACTGATGTTATCTCTTTTTACATCTCCTCTAAAATCAACATTATTCATATTTACTCCCCAAATCTACTGTACTATTCATCCCTGATCTAGAGCTGTGAGATTATTCATATAAACTTGTCAATATACAGTATATAATAAAATGAGAATATTACTATTCTGTAGCATTCCTGCTTATATTCCTGTTCCATCTTCCTGCTTACGTGCAGTGGGGCTAGGATCTGACCAAGGATTCCAGAGGGACAATTCATCATACCCTCAAATAGTTCTCTAAATTAGGTCAGATGAAAAACTCCAACAGCACTGATTTTTCCTTTTTGGCTACGTACGGAGCCCACTGAAACTTGCTCAGATTTAGATGTCTATACTAAAGACATCTAGAGTTAGCTGAGATTAATCCCACTGCTAAAGTTAAGTGGCATATATTCACCTTTCATGTATACGAAAAATGTATTTTTTATGTCTCCAGCAAATACCCTGCAGTTTCTTAAAATATCCTTTGAGGATACTAAAAAAAAAAAAAAAAAATCTGTAAACATACCAAGAACGCCTCTGTCATGGCCAGAAAAACCAAACTGAGAAAAAAGCACAGTTCTTTTATACAACATGATGGCTTTCTAAAAACAGTAGACAAACCTTTTTCAATAACATTTTAACCTATGGTGACAATCTACCATTTAAGATGGGTTTAACTTATTTTATAAGACCGGGTTTAGATATGGACTGCTTATTCCCGCCAGTTGAAGTAGTCTTATTGTAGTAAGATGCATGTTAGTAGTACCAGATTAGCACCTGCTGATATATCTTTTCACTGTAAAATAGAAAACCTACATGTCTAATTTTAAGAACGGTTATGTTGCTTTTGTTTTGCTTCTCTTCATGTAAATTATTTTAAATTTCAAGCACCTCTTAACAAAAAAATAATAATTCCTTAGGGCTCTTTTTTCCAACCTAAAACTTCTTTCTTTCTTCCTTTTCTTTCACGAGGATACAATCAATTAATACATCAGTGTGCCAGCAAARGAGTACTGAAAAAGAAATACAGCTGAACAGCAAAGTGCCCGTGGATTAATTAAAACAAGAAAACAAAAGGTTTTAAAGTATCTATAGTTTTGATGGAACTATATCACTTTACATTACATGAGGATATGGCTCTAGAGATTTCTGTCTCCATAAAAGGCTGTACAAACTCATTCTCTCTCAGGATATGTTTTTCCTACTTTCTTAGGTAGATGAGTATCCAAAACACAGTACTGAAATCACTTAGACCTGCAAGTTTCATCAGACTCAGGCTGCTGTGAGGGAGTCGGTTTATTTACTGTGCTGGAATCCGTTTCCCTAAAGGTACTCACCTTTGCAGATACCTACTCAGCAGTTAAACAGTGCCCTGGTGACTTACTCTTGTCAAGCAATGTCAGATTGATACTAAATGCTGAAACGTACCTGCAAAATGCTAAATGATCAACGTGGCAAATATCCAGCATTAAAGAATTCCATGCAGATGCCTTCAATTAATTCATCGATCAATATGGCCCTATTGCCTCAGTTCTCAGATACTAATCAAAGGCTAATTAGCAAAAAATAAAAATAAACATGCACTTGTAGAATAAGTGCCTGGAGTCATCCTCCTTGGTGTAGGGGGAAGATGTTGATGAAACTGGTACTTTATTACTTTCTGCTTGGAAACTTTGGRTTTTCAACTTAGAGACGAATAAAAGAGAAAATGTGAGCAGAGTTAGCTCACTGGACTCAAACTTAGGCCTTTCTAATCAAAAGTAGGGATGGAATCTGTTTTAAAACTTGTGTAAAGGCATAGACAGAGTGCAATTTCATTAGAATGTATTTTTTTTTTTCACTGCAGTTAACAGTCTCTCCTCTTTCTATTTCCTGTCCTTCAGGCAAGAGATTTATTTCATACCCACCTCAGCGGAAGGAAAGAGCAGGTGATTTTAATGTGGTTTTCTCTGGATGGTGGTCATGCCTGCAGATTTTTGTATTGAGGACAACTCACATATGGGTGACTAATTTCTTTCAGCCACTTAACTGTGTCTCTTTCTGAGACTTCTGATGAAGATATGCTGTCTGCCCTTTAAAGGTATTTAAGGGTGGAAAGCTGCAAATAGAAAACTCATAAGGATTTAAAAATGTGASTAAAATAACTGTTAGAATTGAGGCCTAGATCTGTCCTCAAAAAGGATTAAAATTGTTARCTCTTATTCTAGTTATTAAATATTCTAAATTGCTGATTCCACCTTCTGAAAACTGCTTCAGTTGGGGTAAAAAGGTGGTGAGCAAAGCTATGTTTAATAAACACTATCAGCAAAAGTATATCAAGTCTACAAAATTCTGGGTATAAACTGTATGTTCATGAGCTCCATCTACTGACATGTTATTTATTATTTGAGCATAAGCACATTTCAGTAGCTCCCGAGTACAAGGTGGTAGTATTACAGCCTTCCCTACGATTCGATGGATGGCTATTTCACCAGATTTTTTTAAAGTAGAATATTTGTTAGGTGCAGAAGCAATCTGCTTGACTGAAAGAAAGAGGAAACTGCTGTGAAACAGAACAGCTGATTTCTGATCAGATATCACAGAAATACCAGAACCAGTAGACAGGATATCACTTCATTCATATATTTAAGTTGAATTTTCAGGAGACTACGTTTACCCAGGTAAGTATTCCTCAGTACTGCATCATTAATGTCACACATCAGGAGAGATGATCCTGTCAAGTCACAGACCAGGGCGGTGAGATGGAAGAGGGCAGAAGCCAACAGAGCTATAAAAATATGATCAACACCAAAGATTGAGCCTGGAGCCCATACTGCTATTTTTGAGCTAAAAGAAGAAAGACTTCTGTACTTTTTTTTTTTTTTTCCCCAGATTTCAAATGAAGTACAATTGCATGGTGCACAATAAATAACACTACTTACATGTCCTGAGGTTTGCTTTGGGTCCATTAGTGCAAAGGATGCATGAAGCTATTTCTCTTAAATAAGTCTGACACCTTTAAAAGTAAGAACCACATTAACTTATCTACTGATAGGCTGGAGTAGACTGGGTACATAAAAAAGAAAGCTACAAACTGAGAGTTGTCTCATTTTTTCTCTTCAAGTTGCTGAATTAAGTCCTCATATAGTGTAAATCAGYGTATCACCAGTGATTTCAGCCTTTTTTTTCAAGTAAAAACCTTGCTTTTTAGATTCCCTCTTTCTCTGCATGTTGCCAAGATACAGTGCATATTACAAAATACTTGAGGAGGCAAAATACTTAAGGAAGCAGGGACAAAGTATGTATGATGGAGAGGCTGCAGCTGTGGGATTGATTTGCTCCAGAAATGAAATAAGCTCCTTATTTTTGAAAAAGTTTTTGCATTATAGCAAGCAAGCAATGCTCATCAGGTGTTGCTTGTGTCTTTAGACTCCTAAGCAAAAAGGAGAAATGACAGTAATAAAAAATCCCACTAACAAAGAAACCAATTAAAAATTAAAAAAAAACCCGCCCTCCTCCCAAAAAAGCCTTTAATTTAAAAGAGAATTTTAACTTCAGTAAAGTAAGTTATATCTTGATATTGATCAGAAAAACGATTTTCTTTCTTCTTTTTTTTTTTTTTTTTTTTTTTTTTTAATGGGAAACAGGCAAAATCCCTCAGGTAAGGAACAGATTTCTTCTTATGTTTAACATGAATTTTAAATGACATATTTGTAAATAACCTTAATTTATCTTTTGTCATACATAGTACATTATTGTTTACAAGATGGAGCTAGTCTCTGTATTTAATTTGTTGCTGATTTATCACCAAAAGTGCCTTTTTTTTTTTTTTTTTTTTTTTTTTTTTTTTAAGGGTTAGAGACTTGTTACACGTACATTACATCCTTAGGGCAAGACTAAAAGCTGACTAAAGCTGAGTTTGGAAGCTAGCTATCTTGTAAGGATTTAGATAATGAGTTAGGTGCTCCACACCTCCTTTGAGAACCCAGGCCATCGTCAATAAATAACGCTTCTAGGTTTAAGCCAGCACCTCTGCATGCTCATTTGCTCAGTGCTCCTCCTTCTGCATCTTTACTAGGAAACAGATGAAAAATTGTAACGGATTCTTTCAATGTGTTTCAGGAACATTTCCTYTGCAGATGGCTGGTTAGCTTGTTTCTGGCCTCCTAGGAAACTCCCATCAAATTTATCCTTTTTTCCCCTTCTTTTCTATATATCAGAGATCTGGTGCATCAACAGACTGCTGGATCCCTTCTACAATCCATAATTCTTCCCTTCAAAGTTCTGTACCAAATAAGAACTTATATTGTTTGGTGACCTTTTGTACAAGCACTTCAGCAGCAATTAAATGTTCTTTTCCTTTTGTGCCACAAGAAGACCCAGACTGTCTGCTTGCTTTTCAAGTGAGGAGAAAAACAGTGCTGTTAAGAGCAGCGACAGCAGCCTCCTTTTTCATTAGCAGCAACAGTAAGAAAAGTCAGAGAAGGCAAAGCAGCTGCTATAGCTGATACCAATGTGCCAATATTCCAGCAGGAATATAATTTGATTTCCAACTGTGAAGTGACACACACTGCATATAGCTGTAATTTTGATATTAGTGCATAAATAACACTGCGCTCAAAACTCAATATTCATATTTTCACCTATTGCAGAGAATGGGAAGCCAATTTCCTCCTCACAGTTTACCGTGCAACAGCGTACAAGTTGTAAAGATTTTAGCTACTAAATAGGCATAGTCAGCTGCATATGTTCCTCTGCATAATCATTTTTGTTAGATAAGAATAGTTAGTGGAAGCTGCAAGACTGAACCAGTTCTCTGGTCATTCCCTGTCTTTGACTTCTCACTCTAGCTTATCCACGTAACTGTGTTAATTGAAAGAGTGAACAAGAAATTATGAAAACCATATGTTATTTATCATAATACCTTCTCAAATATTGTAATAATGAATATTGATTGGGCTGGAATTGAACAGTTTCTTACAATGAAAAGCACAAATTACAACCTTTACGGTGTCTACAAGCCAACAAAAAAAGAAAAGGAGGTTGTTCCTTAAAAAGCTGATACCATGTGACATGAGTACGAGAAGTAGTGAAGTGCTGAATCACTCATCTCAAGGAGGAAAAAAAATCCTCTGTAGGCAATGGAGATATATCCGTTGACCTTCCCAGCTTCTGAGGTTCCTGGGGGAGGGGGGGAGTCCCTATTCCAATTAATTCTCCTTTTATTGACTCCCTCAGTCACATTAATTTGAATGTAACTTTTATCTACTTACTTCTTCATTGCACAAATGCATCAACTGCATAACTTCTACATGTTTATATACTTTAATAATGCTCATATGAAGAGCAGTGCTGAAATGCACAAAATTTTTGTTAGCTTCATTTCCATAAGAAATGTATTTCTCAGGTGTATTGATTTAGGTTAGGGCATGATTCACAGAAAGCCTAGCCAGAAAATTGTTGTTCTGTGTCATAAAAACCTTGCTAATGCTAAAGATCCAACTTTGTTTTGAAATTTAAACCTATGAAATGCTGACAAATACTCTTCTTCACATCAATTAGCAGCGTCAACATCAGAAAAACCAACCTTTTCAACCTTTACTAGTAATCACTATAAAAGCTAATACTGTTACTGTGTCATTAGCTCTTTCAAATATGAAAGAATATTGTTTTTTTCCTCATCTACTGTTCAGCAGCATCTATTATCTAGAAATGTGAAGATGTTAATATTACATAGTCTGCTACAATGTATGCAATAAGGTGTTTATATGAGCCACTATCTTTTTTGATCTTTCTAACCGTTCAGCAGTAGTACACCATGATGCAAACACATAACTCGCACAGAAAATGAGATTTTCCTGTTCAAAACTGAATCCTCTTTACAAACTCAGTGTGCCCATTTCAGYAAAGAAAGTGGGCCCCAGGCATTTCTCAGGCTCTGAGGACAACCACTGTAGTCCTCTCTCTCTCTTATACACATAGCTAAATTGTGCCCATAATTTTTCTGAACAAGAAGACAAAACTGAGGCTAGAAAGCATGCTAAAAATTAAAACATGATTTATCAAATGTGAGTATTTCAGCTCCCTCATGGAATTTCCTAGTATAGATGTATGTTTTATATCCTTAAAGCATGATGTGGATATCATGTCTTTGAAGCTGAGAGCTGACTGTGCTCCCCAAAACCCAGAACTGGACCTCATGTTTTAAGTGAGATACAAATTTCTGCATACAGGACCAACCCCACTGCCTAACTGTAGGCATCTAATACCATTTTAGATGAGTGGCCAAAGCATCCACACAAGACTGTTCTGCAYGTCACAGCACTTATGAGAGATCTGGAGGCCAGAACATCTCCAAAGGTGTTAAGGACGGCAGTAGCACCCATATGCTCTTTTCTCTCTTTAAGTGTGTTGACTACATAAGCATTTTGATTAAGCTGAGATGGGATAACAAGAAGAGACCAGCTGAGAAAAACGTGAACTTTTTGATGGAGAAGAAGCAAGTACGCCCTGAAGTGAGCTGAGCTGACCCTCAGCTCAGCTCCGAGGAGAGGCGGCACAGGAGGCATAGCAGGAGGTAGCRCCGTGCCAGTGCTTTGTGCTAAGGTGAGTGTTTGGTGTACCGATACCGCGCGAGATGAGAMCTCAGTACTGCCTACGCATGCTGCAGGTGGGCAAGGGATCGCACAAAGCTGGTGCTGAACTTCTTGCTGTGATGTTGGCCAAGAAGGTCCATAGCCCTTCACATACCCTTAAGCTGGACAGTTACTCTTGTTATGAAACAAAAAAGCCAGAAGAGACTTTCCGAATAGACAGCACAAGTAGATAATGCGTACAAAGATAGAACAAATGGTGAAATGCCAGTTGGAAAGAATGTGTTATGGCCACAAAACCAATCGAATCATCATCATGCCCTTTACAATCACATTATCTCTTTGCTTTGCAGCAAATTGGTAATTCACAAGATTATTATGCTGCAAATAACCTATTCAAAACAAAGCACTCTGTACCCTGCCCTGAGCTTAAATTTGATTCTTTTTATAAATGCRGTAGCAAAGAAATATATAGGAAGATAAACAAAGTGAGACGGGCAAGGATTTAGGTGGGAGTTGTTTCTTTCTTTTTTTTTTTTTTAAAAAAAAAAGAAAGGTATACTACATGTTGAGTCAGCTGAAGAGTTTAACAGTTAACTTCACAGTTCCAGGAAGATCAGAGCAAAGTTCTACCCAGTCAAGAAGGAAAGTAAGAAAATCATCAGAAATCTGTAAATCTAGATATAAATACTTCTTTAGAAAAATCTCATTTCAAAAGACAATATCCATTCTTATTACTATTTTTTGAGGTAAATAAAATRGGGAAAAAGCATGAAAAAGACTTACTAAAAATATGGTATATTGAGATTCAAATTCTATAGTTATGAGTATCTCCATTATGTGGGGGAGAAAAAAAGAAATTATAAAGGAATTATGGAATAGAAACAAATTTCAAAACTTCAATATGTTGCAAAAAAATTAATTTCTTTTTTAYTCATGCCTAATAAGAACTGTTTTTGATAGCTGATTATTTTGATTATTGATTATATATTATAGTATACAAACTCTAAAATGTATACCTTTTCTTACAAGTTCAACTCTCTAGACTGGAATTAAGTAATGATTTTATCTAGCACTCTCCTATAAAAAGATGAGCTAATATTTTTATTATTCTCATTCTAGAGCTCGATTAAAAAAGCAGGAAAATAAAGCAATTTGTTCTAGTATGTACTTTAATCAATATTGTAGCCTAGATTATTATTGTCCCCCTGTTAATCTATATTAAGTGCCTTAGCACAGTTGTAGTCTAATTATATGTAATGTAAATCATTTSGGTCAAGTATAATTTTTAAAACTGAGTTCATACAGGGTATAATATGTTTTGGGTTCTTATACGCTTATAACTGGGACTTCTGGATATATTGTAATATAAATAATAAATAGAAGCAAAGGAAGAGCTTAATCTCAGTTATGATAACATAACTAAGAAAAGCAAGAAATAACAATTAATTCATAAAAAGCTTCCAAAAACGTACTTTAGAAACCAGAAATAACTTCATGAACTTATTGAGGAAAATATATGTTAAAATGTAGCATGGGAAGTTAACCCTCTTGGAAACGCACCTCAGGTAGCTTGGCTCATTTCTGTCATGAAAAATACAACATTATTGTAATATTMTTTCAGACGAATCCTCCCTTTATTTATGTGTATATGTGTGAGTGTGTGTGCGTGACAGTGTACATATATATATATAATGTATATAAATACATGAAATATTCTGTAGTCCTACAAGTACCTGTAGGTATTTTGCCTTATGATGATTTTCACACTGTGGATTTAGTTGAAATGTATTGCAAGCAAACTGCCAGAGCCCTACAGACTTTTATTTTTCAAGATGGCTATAAAACAAATTAAAATGACTCAGGTAGCATTTTGCTTTGATTTACCACAAGGATTATTTCCTTTCAAATAATGGCCTCCTCTAAAAAACACTTTTTTTCGTTCTGTTATTTGCATTTATTCTATCTTTTCAAAAATAGTTCCAGGCTACCTGGGTTAAAGAGCTTTTCTTTTCTCTCTTTCTCTGTCCTTTTTAAACTCTCATAATATCAGTAGGATTTTTTTTTAAACTCTTTTGTCCATAAGCTGTAGTTTTACTACATTATTTTGAAACTTGGGGGATATGTGTGTTAAATGTTATAACAATACTAGATTCCCAAAAGTCTTTAGCTGTTATTGCCATCATGAAAGGGCCAAAGAACCCACTTATCATCTTTTCCAGCAGTTCAAAGCTCATTAGAAAACTAATGTTTTCTTCAGAATTTTTGCTTTTGGAAAAGTGAAAGAGTGATGTGATATCATATGACATGGTATATGACATGTGAGGTTACTAAAGCAAGGTCTAAAACTCAGATTTGATACCTTTGCCAATCTCAGTCCACACGTAGAAAAGCTGCAGGCGTGGGTGATGTTTGCATGGACAGACAACCTGGCACGCCTTGCTCGACAAACAGACGTTCTTTTCTCCCTTGAAGGACTGAACAGTCCCTTTGAATAATGGGGCTGCTTGCATGACTGAAGCCAAACAACAGCCCCTGCTCTGTAGGATGGGGACTGAAATAAATCCAAGGAGATCTCGGTGGGACTCGTCTGCTTCCAGCCCTGTAAGCCAAATCAGCGTGTTCTGTCTACAGATCTTTTTGTTCTATGGGTTCGACCTAGTTCAATAGTGACAGGAAGCTCATATAGTCAAGTAGAAAGACGAATCTCAATATCAGTCAGTAGACACATTTAATCCTTCCTTAACTCATTTATTAAGCCACTAAAGGTACTTTTTTGTTATTTTTCACCAGTATTTTTTGTTCAATAACAAAAAAGCTCTTACCAGCACACAGGACACAGATATCAAACCAGTGCTTTGTCCATAAAGCTTGCATTGTAAAAGATGTCCATATGAAGCTTTGATACRTTGAGACTGCATATTTAAGAGTGTTGTAATTCTTATTAATGATCCTGAATAGTTAGCTAGAGAGCTGACATGCAGTCTTTCTATGCTGGAAGTTAACTTTATTGTTGTTCATTTCAAAATCCCATCTGTTTCCATAATGTTGCCTAATTTTGAAGTTATAACATTTATCTTCAGTAGAACATAAATCAAAAAATTCACCACTAAATCATGTATTTGCACACATATTTAATCCAAAACAATAAAATAATAATGATTGATTTTCTCCCATCACATACTTCTGCTGGAAATATGCAAATGAACTAATTCCTAGTTCTGTGGTGGTTTTTTTGCTTTTTTTTTTTATTCATTGCTATTATGTTCTCCTAGACAATGAGATCCTAACCAATTATTCAGGAAAAATGGGTGAGTACAATCACTGTTCCTATTCTCTTCCCAAGCATAGGTTATTGGAGACCCATCTCTCTAGGAATGAATAAGAATGCAAGTTTTTTATATCATCTGTTTCTTTGACAAGAAAGAGAAAAATAAAGAGGCAAAATACACAGAAGTAGTGTCTATCTAGCAGCTTCCAGTTATGCACCACTTCTAAAATCCAAGGAAAAGTGGCAGGAAGGCTTATGTAATAATTTAGGCATTAACCAAAGTCTTAAATTGAATTCTCTTTTTTTYCCCATTCTTGAATAATTCTAGCAAATGTGTCATTTTGGATCACTTAGAGCCACAGGGCCGGAGAGCAGCACTTCCAGTTCTGCTGGTCTCTGTTGTGTGACACAAGTCCACGGCCACGCAGAGTGGTTCTAGGTAGCAATCGTGACCGGCTCTTGAAGATGCATTTCCCCACCTCTTCCCTCGCCAGCCATACAYACGACAATGACCACTGGGGTAATATTTCCAAATCATAAACCATCTACTAGCTAACAATATGCAGATAATGTCTACTGTAAGTTGGAACTGAGATGACATAGCTGGAGCTCTCCTGATGCGTGGGCAATGGTGTTATGAAGAAGCACTAGGTCACTGCTTGAATCAGCATCCTGGGACTGACTTTTCTCTGGCAGTAGCCAGAGAGTTTTTTGAGTGAGATGGTTTACAACTACTTCTGCCTTCCTCCTTGGAGCTCTGAGGCAATAATACTCATCCTTTCACAGTGCATCTCCCTCCAGAATAAGAACATCGCATCAAGGCTATCTCTTCTGATGCCATTATTTTACTTTGTTGACAAGCTAACYTCATTCTGACGAAGTGGCAGCAACTCCACGACCTCAAATCATGTTGTTTTTTGGTGTCTTATCTGTGTTGTGCCTAAGTCTGCCAGACTTAAAATCAATTTCTAAGAACTTAGCATTCTTGCTGACATTTTTCTAATGAACAAAATATCTGCAGTGGTAACCTATGTGTCATTGTTTACATTCTGTATTTTACCAGCACTAAATACAGATTTTGCAGCCTGTTTTTAGTAGGCATTTTATTATTTTGACACCATTCTCTACAAGCTCACTAGATCACACAGGCTAGAGATTGTTGTCTTATCACTCTGTGGTCCACTGCCAGATATTATTACTGCAAGTCTACTAGATGTGACATGGGAGATCACTACTTTGGAAATCATATCTTCTACTTAAGTTTTCTCAGGAAAGTGAGAATACAGATCAAGGACAAGTTTTTTTGTTTGTTTTTTGTTTTTTTCAAACAACATAAAAAAGACTAATTTATTTTCCTAGATCAGTTTTTTTGAGTCTCTCAAGATTTTTTCAACTATGTGATGAAYCTTAACAGAGCTATCAACGTTGTTAACAATGTTAGCAGTTTTAACAATATTGCTACTACCGTAAATGTGTCRCAGATTTTTAAGTATTTTTTTTCATTTTATAAAGATCATATCCTTCAAATATATTTTCCATTTAACCCTTGAAAGTGTCCCCCTAATGCAATTAAATAATATTCTATTCTTTCACTCGGTTGTTAATAGAGGACAAGGTCACTTCTGATAAGATACTGTCTTCTGCMGTAGAAACTTACTGGACAGAATTTTATTTTTTATTATATATTATTTGATTGAGATACCTATAAAKACATAGGTATATAAAATATACTGAAGAACTGTGTCTGGCCAAAAGGGTATCAAACATGTAAATAGGAGGAGAAAAAAAAATATTGGGAATCATCCATATTCCTTTCCAGCAGCAGGAATTATTCCAATTAAATTTTAGGACTTGATAAAGAAATAGTATGTTCTGTCTCTTTTTATTCCCCTTACRAAGACAATCATGGATCTATCTATCTCCCTTTGAGCCTCTTTATTCTGGCAATCAAAGCTTTCTAAGAGGGTGATCTGGGCTTTTTTCAGCTCCAGGCCTACTGGTCTAGGAACTGAGCTCTTAACAGGTGAATATTGTCAAGAATTTCTGAGCAAGCAGATCAATCTGCAGATACGTGGTCTCRTAGGATTAGGTGACAAATAATGACTCTGTTTCAAGCAGCAATTGCAAATGATCCATAGCTAGTTCACATTTGAAAGTTGAGGTGTTTAGAACAATCTCCTCTTCTAATCTACACTCAGCTTCCTTTCAGTCTCCAAATCTGTTGCTCATCCATCATTAGTTCGGGTCCAGATTTTTGGAGTATATCCCAGTTCCAAATTTTGGCTGTTATCATTGGAATAGGTGACTAAACTCCTTCCTCAAATTTTTTTTATATATATATATATATATATATATATATATATATATATATATATATATTTATTTATATTATATATATATCTATATATACACACACAAACACACACAGTATACTATATGTGTGTGTGTGTATTTACATACACACACATATATCTATGTATGTGTATATTCATACTTCTGAAATAAATGTAAATGCTTCTGAAACATATGCTTCTGAAAGCTTGTGTTACAAAATTTTATCAAATTCTTCTTCTTTTGTTTTCAATCTTTTATACCTCCAACAAGTTTAGATTTTGAGAACACAAGTCCTGACATTTTCCCCACATATTGGGTATTTTTGCTCTCAGTGCAATTTCAAATTGTATTTTCTTCAAGGTTATTATTTACTCAAAGCTATTATTTGCCTTCTTGGTGCACTCACATACTCATTACTTCAAATCCTATATTTTATATGTTCACCTCTTATTACTGATGTTTTATTTATTTATTTATTCTTGTGCTGCTATTACAATTTGTAGTGACTCTTTTTTTGGCTTATGAACCTGTGCGTCTTGAAGTTAATAAATTCTCTATTTGCTCTTTGACTACTGCTCTATCCATCTTTTGCTACAACCTCATCCTTCTGTGAAGAATTCCTCGGAAAGAAAGATACAACTGTCATCCTCCTTCTCCACAGTGTGTATATTCTGTCTTTGCTTGCATTGGCTTGAAAAAGGCAAAACCTCATGTAGTTCTTGACTCTTTTACTAACATGTTGTATTGTGTTATCCTATTTGCCAGCGTATATGCTGCTGTCGCGTTTAGTGATCTCTGCCTTGAAGGTCTTTACAGTTTGCCACGTCAGATCTGAGCTTTAGTTTGGTCTGTGTGGTTTGCTTTCCTTAGTAAATTTTAATTGCTTTGTCAAAGATTAGTTTCGTGTGTTTCCTGGGACTTTTTCCATTCTACATACCAACCGCAATCCACATGTTATATAAGTAGCTCTTGAACCGCAAACTTTTCTGTTTTATTCTCTGAAAAAAAAAGGGGGGGGAGATGTGTTGAAGTATAAGTACTCTTGAAGAATAAATACTCTTCTAATTTCTGCAAAGTTTTCATAYCATTTTTCTTTGGTAAATGAATTGTTCTGAAAATTACAGGTGCAATCAGGGTAAGCTATCACCAGAAATCCTCACCACCTCCTTTTTAGTTGTACCCATTGCTTGGGAATGCAAGGTAAAACAGTGCCTGAATATTTTCCAGTTAGCGTGCGCACACGCACACACTTCCAGTGTGCTTTTCTTGGTTGTCTCTTTTAACTGCTCCATTTTTCTTCTTTGGATACTTTCTTGGTCGGTCTGACTGCTGGTTACCTGTGTTGTCCAGCAGTCCTTCATAGGTAACGAGCATGGCAAAAGCTGGATTTGCTCAGAGTTAGACATCCAGCTAGTCATCACGGGTCACAGGAGTTTCTGCGCTACATAGCCTCCTCTTCCAGACTGCTTTGGTGAGTGGTGCTGTTCCCCAYAGGCAAATTGTTTTGGCATGAAGCTTAGGATACATAAATATTGCTCTGTTCAGCGTTATGATGCTTAATCTCTTGGAATTGCCCTGCGGAGTTTTCAGCCCTGAGCAATGAGGCCAGGCTTGGAGAAAGGCACAAGCCTATGGAAGGGATCTAGAGAAATCAGACAGCTTTAAACTAGTTAGGAGTGAAATGCCCCAGAATAAGTGCAGATTCCAAGTGTTTGTGAGATTTAGCTGCAAATTTCTCCCTGGGGTTAGGGGAATCAACTATTTAGATGGCTGAAATTGCTCCTTATTCCTCTCAAGCTGAAGATCTGAGCTTTCTGTATGTATAATTTYAACTTTAGGCTTAAAAATCAATCTCAGACTCTCTAACTGAAGCTCCATGGGATTATATAGCTAAGTAATAGTCAGATTCCCTGCAAGATAAACACGAAGAAGCTTCTATATCTTGTATAGGATATTAGATACCATACACAGTCAGACATTGCTACAGGGTACCCAGAGAGGTTGTGCAGTCTCCATCATTGGTAATTTTCAAGACCCAATTGGATAAAGCCCTGAGCAACCGGGTCTGACCCCACAACTGACCCTACCTTGTACAGGAGGTTGGACTAGAGACMCACAGAAGTCCCTTTCGACCTGAATTATTCTGTGATTTCATGATATGATGATTTATTAATGACCGAGTGTCCTCRAACAAAGGATGATTAGATCTCCCTAACTCATTAAAATTCCACCAAATTTTGAGATATGCTCCAAAGTAAAATGAAATAAAGATTAGATACCTAGCTTGCAGCAGTATTGAGAGGATAAATACGTTAAAGATTAGTAAGTGTTCAGTTACTATGTTAATGGGGGCCTTAAAAGTACCTTTGAGAGATCCAGAGCCCTAAATCATTATTAATGAATTATATTGATTTCCCTTTAATTTGTGAAATGAATCTATTWTAATAAAGCTTGGCTTTTATTTGACCTTTATCCAATGCAGTAATTATAAACACTATTTTACAATTATTTTATTCTGACTCTCAAAGGAAAATAGCACTTGCTAATCTAGTTTGGGCTAACCCTTCTCTTTTCTTCTGCTTCTCTTTATCTTTCTGGAGTTTTCTTCTCAGGCAAATCATATCGAACTATTTTACCAAAAATAAATCAATTGATAGAATGATTAATGGAATAGTACTTAAATTTAAAGCTGGAGCTTGAGCATATTGAATACATTCACATTTAGTCTAGTTGTGTCCAGGGGCAGCAATAATTAAATAATTGAAATGGAAAAGATAGCCTGATGGGAAAAAACTGGCAATAGCATGAAGAAAATGTGAGTCCAGCTCTTGATTCTTTAGGTTTCTTTTATGGCTTTTCTGCAACTTGCTTAGAGATATAAAAGTGAAAGACCTCAAACACTAATTCTTATCTATGAAGTCAGTTTTCTAAAATCTTCTCAAGCCTCTGCCTAACACTGTAGTTTCCAAAATATATTTTAGCACTGAGGGTTTCATCCACAGATTTTTCTAGGTGCAGAAGTATCCAAATCCTGATGGTAAGGGGCAGCTCAAGACTTAAATGAAGCTTCAACCTTTTAGGATCCACAGATAAAGTGTTCCTTCCCCAAGCCTACCAGGGTGGGCCAAACCAGCAAGCATTTCCTGAATGCACCTAAAGCTGTTCAGTGCAAAAGTGCTTCAGATTGCTACCTCTCTAAKACTTCATCTCTACCCTCAAAGATTAAAGCATTTACTAAACATGTGTTCTTCCTTGTCTGAAGAGTTTCAGATTTTCTAACTCTCAGAGAGTGCTTCAAAAAACTGAACTATATATTCAGCTCTGGAAGTACAGAACGGATTCCGTCTCTCAATCTCTCTTGGAAACGAATCATTTTTGTACAGAAGAATTAATTATACATGGGGCCAAGAAGAACAAGTATAATTTCCTAGCATGGCCAATTTAAAGGCATAGCTATGGTATGATATAGCTTTGAACGTGGAGACCTGAATATTAATCCACTTTTTGAAATGGCAATTAAATAATTTATCTAATGACTCTCTTATGTGAAGTACACAAACACTGGCCCTGGAAGATAGTTTCCTTCCTTCCCTCATTAATAGAACTATACTTTAGCTCTCCTGTGGAAAGAGCTCACTTTTATTTTTCTGAAATGAATCGAGAGTTGAAGACACGAAACAGAACAGCTTCTCTAGCAGAAGAATGGGTTTTCCTATTTCTCTTCTTTTTTCCTAATTAAAKCATGACTTAGCAGTTAGAGCTTTCATCTGAAAGGGAATTTGTATCCTATTAGGCACAGGAAGCCAATGAATGTAGGTCTTCCACATCTCCAGTGCTTCAGGATCCTGAAACATTTGATGGAAGGAGGGGAACAGCATCTCCACAGGTTTCAGCTGATTGCAGAAATGATTGTCTGTAGCTTTTGAAAGAAAAAGAATAGGAAAAATCAGGAAAAACTTTAGGGATATCTACCTCCTTACAGAGAACCTTCTACCAAAATTAAATACTCCTTGCTGTGCTTCTTGATTTTTTTTCCTATAGGATAACTGGGGTTTGTCAGCMACTCTTGTTATCTTGACAACTACTGTTGCCATGTGATCTTCATTAAATCTGTGAGACACTTGTTGAAAAGTTATGAGGTAGGATTTAAGGAAAAGACTACTGTCTTTTCAAGACATTGTTTATTATACATCCTAAACAGTTCCTTGCTCCAAAGGCTAAATTTTGTATCCTTTCCCTTTCCCACATGCCCAGCATGAAATCTAGCATTGTTAATTRTAGTTTCATACCAAGGTATCAAAGTTATTTGAAGTTTAAACTCTTATTCTTTCTAGGTCCCTCTTTACTATCTCTAAAAAGTAGCAAGTCAAATTTTGAATTTTTTGCCTTGCTTGGACTGAGAAGTATTTATATTTGAGACCAACTCTTACTATATATTTATGCATTTATTCCTTTCCATAAGGAACTATATACTCACTTGTATCTCCTAAAAATTATGTGAATTTGTTTGAATTTTGTTTCCTGATAGTTTCTATGATAATCCAAGTCAGTACTAACACCATAGTGATATAA
The DNA here is from genome assembly GCF_003343005.1 of Rhea americana. Classification (NCBI taxonomy): domain Eukaryota; kingdom Metazoa; phylum Chordata; class Aves; order Rheiformes; family Rheidae; genus Rhea; species Rhea americana. Next base: position 3,695,188 of record NW_028186790.1, on the reverse strand, counting down.
GCTTTTGTTGGAGGAGAGAGATCTTCACCAGCGTATTCCTTCACTACCAAAACTGAAGATCTGGGTTCTTCACTTGCCTCATAGCATGTTATGTAGTCTAATGTTATGAGAGAAGTATTTTTCTCCACAAGTTTGCTTCTGAACTTGTGAAATATTGAGTTTGACTGACCTTCTTCACTCTAGTGATGTAAGTGGCGATTGAAATCGTTGAGCACTGTATTGATTTAGAGTCCTTCACTTCCTTAATGTCAGAAGATTACTTTCAGTCCCACATGGTCAGCAGGATGCTAGCCTTTCTAATATACTGTTTAAGATCTTGCTCAAACATCTGACGACTTCTAACATATCTTGTGAGTATGAGTCTTGGTACATGCAAACTATTCAATAGGTCTCATAATAACTTTGGTTCTTGGACACAGTATTTTGTTTAATGTTCACTGACAGTAAAGCCTAATGTTATGGTTCACCATGTGAACCTGCACAATTCGTATTGATTATACAGTGAGACGATCACAAGTAGAGAACTGTAGAACGATGAAGTTGAGCAATGCCTTAAGTTAAGGCTAGATTCTCTGGGTTACCATGCATACAGATAACATCACTGGTAAAAATAAATAAATAAATAAATAGCATCAGGTATCTCTTTGATGCCTGTTAGACAAAAGTCTGACACAAGTGCTATTGAGGAGGAGGATGTGGATATGAAATTAGACTTGAAAGGGAAAAAGGAGAACAAAAGCCTGTCCAACAAGTTACTAAGAAATATGCTTGACATCTAAAGGAAAATGGCTTGGAAAGAAAATAAATAAGCAGAGCAAAACTACAAAGCTCAGACTCCACAGACAGCACACCTACAGAAATTACATTGTTGAAACTAGAAAACCCAGAAAATAAAAAATGTAGAAATAGTATACAAAAACAGATGTGTTTGTGTGGGGTAAGACAGCTCTAATGAAAGTGGAAATGCCCTTAAAATATTTTTTTCTAAAATATTTTAGAATAAAGCTTAATGAGACTCCACATATGAGTTCACTGGAAAAATAATCCCAAAAAATGTTCCAGACTTCTGGAAATGCTCTACATTCAAGACTAAAAGAAATTAAAAATGGAGATAATCATGTGATTTGAAACAGACAATCCAACACTAAAGTCTGACTCAGCATGATATTCTTTTATCTGTGTGATTGYATGGAGACTTAATATAACTGAGGGGAGTTAGAAAAAAGTAAAAGAAGAGTTAGTTGAAAAAGGAATTTCTTTCAATGGCAAGAATTGATAGAGGAATTTTCATGGATTTTAAAAGCAAACTACCATTCAGTTTCTTCTCTACCTTCTGCAACATAAAAGCATCCCACTGAAAAATGCATAGGAAAACCACAAAGAAGATACTTTCCAATAGATCACAAAAGAAATCTAAATGTAATATCCTCACAGGCTACTGAATATCAATGACAGGAAAAAATATACTCTGCAAGTAATGTTTGGATGCTCAAAGGACRAATGATCACAGGATAGAAATAAAACCTGTAGAGCAAATGAGTTACATTTCAAAAAATCTAGTTTCAAGGAAATTCTTCCTTAGTGTAAATACTGGCGCTTTGAGCACAGTCACTGAAGCTCTTCCAGCTCCTACAGTGCCCCAGTTGACCACTGCAAGGTGCYCCCACCACCCCCCTCAGCAAAATGGCCTGGATAATACCAGCTGTTAGGAAAGGAATATAAGTGTAACAGTGTTATGAACAGAAAACTCAAAACTGCCTAGAAGGATGTTTGCCCAAAAGTGATGATACAGAAGACTATCAGACAGGTTAAACGGTAATCAGGGAACGGCAAAGAGCTTCTTGAGACAAAGAAGGAGTCACRCTGAAGAAAAAAACATATAAAAATTATTCTGAAAATGTATAAAAGAAACAGTGGGGAGAGACCCTGGAGTGGAAACAACAGTAGTCAAAACCAGGTTGAAACCACCCAGGCTAAGCATCCTTCCCATGGGATGCCACAAGGAGCCAGYACCCAGCTAGTGAGGGGCAATGTGGGTTGCAGTGAGAGAGGATCTCTCAGGGGGTGTGCCTGCAGCCTTGTGGGGTGCAGTGAATGTCCCCTCCCTCCCCCAGTGTGTGTGTGACCTTACCGGAGGCTTTGTCACTGGTATGTGGTCGGCAGGTTGCAGGGAGCAGCAGAGCCATCCGTGAAGCCGGAGAACCTGCATCTCCGTGAGAGAGGTGTACGAAGAGGGACTCATGCTTCCCGGAAAGATTGGTGCTGGTAACCAACCCAGACTGTGAAGGGTTCGGGTGGGGGGCCATGTCATTGTGAGAACGTGTGTGTGTTTTTGCACGTATAAATGTGATTATAGCTTCCTGGGATTCATTTCAGCAGGTTGCTTAGAAAGTTGCAGGTGTTCATTAACATTTTGTGCCTAGTATTGTGGCTTGTCTGTTTTACTGATACTGATCCTGAATCTATAGTTCAATGATATCCAGTTAATTACATGCTGTTAATCAATCAATAAACTGCTTCAATCATGTTCTGGCTTAAACTACGTGAACAGAGAAGCTTTTCCCRGGGACAACCATCACAGTAGTCTTTGTGTTTTGTTTYTCATTTTGTTTTTTTGCTAGTAGAGGCAAGACTGAATTCATCTTCACTCCAAGTCAACAAAARCCAYGTAAGGATAGCTGCAGAGGTACTCAGCCCAGACCAACAGCATGGGCGTGATTTGTTAGCTCGGACTCAGATCTCTGCAAACATAGAGTCATCGTTTGGGATGATCTCAGAGCTTGGGCAGAACAAACCTCAATCTGTGCAAAATACCAACAAAGAAAGACCACACTTGCTCCATGTTTACCATATTAAAAAATAGTCAGAAGCTTTCTGCTAGGTGCATAACAATGCAAAGTAAACTCTGTGAGAATGTCTGCTCTGTCTCACAGCCAAAAAGAGATCTGGTCTTTTTTTATTTTTTCAATCAGGACTGAACCAGGTTAAGGAACTAGGGATTCAAAACTTTCTAGCTGTTTGGAATATGGAAATTTACCTGAYATATTTAGATAACAAATGAAAAACAGTATCAGAACTGTGTAGGTTACACTGAAATACCCATCAAAACATAAACATCTCRCAAAAAAAGCTTTGCTAAAAGCCTGGCTGCAGTAGGTCTGACCAGTGAAATGTAGGTGATACATCAACACCTTATATAGCCAAAAGCTGTAATGTGCAAACACCRTCAAGATGAAGAGTGAGATATGCAATCTTGTCATGAGAAGAGATAGYTGAACTGAGAAAACAGTTAAGTGCCTGTGTGATAAGGCTAAAATAGGGAAATCCAGGGCAAGATACCCTGAGCAAAGATACTGCCAGAGTATCRAATGTCACTTTTTTCAATCACCAAATAGAGGAGTTAAAAACTGGAAGGCTTTGTATGGGCCTAGGTGGACCTGAATGGATACCTGTGTGTTTTGTCACAGACAAATATGTTAACACCTGGTGTGGTATGTTGTGGGTCATGGATCATGAACAAACTGGACAATTTGAATGGCTTTTGCCTCCAAAGATGGCCTACTGTCATTTTCTTCTGAGAAAAGAAATAGAATACCTGAATCGTGRTCTGGCTAGCCAGAAGATCTGTGACATTGAAACGCTGACAGCATCAGAGAGCATGAGACCACAGTTGCTTCTGTGAACTCAAGGAGCCTGGAAAATGTCTGTCTGTTAATTTATTGACTGACATCAAAACCAGCAGAACAGCCCACATACAGCTCTCTCATCTTCTAAAACGAGTTGGCATCATTCAAAACCTTTATGGGGAATGGGTCCAGGCCCATTCTCTCTCCCAGACATCCCCCCAGAACTGTCTACTAGGATAAAGGACCATTTTAAAGATTCAAAAAAATGGACAATTGAGTTCCTGTACCTAGGAACACAGCCTCGCTCTATTTCACTTCCTAGAATAGATATAGCCATAGTGCCTATTTTTAGCAAGGGAAAATAACAAGGAACAACAAAACGGCTTAATTTTAATTTTGAGTGAAAAACTAAATCACGTTATTTATGTATTATTTTGTAGGTATCTAAAATAAGGAAACAGATAACAACATTACACAAGAAGTGTGTGTAAAACCATGTAACTACTGTCAGCAGGTCTATTAAACTGGAAGGATACGTTGAGCAGAATTCTGGTGTGGCCTGTTCTGGGTCTGTTACTAGAATGCTAGGTCCATTTTCAGTAGTGACTGGCGTGATATAACAAAGCATGCTTATTAAATGTATGGACACCACACGGCACATTGATTCCTGCTCAGTTTGTGATCCACTAAGTGGCCTGAGTCCTTTTCTGAAGTACTGTTACCTACTCAGCAATGTTCTTTTATGATTTATATACTGGAAAATGAGTAAGCTGAAAAAAATGGCATACAACTTAGTAAGTGTTTGAAGAGTAATACCATTTGTAAAACATGAAACAGTCATTTCCTTAGAACGAYATGCTACACTTATGCTCAGTCTCAGCAAGCACACCGTGTGTAGTCTTCTGAACCACATTTCAGAAAAAAAGTGTGTACCAGTTTGGAAAGAAACTAAGGAAGTGAAGGACTAGCCTGTTCATGTTCATTTGGCTAGGACAAGAGTAATGGGTTCACGTGGCTTCAATAGAAATTCAGCTTCAAGTGTAAGGAAAGAAAATCTATGAGTTCTGCTACTAAGCTTAGGGAGGTTGTATTTTAAAGAGCACATCTGTAAGGAACCGCTAAGGACAATTAATCTTGTATTGGGGCAGCAGGAKAGATGAGATGACTTCTTTATCTCCTTTCAATCCTAATTTTTCAGATCATACAGTTCCTCTGGACCATATATAATTTAGAAGTGATGGAAACCGTCCTGTAGCTTGCAGTATTTCCCTTACCGGACTGTCTGCTGTTCCACCTGCAATGGTGTGCCATAGTTCTCTGTGGTGTACCTGAAGAAGTCAACCAGAGTCATCTTCCTCCACACTTGTATCAGGGAGTTAATGCTCTGCTGGCCACAGGAGCCCGTGGAGACTCATTGTAGTGGCATTGTAATGCATTAGCAAGGCAATCATCTAGTCATAAACTGTGCCTAAGGGGAGAGCTGTGAAAAACAGAAGCATTAAATGAAAAGGAAACTCACTTCCTTCAAAGGCCGTTGAGCCCTAGCTGTAGTCAATAAGGGAACACAAGAAATTAATGTTTAGAAATGCAAAAAATTGAAAATGAAATGGCAGTGTCTGAAATAGCAGAAACAAATATTGTGAAAAAATCTGTAACTATCTTATTATATGAGAGAGAACTGTATTTTATAATAGATAARGAGCAAACTATTAAAAACTGAGGGGGTTAATAATAAGAAATTATATTCAATATTGAGGGGAAATGTAGAACTGCAAAGTATAGCCTTTCAGATGAGGGAAAGCTAGGAACTGAACAATGGTGAATGGTAAAGCCTTGGTATTTTATCAGCTGAGACATGCAGAAATGTATCATAAGGCTGATTTCTAGCCTTGAATACACATACAAATTACCTTTTTACATTCAATATCATTCTGTTGGCTTGTAGCATGCCATGTTTGGGTAAATTAACTTTTCAAAAACATTGCAGTACTGCTATTCAGTGCATAGTCTAACCATGTCACAAGGTGATGTACACTGCTTCCACTGTGCTATCTACTTCTTTGTGTCAGTGAATTATAAAGCACTTGAGACCTTTAACATAGTGGCATGTTTTGTTGCTTGCAAGAGTTGTGGATTCACTATATACTAAGAGCAGCCTATTTTACTAAAGCAGAGTATATGTAGCACTATAGAAGTGAACTTTTTAGATTAATACTCATTCACATAACAAGATTTGCCTTCTATTCTCACACAAAAAAAAACAAAAAAAACATGTTGTTTAATAATAACATGATAGGAAAACTCAGCTTCCATTCCTACCAACAACTCATATCCTATGAAACTGAACTTTCCTTTCTTCTAGTTAATTGAAAGTTTGGCGGCTCTCCTAAAGACTAATTTCAAGTATCTTCAAGGTTTTACTTTCTGAGATAACAGATCTCTAACTTCTGAAATTCTGGTATGAGACAATGAAATTTTTCACAACTTGTTATAGTAGTAAAAGAGAAACATTCACTCCCTTGTAGCAGTCTCGATCCAAAAGCAACAGAAGAGACTAAATTAGTGTCCTCTGCTAATATTTACAGAGGCATGCTTAGTACCTCTTACATAACTAGCCCCACTGAACTCATCTCCAGCCTCTTTCCACCAGCAGAAAAAAATCTAGTTGCAGAATCTGCATTGCAGTTAAGAGTATCTTGTGATTTGATAATATTCTGGCTCAATAAGTCATGGTATTGGGATAACTATACTGGGTCAAGACAGATGAGGTGAACTGTTGTTACAAAGCGCATAAGTGACAGATGCCTTAAAAAGGAATGKAAGTAGTGACATAAATGAATAAAAGATATCAACTAATCTTTCAGTGATCATTTTGGCCAGAACCTTAATGATATTAATGCATCAAATTACCACAATTTTCAATCGGCTGAACTAAATAACTTGGAGGATGTACCTCATTGTTCATCTTTTGCTGCATTTCCCTCCACATTTTTCTTCTTTTCATATTTTCCTTCTCAGTCATGGATCACATCTTCTAATTTATTTTGAAATATTTAATATTGCACTTTGCAGAATTGCAGAATAGTTGAGGTTGGAAGGGACCTCTGGAGATCATCYAGTCCAACCCCCCTGCTCAAGCAAGGTTAGCTACAACAGGTGCACAAGACCATGTCTGGATAGATTTTGAATATCTCCAAGGATGTAAACTTCACAACCTCTCTGCACAATCTGTTCCAGTATTTGACCACCCTCACAGTAAAAAGACAAATAAAAAAGTAAAAAATACAGAATTTCCTGTATTTCAATTTGTGTTCATTGCCTCTTGTCTTTTCCTTGGGCACCACTGTGAAARGTCTGGCCACCTCTTCTTTATTATCTCCCATCAAATATTTATAAAAATTGGTAAGATCCCATCTGAGCCTTCTCTTTTCTAGGCTGAACAATCCCAGCTCTCTCAGCCTTTCCTCATAAGAGAGATTCTCAAGTCAATTCATAATCTTCATGGCCTTTTGCTGGACTTGCTCCAGTATGTCCCTACTTCTTTTTTACTGAGGAAATCAGTACTGGACACAGCACTCCAGGTGTGGCCTCACCAATGCTGTGTGGAGGGAGAGGATCATCTCTCTCGACCTACTGGCAATGTTCTTCCTAATGCAGCCCAGCATACCGCGGGTCTTCTTGGTTGCAAGGGTGCATAGCTGGCCCTTGTTCAACTTGTTATCTACCAGGACCCTCAAGCAAAGCTTCTTTCCAGCTTGTTATCTGAAGCATGTACTGGTGTATGGCATTATTCCTTCCCAAATGCAGGACTTCRCATTTCCCTTTGTTGAACTTCATAGGATTCSTGTTGGCCCCTTTCCTCCAAACTGTCAAAGCTCATCTGAATGGCAGCACRACTATCTGGTCTATCATCAACCAATCCTCCCAGTTTTRTACCATCTGCAAACTTGCTGAGCATGCACTCTGTCCCATCATCCAGGTCATAAATGAAGATATTGAACAGAATTGGGCACAGTACAGGTGAGGAGGGACACCGCTAGTGACTGGCCTCCATCAGGACTTCATCTCTGATCACCACTCCTTGAACCTGGTAGCTCAGTCAGTTTTCATTCCATCTCCCTGTCCAGTAATCTAGTCCATATTTCATCAGTTTTTCAATAAGAATTTTATGGGAGACAACGTCAGGGCTCAGCACAGGCTAGCTTCTTCCTATAGGATGAGTAAGCAGGACCTGATGGGAACAACATGGTCATCAGGGAAGGGGCCTAGTCCCACAGACCCCAGGCAAGGTGAAAAGGCAGGTCTGGAGATGGTGGCCAGGTTCAACCAAGAGTTCAGACYATCTGGTGATGAGGTTGGTCTGAGATCAAGCCAGGAAGTCAATCTGCAGATCAGGGTCATGTCTGGTGAAGGTCCATGAGCAGAGAGAGGCTGTAYTGGCTGAGCTGCAGACAGGCACACCTACGACCTCAAACAGAGACTGAGGACCCAGACTGAGCTGAAATAGGGTTCCTGGGCCCCTGGGTGGGGGTGGTGACACTGATCAGAGCCATTACGGCCTATTGGTTTCCTCAGGGCCCTGACGATGTTGAAAGCCTTTCTAAAGTCATGATAAACAACATCCACTGCTCTCCCCTCACCCATCATTTCATCGTAGAAGGCTATCAGGTTGGTCAAACATAATTTCCTCTTAGTAAATCCATGCTGACTAATCCCAATCACCTTCTTGTTCTTCCTATGTCTGGAATGTTTTCCAGGATGAGTTGCTTCATCATCACTTTCCCAGGGAYTGAGGCAAGGCAGACCTTCCTGAGGATCCTTGATCTCACCTTTCTGGAAGAGAGGAGTGAGGTTTGTGCTCCTCTGGTTCTCAGGAACTCTCAGCACTTCCTTATTTGCATGCAGACATTTGGGGGAGGCCTCCTTCTGCCTTGTTTTGTTGTTTTCACGGTCTCTCTTGTCCACATCTAGTATTTATTTCCAAAGAAGAATATCAATGACATAWGCATGTACCACTCTCATCTGCCGATATAAGCAGAAATTCTCAATACCGTGACACAGACTGACACAGCTAACAGAGACTCACTTTTTCAAAAGGAAAATCTTACTTTTTGTTGCAGGTAAGAAGATTTCTGTTGTTGCCTTGAAATCCCCAATAGCCAGGATATATAACAAAGTGACAAGTGCAAAGTTTTGTCTGAAAAAAATTTGTTACCTTTCTAGAAATGAGGAAAACCAAAAAGGCAATGCTGTTGTTTTCATCATGGCTAACCTTGATATAATAAAAAAAGACATATATTAATATTTTATTTTCTAATTCATTTCTTGTAGCACAGAATAATAAAAATGTTCATGAAAAAACCTTCTTAGCACTCTAACAATTAATTAGACCTTTATAGAAGCAAAAAATAATCATTCACAAATAATGAATAAACTCAGTGAGCCAATAAATCAGAATAATATGACTTTGCTAATTCCAACTTTTCTCTTATACTCTGGCTAGAAGTGAATGAAATATTAACATTTAACAATGCAATCACTAAATGTAATCTTYCCTTTGTTGTAAATTATATATAAATGAATTGAATTTGATTCTTACTATTTGCGTTATTATTTGAAATGATTTAGTGTATGGTTTATGCAGTTTTATTTTAAGCTATGGGTTAACATTCACAAAAAAAATATGTTTTAAGTTTTCACTACATACATTCATACATTTTGAGTTTGGCTATTTACTTCATCTGGTGTGCCTTATAGCAGCTGACATAGTGGATCAAAAAATACTAAAAAGCTTATACCATGGCCATCAAAAGTGTTACAATGTCTGTTCCCTGAACTTTACAAAGGATGCAATTTTTCTCACATTGATATTTAAAAGTTACAAATAGCAGGAATGTCATCAAATGAATTTGCTATTTTTAATTCAAGTGTGTTCTGTAATGTTTGACCTGCCCTAGCATTATCACTGAGCACCAAAAGCTTCATTAGCTTGGTTGKTTAGAGTATGGTGCTAAAAATGGCAAGGTTGTGGGTTTGATCCCTGTATGGGCCACTTATTTGAGGGATGGACTAGATGACCTCCAGAGGTCCCTTCCAACCTTACCGATTCTATGATCTTATCAAGTTCAATCTGAAATCAGAACCTCTACATTATTTAAATCCTTAATTCCTGCTGAAATCRATAGAAGCTAAATGTCCATATTGGTAGGGCTCCTGGTTATTGTCTGTAGAATGAATAATAAACAAAAAAGTTTTTTTTTTCCCCTTTTTTAAAAAAAAATATTTCTCTGTTTTATCAATTTGCAATAATAAACTTCCGAGGAAAGAATTATTTTGTAGCTAATACTCTGTTGATCCAGTCTTGATAGGACAGCTAGCTAATATGCTAATATAAAGACAAAATATAGCTCACCAAACATCAGAAGGATTCCGTGGAAATTTTTCTATCAGCTTTCATGAGATTTGAGTGGCTGATACCCCTGAAGGCTGTGCTGCCATTCAGAGAGACCTGGACAGGCTGTAGAGTTGG
>NW_028186790.1:3510329-3684353 GCF_003343005.1 Rhea americana | reverse complement strand
GGGAGGTTGGACTAAATGATCTCCAGAGGTCCTTTCCAACATTACCCATTCTGTGATTCCATGATTTTTATATGGCCCATCAATTTTGGAGGTAGAATTATCTTGCCATTGCTCTGATTAAGTTACTACATTATTCCAGAAAAGTTTATTTCTAAAAGAGCGATTCTGATTCTGATTATTAGTTCTGACTATTTCTAGAAACTTCTAGAACATGTTGACCGGAAAAATTCATTTTCTATGTAGCTGTATTTGTGTGTAGGACATAGGGAGAGACTTTTTTTTTCTTATGACTAATTATCATACTTTTTTTCCCTACTAATAATGGTTTCCATTTACAACTTTATGGATTTTCATCACAACCAAACCACATGTTCTTGATGAGAGGAGACACTCTTTCAGGAGCATTTTGATTTAACTGTAAAGCTATTTCACATTATTGAATGTGTAAAACCTTTCAGTAACTCTGATTTTCAAAGATTTCTAAAAGGCTGAAGGACACTTTGCAGACCTCTTCCTGAGAGCCAAAGTGGGAATAACAGAGMTGATCTTTTATCTTCTTCTTGGCATTCTATTGTAGGTATCATTAAGCATGACAGCTTTAAAAAGTCTTCTGTTTCAGAATCCCCATTTACAGAACTCACTAAAAAGCCCTGTCTCTCCGGCGAGAACACAAAGCAGTTTAAAATGCAACCTGCTTTAACATAATTGTCATGTTCCTGTTCTCTACCTCTGCTCTTAAGAAAACAACAATTTTTATAAGTTTATTTTCCTTTTTAAATGCACCTTTCAGATAAAATGTAGCAGCCAGCAATTTCTTTCACCCTTCATAAAACTACAGTGAAAACAAGTTCCCTCTCACTTAGCCTTATTAAGGAAGACACAGAAGGGACACCTGTCCCCTCAGGTGAGCCAGACAGGGCTCTGTCAAAGGTGACAGAATGAAAAATTTGGATTTTATGACAATAGACAACTCCTTGTCTTCTTCCCATTGTTTATGGCTCTAAAGTTCAATATATCCCACTTCACAAAAATGAGTAGATGTTCTCAGACTGTGCAGTCAAATACGCCACCCTCCAGTCTTCTTCCTCAAAGAACACATAACAACTTGTGTCACAAAGGCACCAACCTCATGCTCCAGGAAGGAAGGCGGCGGGAAGGCATATCCAGATTTTGGATGTTTTGTGAGTAAGACACACTAGCTTTAGTTGCAAAGTTACCTTTAAAACAGATAAAAGTTGCTTCCCCCTTCGTAAAATATTACTGGTAAACTAGTAAGAGCAAAAATATCTATACCACGAGCCATAACAACAGCATTAAGAGCAGTAGGAGTGTTATTCATACTATTAAATTAAATCCACAGCTCCTCAAAGTCCTTTAGGCACCCAATAGAAATGCATCAAAGCCAACAATATGCCAAATTCTCTGATATTATTACCGCATGCAAACATTTAGAACTATTAACCTGGACCTTCTTCAGAATCCTACACTCTTTTCTAGCCTCATGCAAAGAAATTAAGAGAGTGGCATAAATATTTGAGGATTTTCAGAAATGAATAATAAGTGTGAGTTCTGTGGATTTTAAGCCTTGATAATTCACTGAAGTTATACTTTCAAGCTCCATTTCTCTCCAAAGCCTAGAATCAGATCTTGAAAATAGGTTTCACCTAAACATATCATTTGTAGCCAAGTTTTTAAGAAAAGCATCAAAAATGCATGACTGTCAATAACATTTTAAGAGTTGACACTATTCTAGAAATCAACATTGCTGTGTTGATATCCTTGGAGTTATACTGGTTTGTACTAGCTGAGATTCTGATCTATAATTTTTACTGCAAATAATTTACAGTCTAATTAAGAACTTACTGCTTTGTCAGCACTAAGTAATGCAGCAGGTAGGGAACCAGAGTTTTAGAGAGGGTATCTCTCCTGAGTCTGTGTAGCAGCCAGTATTACAGGCTAAACTGTTCTAGCAGCTACCTGGACAACAGCTTTTACAGCTGCAAATGTCATATAAATTAGGTCATTTTTTAATCCATCGAGGCTTTTTCTCTCAAATCCATGCAATTATAGTCTAATTCAGCAGTTTAGGAACCCAGCACCAAGCCATGAAGCACTTGTGTGTGACATTATGTCCAATCATAGCCTGGGGCAAGCAGGCACTACCTCTTCCTTTCTGCTGCATGAATTGGAAATTTTTAAGTTGATATTATACACTCACTTTTAGTGGCCAGTAAAGAGCTTCTCATTCTCAATTGTAAAACTTGGTTCTCTGATCCTAGAGAYGAAGTAGACAAGTATATCAGACCATATCAGGCTCAGCAGTCCTGATAAAAGTTCCAATCACCACTAGATAGAAGCAAAGAAATGAATTAATCCAACCAAATATTAGACATCCAAGTGAATTAATCAGTGGAAAGGAATAAGAATGTTTAAAGTTAATAGTCAAATAGATGTTCAGATGAATCACTATAAAGGGTTCAGACTTGGAGTGCACTCCATGTACAAACGACCAGACACCAGTGCACTCCTGAAAATATTGATASAATATGAACCGTTTGACGTGCTTCTTGTAAGTGGTAAACCTTATTCTTCTTTAAATATACTGTAGATTCTGAATTGTTGACAAAGACTGCAAAATTAGCCATAGACATTGGCACACATATTCTACTGAAGCAAGTGAAGTGCTAGGAAGTGCAGTGTGCAAGTAGCTGGAGAACAGGGACAGTGGCAGTACTAACGACAGTGGTTGAGGTGACCAGCCTAGGTTCTTATGAAARATGTCGTACTTCTCAGACCATAAATTGGGGGGGGGAGGGGGAAGGAAAAATGATTCAGGTAGACCAGGGAACTGATGTGGCTTTGTTGGGTAAAGCCCTGGTACTACTGTAAAACAATATTTTTTCTGGAAAGTAACGTTAATTAAAATCACCACATAAAAGAAACTAAAAAATAGGAAGACCACTCCACGAATAGTGTGAAAAAGGAAACTGTGATTATCTGAGCAAACTTTGGAAGAGATGCCATTGATGTCTTTGAACAGTGTGGAYTGGAGGAAGCCTAAGTAACTCACAGAAAATGTTAATAACACCTTGGAGAAATAACCATTAAAAACATGAGGAATCTGCAAAACTTGTATAAAACTTGCAGGACAAAAAGAGAGAAAGGAAAATCTTAGGAGAGAAAAAATATTTTTTATTAGAAGAAAAGACATAACTGGATGACCCAAATTATTCAGAAGATCTACTGGTTAGGACAGTCTGAAGGTAAGTCAGTGGATAAGAACAACCGAAATTGAAAAGTAGATCAAAATGACCGARTTTAGTCGGGGGGTTAAATCTTATACTTTGTGTGAGCTGAGGAAGAATTAAAGCAGAAGCAGCTGGGATAGTATGTGATATTAAACATAAAATTCTACCTTAAAATATTATCATAAAATGTTTTAAAATGACAAAAGTTCATTCTAGAGTTGAAATAGAGGGATGAAAAAATATGCTAATCCACCTGTGAACAGGAATCATAAGGAATGAAGGCACAGTATATTTCTTTATTGAAATAAAGCTTAAAATGGGAAAGTACAGTTAATCAAATGGTGATGCAAATCACAGATTTTATTATAAAATATTTTTTGAAAATAAATGACTAGAAAATATGAGGAAGAGTTGGAATTTGCACTTCATTAAAACGTTTAACAAACTTGCACCCTTGACTCCTCTACAAGAAATGCAAGTGTAACTATCTCTGCACAGCAAATGTCTACAAAAAAAGACAGGACAGGACAGGACAAGAGAGAAAATACTCTACATGAAATAGTTCACTAGGAAAAGTGTGCAAGGTGACATTATAAAGGTTTAAAAGTATTTAAAATGCTGATGAAGAAATGAAGATACATCAAAGCAATTCTGGTCTAGACAAATAGCAATTCCTGAGTGAGGAAGAGCTCATTGCAAAAGGTATAGCTAAATCAGTGAATGCACCATCACAGGTGCCATCACAGGTACACAAAATTTTGTGGCAATAGCACATTGCACAAAGACAGATGMAGGGTACCTAGGCAGAAGAGCCAAACTAAATTGAGCACTTTCCAAGGTGCTGAGCATGAATTCAGGGTGAACAGGCTTTATAATCAATGCAATACAGAACGACAGGCTGAAAATGAACTAGAATGTCCTAGAACAGATTTTTCCCATGACAGATGACTCTTTAAGAGACAGAAAATGGACTGACTGTATCTTGGATGGAGTTTTAACACTRAAATACCAATGAAATGCTACTGAGAGTAAGACACTGTAAAGACAACAATGTAAGATTTATAGTTAGAAATAAATTGGAAAAAAAGACTTATAGAGACCTGAGAAAAGAAATTAAGAATAGATTTAGCCATTAACTAGAGTGCTAAGACTCCTTCATAAGAAATGGGGAGAATTCTGGAGTTCAGTCAGCTGGCCACACTCTGGATGTCCACTTCGAAATAAGCTCAGGTTTACTGAATGTAATGACCAGGCCTCACATGAAGTTTCCCTCCACATACACATTTACTCTTGCATGAAGTGTCCCAGGGGATCTGACCCACCTCAATAGCACTGGACCCATAGGAGACACCATAGTGCCAGCCAGGTCTTTTTTTTTTTTGGCCTTGAATTAAGTATAGGTATCTTAAACTGGAAGAGAGTTGCACACAGAAAGTTTAATTATGGATCTGCAGAAGCAATCTACTCATAAAAGAGAACTGGTAGAAAAGTGTCAGTCTAGAATGCATGATATGTGCCCAGAACCTAGAGACTATTAATTGTATGTAAATGAATGTATCAGCTTGACCAGAGGTGAACATAAAATACAGAACTGGCAGTCTTAAGTAGTAGGAGGTTTGCAAGAATTACAGGGTCCAAACAGAAGAGAAACCATACAATCAGAAGTGAAACAAAGTTGTAGAGAATGATACAGGACTATTACTAGACTTTTGAAAATCATTAATGTTCATAAAATACATTGAAGAATATCAAATATAGGGCTTATATAAAAGAAGGGGGGAAAGTGCTGTACTGTGGACTTCACTGTTTTATAATTCATTTAATTAAAAATGAAATAAAAAATGCCAAATGGGATCTGTCAGGAACTGAAGAAACCATGAGGCATGAAAAATATAAGCATAAATCTAATTATTTGCTACGCGCAAGAATCTCATGATAAGTTATCACTGCAGTTATGTGAGCACTGAATATAGTCAGAATGAATACAGACATGTCAGAAAGCAACCTTGATGGGAACACTTGCAATATTGAGGAAGGTGATAAAATTCTGAATTCACTTATGACAGTCTAAGTTAGAGATACATTAGCAGTTATGTTCCCATTGAGATATCACATAATGGGAAGAAATAACAATAATATATAGTTTTACGCGGGATGATCCAAATGCTTTTGACTTCAGTAGAACTAAGCAGTGAGCTTGTACTTTACTTTGGAATCAATGGCTTCGCAGATATTTCAAAAGAGATAAATCTCACTTTCTAGATAAAAAAGCTATAGAATTCACTGTTCATGATGGCTTATGACTTCACACTGAAATAGAGTGCATGTTTTAGATCATCCAACATGATTTATTGGCCTCCAACAAGGCTCACCCCGAGACTTATGAAATGCTGTACTCCTTTTGGAGTCATGCATACAAGGGATTCACAATGATCAGCTTCCACAGAAATTGGAACATGCTTTMCAGGAGATACCCAACAGCCAGGGCAGAATTAGAAGGCCTCAGACATGGAGAAGGTGGAACTTTAGCTTCAGACTCCAGATTTCCTGTCTTCTGAATAATTTTTTTTTTGTAACCACAAAATGGAAATCACCTCTGACTGTAGTTTTTGAGCTGGGCTTGGTGTTATCAAAGTGTTAGTCATTCAGGTGAAGTCCTTCAAGAAATGTAGTTTTTGGTACCTTTCCTGGGATTCTGGTTCAGACAAGACAACTGTGGCAGTGAATTTGCCAAATAACACTGTTTTGGGAGTCCATGGAAGTTTTATTCCAGAATGTTTAAAGTTCCAAAAACTTAATAAGGGATGTAAGTTACTAAGATTTTTCTTACTAGTAAGATAGTGCACCTGATTTTCTTACTAGTAAGATAGTGCACCTGATTTTAGCACCTAGTTCCTTAAGACCTCAGCCACATTATATCTCCCATGGTGGACTATTGTTAGGTACAAAATATTTAACTGTGGTAATGCCAGAAGATAAAAGATCATGGAAAACAGGGAAGCCATCTTCAGTAGAGATTCAGGATGACAAATGACATGCTAGGTATAACTCACATGCATTGTGGCAGTATTCTGATTCAAAATGTTTGCTTTTCACTGACTTTGATTTTCTATTCATTTGTTGAATAAAAAGAACTTTTCAGCCAGCATTGAGTGTCAATAAGTTGGAACTTATGAGCCACAGGGATTTAGGTATTCAGGGAGCTCAGGTATTCGGGGAGTTAGGAGCTTTAAAAACATTAATGATTCTTCAATGTTGGACTTAGGAAGCTAGAGAAACAAAGAGATTTACAAGGAGTGTAAAAAGCCTTGGTAAGAGGTTTGGTTTCCTCAGTGGCAGAGTTATGAGTGATCAYCCACAGGCAACACAGTAGCCATAATATTTCTGTAACTTTTGGTTTTTTTCTTTTTGCTTTTCCACTTTYCTGGTTTGTTCTGCCGTCAGCAACACTGCTGTCCAGCAATCTCGCAGAGGAAAGGAGCCTGGGAGACTTTGGCTTTGCTCAGTTTACTAGTTCCAACAGATCATCATCATGTAGAGTGAGCTTCTGCAGTTGGCTTTACTGAGCAGTGCAATTCCCCAAGGCAAACTTTTTAGGTCAGATCCCTAACGGTACCCAGTTGGCCCATTGCTCAACTTGGCAGTGCCTAACAGAAGTTAGGTTTACTAGCCTCCGGATATAATTTTCAGCCCTAAGAACAGAAACCAGGCTTCTATGGGGGAACTTACTTACCCATAGAGGGATTTTCAGAAGTTAGACTGGTGAATGACCAGCTGCCTCAGACAACCAGAAGTGAAATGCTACAAGCAGGAGTTTAGTGAGGAGTTCAGCTAGAGCATGTAGCACATCTTCTTGAGGTCTTCAGCTCTAACAGTATTTGACACTGATAGAGCTGAAAATGTGCTTGGTGGCTCTCTGAAGCCAACTATCCTTTCACTTGTTGTGATGTCCAAGATCTGATCCTGCTTGGGAGGTAGACATCTTCTAGCACTGTTCAACCATCAAGTTTGTAATAGTAGTAGAAAAATCTTCTAATAGTCCTTAAAGACCACACTTGGCTATAATAAGCTTGCTAGCCCTTGCCAAAATGTAATGAAAAGTGTACTCCAAAACTTGAATATATTATGACCAGAATATAAATATATATTATTACCAGAATATATTATGAGCAAAGAAATGACCTAGAACTTACTTTAGGGTATTTTACTGAAAGCAGTGAGAATTTTGTTTAATTTCTAGTGACAGGATATATATTTACTCAAAACTAATCTACCTTACCCAGAGAGATAAAACCAGATTGACATAAATTGTCTTAATTTATGAGATAAATTCAGATGGTAATTCATGTGAGATGAGAATTTATACAAATATTATCTGTTTATTAGTTCCAGAGCCTTTTTCAGTATCTGAGCCTAAAAGTAGGTTGCTTTTTTGTTTACCCATAACATAAAGAAACCTCTTGAGATTATTTCAGTTGATTCTGTTTACAGCAGAACCAGTTTGTTCTAGATTAACAAGTAATTTAATCAGTGTCCCCAAGCTTTTAGTGACTTAAAGATTTCAAAATCAATATTTAATAAAGATAATGCTTAGTATGCCCCACACAGAGTGGGTCTGTTCTGCCTTTTGCAATAACAGCATGCTGCTCTCCTCCATCTCCAGTAGTTACACTCAGAAATGAACTCATTTAACAATGAAGCATTATGAATTACTTTCAGCTGTTTTTGCAAAACTAATTCAAGTTTGAGAAGAGACATTTTCTCCCCTGAAGTGTAACCTTCTCCCTCTCCTGCCTTTTCTACTCGCAGAGAAGGAAACAGCTATTTCTCTGTGAAGAAGAAATACGTGCTTTAGGGAGTGAGGAGCCACAGACATAACACACAGAGGGGGAGCATGTACCAGTTGTGCTGTTCAGACAATCAGAGGAGTAACATTTTGTTTCCCCTGTGCCAGCTAACCTGGATTTTTTTTTGGTCCTAAAATCAAATGCTAGAGAGAGTCCCTGCTGTGCATACATCCGGCAGAATTAAGTGGAAGGAGAGGACAGAAGTGTTCAAAGTCTTGACTGTAGGAGTATTCAAGCCGTGTTCTTAGAACTAATTATTTTCTTTTCTTGTAGCAAATAGTCGTGAATACAGGCAAGAAAGCCCTTGCCTCTGAAACTTGCTATGAAAAGCTCTACTTTCGGGAGGATAATGGGTTGGGGGAAGAAAGGCAAAAGTCAGACTATTTGGAGATGAATTTAAAAAAAATAACTAGAAATCAAAATAGTCTTGTTTAATACCAAATTATTTTTAATTGTATTTGAAATAATTTAGATTTAAATCAGTAGTTTTATGAAGACAAAATTGAGATCCTCCCTTTAAAGCATCACAGATTATAAACCTAGAAGACGTTACCTACAATTACATAGTCATTGGTCTCACTCACATCAAATGTCATAGCATTTTTTTGAATTCATTCCTGTTTTAACAGGACACAGTTCAAACTACATAATATTTTGTTTCTTCAGAAGCTAAAATTTCCATAAAAAGTAATTTCTTAGGAAAAATTCTTCCCAGACCTGTTTTGGCACACAATGTATGAATGGATTTTAAACTGGAGAAAAAAAGATTTCTCTCTAGCCATAGTCTTCAGCTTAATTTATACGCAACAATATTCTCCACAAGGACTAGTAAYTCTTCACTAATGCCCTCGTGTCCATACTGTGCTAAACCAGGCCAGGCATTTTATTGCTTTTTAGGAATTATAATCATATATTCTGTTTCTTTCTGGAATAGGTTCTTTAAATATTTGCTTCTGCTATGTGGTGAATAAAAGTATATAGGCATTATCATCTATAAAATTCTGAATATCTCTCTAGGTATTTGCAATCTACTATCTCACTGCACTGAATTTTATAAAGGGAAGCAAAATTTCTATGATGTCTTCAAGATCAAGTATCTGTTGTCAAGGGGTGTTTTAATTTGACTAGTCTTCTGAATATTGTCTCTTCAGTAACTGGTACTAAATGTCTGGTGATTCCATCACCTTGTTCATAGAAATGATGATGGATATATGTAAATTCCTCATTTATTTCATCGGCAGGCAATTTTCCTAGGGCTTTTGCAAAATAGAAAATCCTTGCGCTAGTTCGTTATCAATTCAAGGTTGTTTTTCTTCTTTTTGTTCCTCCTTTGTTTTTTCTCTCCCTCTCCTGCCCTTGTGACCTAGTATATTTGTACACACTGCACTGAAGTAAATTTTCTTTGTTATCCTTTTTCCCACAGTTTTCAGTAATCTTCTCCTTCATACCTTGTTTCAGACAAATTCATTTAAGATAGGGCTGGAAGAGGAAGTGCTTTCTTTCTAACAAGCTGGACAGAGCTGTGGACTCCTTCTCTTCTACCGATAGGCAGTGGTGATGAATGTGTATCACCTTTAGCAGGGATATAACATGATAAGTAAATTACAGACTCACTAAGCCATGGAGGAGGCATGAGAGTTGTCTTTCTTATATTTAGTGCAGAAGAGAAGCATATGAATTCTCCCTTTCATCCTTATTTTAACGTCTGCTTTCATACATCACCACTACTATTGGCAAAAGCTTCTTTTCTACTTTTCCAGTTAATGGAAACAGCTGTCTTCACAGATTTAGGGTATAAAATTAGAAGGGATTGTCTRATCTACACTTCCATATGATACAGGCCATTGTAAGGATGGTGGTTTAGTGCTTGTTTGAAGTAGRGCATATGTCTCAGGAACACAGCCACTGCTGATTATAAAATTTCTAGTGATGGAAAATCTAGACTACCCCTGATGATGTGTTCTTCCCATGTAAACCATTCTGTTTGTTAAATACATAGACTTCATTTCTAGTCTGAATTTCTGCTTGGTCCTCCAGCCCCTGGAACCTGGTATATCTTTGTGCCTCTCCATTCTGTACTGAATGCCCCACCTGACCCATGGCTCCTTGTCTCCGGGGGGGACAGTCGGGACCACGTATATTAAACACGTGCACTCTCTCCACAGYTGATAGAAGGAATTGAGAATTTCCAAAGGCAGAAACTGAAAACCTAGGTACTAAGCTATTCACAGGGCTAACCAAAGGGAATCAGCCACAAGGAGTTTCAAGCCACCTTTCTGTACGTTATCTTYCAACTTATAGCATCGTTCAGAATGTGCTAAATACAAAGTTCTTTCCTACAGAAAAGCATTTGAATCTTCTGTTTTTACATCTCTGTCACCTAGGCACATTGCACATCAACGGGAATGCACATAAGTAGGTGGTACACTTCTCCTATGGAAGTTGCTCTATTTTATAGAAATAAATACAAAAGCTAAAGGACAACAAGTTTATGGTTCTATTACTTATAGCATTGTGAGACCAGAGGTCAAAACTATCCCTATCTTAGCTGAACTACCAGTAGCACAATTGTTTTGCTGAATCAAATAATAAATCATATTTTTATTTTCCATATTAAAAAATAAATGGGGAAGGCAGAAAGTGTCATCACAACATTGATCCATGACTTGGAAACTTGGCTGCTCTGAAATTTACCTTTAAATCTAAGTAATTATTCTATATGTAGTACATGTTCCTTCCAAGGGGTCAGCGAGTAATCCAGCTTCACTGCCTTGCAAGCCATTTTATCTAGGCAGTAACCTTCAAAATAGAGAAAGGTTASTAAGAAAAGGTTAGTACTTTCTTACAGTGAGAAGAACATTGATTTTTTTCTTTTTTCTTTTTTAATTCARGCCATTCTCTGAAGCCAGATGTAGGCCCTTAACAAGCACTTCTGCCAGGAAAAATCTTTGCAAGACCATCTTAAAAGCAGAGGGTGCAGGGGAAGAGAAGCTTCATTGCAATGCTGCTGTACCAGTCTAGCAAAAATTGTAGATTTGTTTCCAAGGAAGRCTATATATTTCATAGAGACACTGAGTAAAGCCAAGAACTTGATGATATCACTCATGGATGAAAAAAAAATGTTGGGATTCAGAGATGTGAGGCTGATAAGAACTGAAGTCAGAGATAAGACCATCTCAGGGGTGATATAGTCTCTATTACTGATACTTTGTCAACCTCRGAAAGATTGTAAGGGCCCCAGAGAACTGTAGTCTCTTGGATTTTATTTTTTTTTCTGAAATTGAATGATGATATTTTTTAAAAAATGCAATTCACTGTACAAATTGTGCCAGTCTTGATTAGCAGCTCTTTTTCCATGTGGGAAAGCTAGTAACAATTAGCTAGCAATATTTCATAGGTAACTCATGAAGTGAAGATACCTGCTGGAAAGGAAAGTGTATGAAAAATTCATGTAGACAACCTAACAGAGAACGAATAAGTTACCATAACAGAAGATTTTTTATTCTATCTCAGGTAAATAAATTGAATACAGTGACAAAGCAGTTTACTTATGTGTAGACCTGTAGGATACTAGAAAGAAAATCTTACAAAATATTTTTTCSTCTTCTGACTGTTGCGCCATGCATCTGCAGCAGGATACCTTCTTCTTGAAGGGTGAATGTACTGAAGTTCTCACATTTATCTTCCCATCCATCTTCTTAGCTCATCGGTAGAAATTCCTTGTTTTCAGCATTTAGGTCTTCCTACTGAATTTAGCCTATCCTTTTTATTTTATTTTTTTTCTTTTCAGACTGTCATCCTTAGTAGGTTTCTAAATAAATTTTCAAATTTTAAAGTTGCAACCTTTAGAAGACAAAGCAGTCATAAAAGAAAAAGGAGAGAATAGGAGCTTAAAATTCTTACYGTCTGTATCTAAGAGAATTTGACTTCCTCCTCATTCCCGTACTCTATCTCTGCCTTTCCTGACAAGCACATAAAAAACATATATTCTTGTCATTAATGGTGATCTTTTCAAATCTGCTGTCCCCTGCTCTGAGGCTCCAAGATAGAGCTGTTCCAAAGCCAGGGAGCCTGGAAGCTTCCGTTCCCAGCAGTCCGGGTCATTTGTTAGGAATCCTGGCCATGCATAATGGACCACTGAAAATTTGCCTCACATTCAGCTTCATGACAGTCACTGCGACATCATTCAAGATACAAGAATGCTAGTTTTTACATCTAGTAATTCATCTGGGCATTAAAGAATACTAAGATTCCATTTGAATTATCTGAGAATTCTTGTTTTTTTACTTATAACTTCGAAATCAAATAGGAAATTGACCACGGCTTGGTTTGTTTTGGGTTTTTTTTTCACATAACTCTTACTTTTCTTTTGTTCTTCTCTCTTCACTAATTAGGAGCAATCTAGAAGAGGCACAGAGATGGGGTTAGGAAAGTGCTTATTGGAATGGAAATTTCCCTCAGTGATAAAGTTCTCCTGAGAAAATAAATCGGCTGAGAGTTTGAGCTGGACAGCTCTGGCATATGATCACATTTTGCCTTAAAAACTTTACCTGAACTGTACTATGTGGGCAAACCACCCTGGGTCAGGGTTAGCTCAGGTATCTTTGTATCAAAATGTGTAATGTAGGCATGCAGTACACTTCACAGGTTTGAACTGAATACAGATTTTTTTTATTATAATAGAGTTACCATTATATTGCTCAAAGGCTGAGACATTTTATCCCAAGTTCATCCCAAAAGCAAACTTTTATAGATGAAATATAATCCCCAGAAAGTACTGGTTTGTAATGGAAATGCTGACAGGCCCTTAACTATAGAAGCTCTACCAGCTTKGCTATGCTGCAAGGTCCCTAACTGAATTTTTATTCTTTAATTCAATGAGAGGATTTTGCTTCCAAATCACTTTTAAAATCCTCCAGCTGTGCCATTTCTTGGTTTATGAGAGCTACATTACTTTTCAATTAAATTATACCAATGTTCATATATTTTCTGTATCAAATTGTAGTTATAGCTACACTTTTCAGACATATTGGGATCTGCCCAACCCTCTCATTTTGCCTTACAAGTATCCAAGAATAGGAGTTTCATATCATATTTAGGAATATTGGTAATATAAGCTTTAAAGTTACTGTTTTATTATACCATTCTCGCCCCCCCCCCAAAAAAAAAAAAAAAAAAAGAGAGAGAGAAAGAAAAAAAGAAAAAAAAGCAGACTTTGTTAAATTCTCTCCGAGGAGATAGAGAATATATTAGGATCTCCCACTTTACATTTGAGGAAAGAGAGGTAGAGATTTTATGCCTAAGTATGTTGTTGAGTTCTTGCTAAAGTGTCTTTCAAGAAATGTGTATATTTGATATTCTATCTCTTCTAAATATTGTGGTCATTTGAGATACAGTTGCCTTAGTATGGATATCTAGTGTTCTCTTTCGAGTGCAATAAGATTTCCTAGTTGTCTTCCAGATGCCGTTCCAGAATCATATGAGCTCCCATAGATCATATATTGTATGTTCCAGACCTGTGAGAATATCTGGTGTCCTGTGAGATATCTTAAATGACACTAGAYAGCCATTATGACTAAGCTGTTACTTATGGATGGCCCTGGAGCCACCTCTAAAGAGTAGTCTTTTAAATCTTCTGTCTCTGGAGCAAGCCTGAAGCGAGCTCCAGATTCCTTCCAGAGCACAGGGGACCACATATGGTAGAGCACACTGCTGCAGTAACATGCCAGCAGGCATAGTTGGACAAGCTCTCGATAGGCAATCTTCAAACTGCCCACAGGGCTACCATACGGACAGAAGGTAAGCAATATGTAGACTATGAAGTGCCTGCAGCCAATCTAGAGCTGCATAAGAAAAACCCACTGAAGAGATCCAAAGACCATTTTTAGGCAGATGARTCTCCAGCTTGTTCTCTGCCCTTTTGGCCATGTTTCCTGGGAGAGTGTTCCGATTGCTATGTGCTTTGTAAATGTAGTTTGTCACACTGAAGTCTGGGAACACACCATTCCCGTTACAATTTTGAATGCAGCTTGCTCTGCTTCATTGTTTTCTGACAGCAGGACAGTGCTGTGTCTCAGAGCATGATTATCATTAACAGCATATTTTGAGGGACTCAGGTTTCAGTAGTATAAGTGGTTCAATGAGATTTCTGGAGCCATACCTTTGGATTTAGATATCTGATTTGCATGTAAGCTTGCAGTCACCTCAGGGCATCTCAGCAAGGCTTCTATGTTTAAGTAATTGAATCAGCTCCTATTTGTCTTCTTTGGTCAGAGCCAAATCATTGCCCAGTATTCCAGATTTCACATACCAGAGTACTTCTAGTACCTGTTGACACTTACCTATGGAAGCCTAAATGTAGATATCTTAATCTCAAATGAAACACTACACTAAGGATTCACAGTTGCTTAATGCCATTTGAGTTCCGTGCCTTGGGACCTAGTTATCTAGGTCCACTTTGTAATGAAGAGAGAATTGTCATTTCTAGAGGGTGATTCATTTAGTCTATTTTAGCTGCCTATTTTAAAAGAAGAGGAATGCCCCCTTTGGATATTTCCTTTAAAAATCCTCAGGTGACTCACTTAAAAGTCTTCAGAATAGCTAAGATTAAGGTGAGATGTTTCCTACCCTATATTGCTTTTGAATACAATCCTTTTGAAATGATGAGAGAGACGTCTACAGTGAATATGACCCTGTATTTTATTTTTAATTAGCAATGAATACATATAAGTCTTCAATGAATACATATACATCTTCATAGAACAGTTATTTCTATTCAGATATGTGGGTTTACAAAGAGTCGAAATTTGGGAGCTTTGGAACAGTCTAACTGAGACAAATAAAACATTTGATACAAAGCAAACATCACTGACTTTGTACTTTTGCCACAATATTTGCAGCTTCCTAAGCAGAAATACAGACAGGAAGATGATCTTCCTGATGGAAGATACTATGCAGTGTGCTAGTGAGTGTACCTAGCCTGAAAGAGTCATAAGCATTAGGCATCTGCATTAAAATCTGCTAAAATGCAGAGCAGAGACATAGGGTAAAGAACAGCAGAGATCTTTCCTTTATCTGGCTTCCTGTTTTCACTTTAAAGTCTTACTACCGTGACCTGCCTGTTGCCTTTCTCCCTATAGATGGGCACACATGTGGCCTCTGATCATCTCCCTGTATCCATTTACTGCATTTCCATAGGTGGCTCTTCAGCTCCTGTATGTGCATTATGTTCCTGGGCAATTCAAGACCTGTRGGGATTCAGTTGACCTATGTCATAGGGACTGTGGAGGAAGGGAACAGATGCATCTGTAATTCCACTGGTCTCCTTTGTCTGATAGTAGCATCAGTCCATAATGGTAGAGTATTTTCTGATAGTTTTTGTGATCTTTTCCCTGAAGGTCTTAAACAGCTGAGTATATTAAACACACTCTTACACATACAGTAGCTTGCTTCCTTCATCCATCTTGTCTCCTCTAGAGGGATTTTTTTTTTCACTTTGATATGTTGCTCACCTTGTTACCACTCATCTTGTCGGCTATTTCCTCTGTGGTTTCAGACATTTTATGCATGGCTGCTTATGTCTTGTTTTCAGATTCTTTCTGCCTAGGCTGGAATCATTTTTGTCAATTCAATACTACACTCCATTTCCCACATATAACATTTTAAATTCATTTTTGCAATATTTTCCCACCTGCTTTTCAACATTGCCTAGGCTTAAACACTAAGGGGGTGGGACTTGGAGTAGGGGTGGAGAGGAAGACTTTACCAAAGGGAATACAAGAGAAATAGCTGTGTGAAACACAATTTCTTTTCTCCAATACAATTAATGATGTCTCCAGCAGCCAGATTCAAAACCCATTTAAATCGCTTGTAAAATGTGGTCACCCTTTTGCAATTCTTGGACTCTTTTGGGCCAATTTTCCAACTAGGGAACAATTAAGTGGAATGAAGAGAATGKTGCAGTGCGGTAGTCTATAGCAGACTACCTCACCAGGAAGACACAGTAGAGGAGACTTTCCCCTAGAAGCTGGCCAAAATCTCCCATTCTCAGTCCCTCATCCTCATGAAGAACCATATGGACATCTGTGGGGAGACAAGTTAGTAATGGATAGGTTTCCTTTTACAACTTCTAGAGGGGCCAACAAGGGGTAACGCTGGATTTGACCTTGCTCACAAGCAAGGAAGAACCACGGTGAGTGTGGTCATGGATGACAGCTTCAGACAGCTGAGCTGAGTATCAAGGGGAAGGTTGGAAGCAGGGTAAGGACTCTGGAGTTCAGGAGATAGGTATCAGTTTGTTTAGAGACCAGCTAGGCAGCGTTACCTGAGAAGAGACCACAAGGAGGGAAGGTAACGAGGAGACCTGGTGTGGATTTTTTTTTTAGGAATAAACCCTCTTACTATTGAGGACAGAGAATTTTATCAGAAGACTAATATAAAATTTTGTGTGAATTGACACACGGTAAGGCAGCATACAAGAGGTGAAAAAATGTTTGAGAGAAGAAAAGGAGCACAAGTCCACTTCAGCAGCAACACTGGATCAGTACTCTCTTAATCTTCCCACTGTGACTGTACTACAAAGCTATAGGTAGGACCAGGAAGAGTAACACCAAAAGTATTCCTATAAGCACAAGGCTGAGAAGCTAAATAGATATAGGTAAAGAGGAAGACAGGGAGCCTTCATCATGCCAAACATGAGCAGTACTCTTCCTCTGAAACTTTACTATAAGTTCTGATCTTGTACACATTTAAATTAATGAGAATCTGTCCATTGGCTTCTCTGGGCTTTGTTTTCAGATCCCTGTATGTTTAGGGATCATATGAGGCAGGGAATCAGTAATTAGGTGACGGAATTTTTTGAAACTTCATTAGTCAAGTTTGTCTAGACAAATTTTGGACTTCTTTTACTTGTCTGTTTGGTCACATCTGCACCTCTACAGTTTCTCTTTTCTTCCTCATTCTGCACAGTCTTGTCATAAAACTCTTAGTACAAGGCAGTCTGGAATTAAGGTATGAGTAATAGAAAGAATATCCATTATTCTATTAGAATGTTATTCTAACATCTAATATTCTATTAGGAAAAAGCTGTTTGATTCCTGCAAATTTCAAGGATTAATCAAGTTTTAGCTCATCACCTGCACCATTAGCCTTAAGCACTATGAAAATCTTCTGCACAATCTACTGACGTAGAACCAAGTTAGTTAAAGAGAATTTTTCCTTCTGATATCACATAATCATATTTAGGAAATTTGAATCTGCAGTTCTACGATTTTCCACTGCTGTGATTCACAAACAGATTGACCAGGACATACTTCTCTTCTATAATAATTACTGTCCTACCGTAAAAACTATTCTGAATCAGAGGTTATTGCCTAAAAATATTTTCAGCAGGCCCAGGAGAGAGCTGGAAATGTGCAATCCCTCGTTTTCATGAAGATAAATTGCATTTTAAAAATCTCCTAATGAAGCAGCATTCATCAGACCTCCTTCATCTATCTTTTCAGAGTGAATTTCAGTGATTAATGCCTCTGAACTTTTCAACACTTTTTGTACCATTATAGTAGTACCCCAGTGAGATGAATTAAATCAATATGATTACTACCGAGTTCAGAAACATTTTTACATGTTATGATATTTGTTCCTTCTCCCCTTTATTATAAGTCAGTAAAGCTAAAATAAAGCTATTGTGAATTTAAGTGGAATCTCATTTCAATACCTAGGACTCTTAATCAATGGAATGATTAGGACAAAGATCATCAGTACAACAGGTCTTTCAAGTTCATGTGTGTGTGTGTTTAGGTAGCTGTATATGGATATATGCATACCCAAAGCAAATATTTTTAATATTCTTAGGGATTTTGCATGCTGCTTCATTTGAAGCAACAGAAGAATTTTCAGGTGGCTGGTCCTCAGCATCTTACCAAAGAATCCAAAAACAGAAGTTATCTTTAAATATTGACCATTTTGTCACTAATTCCACTTTTCCAGCTCCTTGATTAAGTGACTTCAGAGTGTTGAACTCCCAGAGTTTCTGTTCAGGTCAGAAAATGAAGTGATTGCTGGCTTCAGTTGCTAGTAGCTGAAGTACACTCACTTATTCTGCAGAGCATCTCATTCYGTGTGCATCCCCATTGAGGCAAGTGAGGTTGGTAGTAAAGGGCGACTGAATGTGAGAACAAATATAAGAATCTAGTAAATATGCCTATGAGAAGTAAGGTTAATGAAAACAGCTACCAATGAAGAATATTAGTTTAAACCTACTTTCCAGTATATATGGGGCATCTAATTGGAAACTAAATTATGTGCCATCCAGTAAGAGACTAGAAACAATAAAAAATAAAGAACACATAATTTGTCAGAATAATCAAAGTTAACTTAATCACAATCATTATTCATAGACAGGATATTTACAAGAAAAACCTGCAGTATTTTTTTCAGATTGAAATGTTTTGCAAAAAATATTTGGCAAAAAAATTTAAATAATGCGTGCAGTAGACAAAATCATAATCTGCTTAGACACGCTGGTATTGCTAAAATACAAAAACAAAACCAAGTGTTTGCAATCCAAATTTGTGACAAAATATATGTGCCACATCATTCATACACAAAGCTCCTCCAATCACCATTAGCAATACAATAAGGGTCAACCAGTTTTTCTTCAAGACACTACAAATTCAAGATAATAACAAAGAAAACAATTAATTAAAAAGAAGAATTGCTTCTTTGATTTTTAACATGTACATATATATGTATACATACATATACAAATGGATATATAGATATGTATACTTATCAGAGCTCCAGTATGATGTGCCAAGTCTATCAATGACATATTATAGGATAGCTTTTTCATCTGTAACTTGCCTCACTAAAAGTAGCGGTGTGGCATGCCTATTATTTCAATGAAACATTCACATTTCACAAAATGTTGCTGCTCCTCTTTCATGGTCTTTTTAGTAACAACTTTAACTCAATTATTTTTGCATGAAAAACTAGTAGTCAGGAATATTTTCCTACTTATATAACTAAATGAGTCAGGTTATAGTTTGAGTAGCTTTTAGATGACAAGTATAGCCCTTATTATATCTTTAAAAACAAAAAAAAACCCTATCTTAATACATATACTGATGCATAAAACAAAAGTCCAAATTCACATAATACTAACTAGTCATATTCTTATCATTGTGCAATAGTTCAAGACAGTGAAAATGTAATAATGTATTATCATTATTTTTTATTTGTACTAGCACAGCTGTTGATGGACCAGAACATAACTATAACACACACTGAACAAACACAGAATCACTTCCAAAAAAAACTTAGGGCATATATATATATATGTATGTGTGTGTGTGTGTGTGTGTGTGTGTGTGTGTGTGTGTGTATGCGCCTTTATAAAATTTCCAGTAAATATACTGGGCGGCATTAATGTCATTCTATCAGAAATATGTTAACAGCTTTTTCAAACTTCCTCATAAACATATAAATTACTACTTCCATTCTGGCAGTAATTTTGATCTGCAGCATATCAAAACATTGGTGATAAAGAAGAACTATTCATTTCAAAAGTATAAAAACTATTTATTTTTATATTTATTTTACCCTGTTTGAAAGCTCCAGTTCTCCTTCATATCTCCTTTGTAGATTTTGGGCAAATTTGAACAGAAAAGATAGTCCTTGCCTCAAAGGGCTCCTGATCTACATGTAGAGCAACCATCAATAAATAACTATATATGTAGACAGCAAGGTAGGTGGAAAGAAATGCTCTTTACTATGAAACAGAGAAGCTGAAAGGGTTGTAACAATCAATTGTCAGGATTTTTTTGTACCTATCATGACAGACTGTCTAAAAATGTTTTGAAGGAGGATAATGAAATTGTTTGTGGAGCTCTTCCAGGCATATGTGTCAATATGAGAGAAAACAAGGAAACATTTGATAAGAAAGTTGACTTATTTGGTCTAGGATATGTAGCCTAGATGTTGTCTCCAAAGAAGGAACTGTTAAGGGAATGCTATAATAGTTCCCAAATATCTAGAGGATTGCTGGCGGATATGGCAAGAAGTAGTTGGCTTGAACTCCAGCAGAGAACATCCAGAATTTTGATAGGAAGAGTTTTAGAGAACAAAAACATCATATTACTGGGCAGGCTCTTAGCTATTGGTCCTTAGATGTCTTTCAGACAGGCTAGGCCTGCGTTAAGGACTTAAGGCTGGCAGTTGTTGGCAGGAGGTAATGTGTAGACTGGAAAGAGGCAAGAGCCCTAGAAGTGAACGTCAGTAGCTTATGCCTAAAGTGCCTGAGAAGGGGGAGTTAATGACGGGTTTTTGGGAAAGCTGTAGTATGATCTCATCCATGTGCTAGGGAAAATATTATTTACAGCAAAATTCTGGAAAGCTGTTAGGGTGAGATTTCATTTAACAACACCAGAGAAAAGTGCTGAAAGAGGTAACATGAACGAGTGGTCTAGTTACATATGCTCACTACATTTTGTTTTAGGATATCTGCATTAGCATACAGAAGAACAAAATAATCTGTCTAGCAGTCAGCTCCTTATCAAATATAATTTTGAGGATCCTCRTTTGTGATGTTTGTTCTGAGAAATATTGAAACTGAGGGAAGGTTTTTTCAGTAGGCAGCAGGTCAGACTGGAGGATCAAAATTACCCCTCCTGGCATTAAAAATTGCTATATCCAGAAGGATATAAATACATACTGCACTTACAAAATGAGCTGATATTCTAATTTACAACAAGCAAATGCAAATATGTGGTGCATAGGGTTCAATCTAGCTTTTGCAGTCTGGCTGTATACCATATACACCAGTATGATATGCGTGAGCATGTGTTTAAGCACTTACATATGTTATCTAAATTTCAAGGTTTTAAATGGACATAAGTGATTATTAGTGAGATCAAACAATAGAGCCTCTCAAAACATTAGGTACTGCTAGAATGAAATAAAACAATTCTATCACCTTGAGGGGTTCCTACTCATTCTGGATAAGAAGACACAGAAGCCTAGATTATGCTTTTAGGCACTAATCTCAGCAAAGAGCGGTGAACAAACTGCGTTACCGCAGGAGCCACCTTTGAAAGACTCTGCTTGTATGGGAATCTCCTTCCTTTATCGCCTTCGCTTAAGCTAGAGGGACTGTTATTTTACTGACAGCCCATTTCATTGCCGGATAACACCATCCCAGTATTTACCTTGCATTCATTTAGCTACATAGCAAGGAAACTTATCCAAGAGTCCATTCCCTTCCTGATTACTGTCGGTTACCTGTAAGAGGTATGAAGTAAGAACACACACTCATATAACTAGAATAAAAGTTTAGAAAGTTCAAAAAAAATGGTAGAAAGGTCCTTTTTTTTTCTTAAAAAAAATATCCTCTGCCAACGTCTACTATTCTGTATGTCCAAGATGCTTTTTTCAAGCAGAGAGAAATACTCAAACTTATCGGAATTGGGATTCATCTCATCTAATAGTATGTTTCTATGGTGTAGACCTCTATACACTGAATTAGTTTTCCAGATTGTCTTTGTAGTCTACGGAGATAAATGTGCGTTGCTAGAGTATAATTCACATCCTCCTCCTTCATATATCTAAGCTAGATCAAGACAAAACACCATCTAGAAGTGCCCATTTCTTTTTGTTGATTATAAACTGGGTCTGGACTGGCTGGTTCAAATCTAGATATCGACACTATGGGCACTTCTCTCCAGTGACTGAGTTGGGGAAGAAGAAAGCAAAAAGGGTTTGTAGGATCTGACAAAGCTTTATTACAGTTTTCTGAGTATTAGCAATCCATGGAGATAATGAGCTTTTATTTTCTTACCGCTTTGTTATCTTTATAGGCCTATGGGAATAATGAGCTGAGACATGAAGAGTAAGTGCAAGGTATAAGGGTATCAGAATCTGCAAATGACCAAAACGATGCTAAAGCGAATAAAAGGGTAACAGCTCCAACTATGGGAAAGCTAAAAAGTCTGCTAATGACTATTTTGAAGCCACCTGGATCAACCTATCAAATGCTAATATAAACCAGAAAGATGAGTATAATGGAAGAGAAAAAGCCCAGAAGAAAAAGCATCATGAAGATCTCTAAAAGGAAAATTTTGACACCAGAGAGATGTCAGTCATAACATACTGCTTAAGCAAATACAAATCTAATACTTACAACAACTTGGAATATTTGATACATTAGGCTGATAATAGAGTCTATAACCTTAAAAAATCATAATTAACTGTACTGTATAAGGGGGCCATATGAGAATATCATATGCAGGAAGAATCCAGAAAAGCAAAATATGCTTGAAAGAAAAAGCAGGGAAAAAATAGAAGGACAAAGATAAATTGTAAGTACCATAACATTATCATAATAAGCCTATCATAATGTATGCTGCAGAATCACTAA
Organism: Rhea americana; assembly: GCF_003343005.1. NCBI lineage: Eukaryota > Metazoa > Chordata > Aves > Rheiformes > Rheidae > Rhea > Rhea americana. Next base: position 3,661,845 of record NW_028186790.1, on the reverse strand, counting down.
GAAGACAGAACAGACTTGAAAAAGCAGGATAATAAAACAAAGCTGATTCATAATTGGTATCAGGCAGAAAGGAGCAAAAGCAAACAAATGAGAAAAATAACAACAGTAACAAAGGGGAAACAGGAAGCAATGTATAAAATAATCTGTAAAATACTATGCTATATTGCTCTGTACAAAAATTAATCATCTTGTTGAAATAAATCCTCCAATATCAGAGGTTTCATAAGGAAAGTCTCTCAAGAGAGAAACATAAACCTTTCCAAAGGGCTATACATCTCATTTATCACAGATGCTTATCCTACAATGGGATGAATTGGCCTCTGAAGGTGCCAGTTCTTTCACTTGACTACTATGGAGAGCTAGTATTTTATAATAGTTATAAAATAAAATTATAATTATATATAATTACTTTATGTAATTATAATTATAGCATCTTATATCTTGTATATCTTATTTATTATATTATCTATATAATAAATATTATAATATATAGATATACAATATAATGCATATAGTAATATTATATATAACATATAATATAATACTTATATAGTATAATAAATTATATATAATTATGTTATAATTATAATATATAATATCATATATAAAAATAATATAATATATAATATGAAATCTATGTTATAAAATTTTATAGATAAGAACTAACGAGTTTGTAATAGACATTAGCTTTTAGTCATCAAAGAGAAATGAGATTAATCCTATTGTCGTTTTTTCATAAAAATATCCAAGGATTTTGGTAAAGACTAGAATCCTTAAGGGACTACAGATTTTAGTTGTTTAGGATATTCTTAAGCAATTTATAAAGTATGCAAAATAGACTGTAAGAGAAAAAGATGTAGAGATATAGTACTAAGAAGGATGATATGGCCGAGTACCTTACCAAATACTTTCATCACTGCAAATTAGAAAAGGAAGAAAAGATAGTATGGAAGATCAGAAATAAGAGTTATCTCCTCCTCCATATTTGTTTTCCCCATGGAAAGATATAGGCAGTATTTATGGAGGGACACACAGAACCACAGAACCATGCAGGCTGGAGAGGACCAGGAGGTGTCCAGGGCAACCTCCTGCTCAAAGCAAGGTCAGCTGCAGGGTTAGATCTGGTTGCTCAGGACTTTATCTGATCTGGTCTTGAATACTTCCAAGGATGGAGTCTATACAGGAGAGCTTTTATGCATGTATAAGTATTTATTAAAGGTAGTATCTATTAAAGATAACAGAGACTTAAAATRTTAGGCTATATAACTTAGTCATTTCCTGTTCATGTTTTGGCATGTTGCTGTTGATTTATGATATGAAATCTGATATGATTGATCTAGCACTTAAAGACCTTAGTCAGGGATAAGAATATTTTATATTTAAAAAGGAATTAGTTAAGAATGTGGTCTTTAATAAACAGAAAAGCCACTTAAAATGGAGAATGTGAATCTTTATAAAATAAGAGAGGACAAAAAGGAAAATTGAAATTGACTGCAAAAAATAAACATAGGGTTGGACTGTAAAAACATAACAGTTGAGTGCCATGTTGTACAAATTATTAGCTTTAGAGAACAGATACAGAGTGTAGTCTGCAGTTCCTGTTCCTCACTAGAAAAAGTGATCAAAATGAAGTCTTTGTCCTCTAAAATGCTAACTCCCTTCTCAAGTAATGGGATTCTTACGAGGATGGTTGTTTGTGCCCCCAGTGAGTCATAGAGGGCTTTCTTATTTCCTTCAGGGATCTGTCAGATYCCAATCCCTTAATTCGACATAGGAATTCTTAGAAAATATAGGTTTGTTATTCTAGATATTTTATTAGCTAATGTATTGACTACAATATATTTAAAATTTCAGGTTATTTAAGTGCTACATAATCATTTAAGAAGACAGCAACCTTATTCTACTATCAGCCATAAAAGTGATTGAATAGTGTTAGTCTCAATTCTGAACAATAAACATTAATGTTGTTTCTAATAAAATGTCTGGCTGCAAGAGGGTCACRTCACTGCCAAGTTTAAACTAATACTGAATAAGGCAGCCTGTCCAAGGTGTAGCTAGCTGTTCTACACCGTTCCTGTGTTGTACGCAGGGAGTCACATTAGCTGATCATAGATTTCTTTCTGACTTGCAAATCTATGAATCTAAAATAATGCTTCATCTTTTCACTGTCAGCATAGAGTTTCAATAAAATATCCCAATACAAACATCCCAAGCTGACATAGACTGTTRCATTTCAAATTCACATGACAATTTTAGGTGAAAACAACATGAGCTCTCAAGATTAAACGTAAAATTTCTAACCCATGAAATATATGCATGTGTGATCTTTTAGACAGCAAAGTTGTTTACCCAGAGGCTGTTTTAAGTATATGAGGAACTATCCTGTCAGCACTGTTTTCAAATAAATTCTGTAAGAAAAAAAAAATCCATGCATACTTATTCGGCTAATGCAAGAATCCTGGCTCTGTCCTTACTCTGAGACACGCAGGTGAGAGGAAAAACAAGCCAGAAACCGCCGTACGGTTGTCACAACAAGGGTCTATTACTAACCAGGTTATATTGCAGTATCACTGGCTTTTATGTTTAACCTTGTGGTGGATTTTGTGGCTTACTGAGTTTTAGTAGAGTATAGTGCTGAATATTAGAYATTTAATGCTGATGGAGTTTCAGCTGATAACAGTGTTGTTGGACCCTCCTCAAGACTCACCAAGCACCGAAGCACACGTGGCACCTGTGCCACGCGTGGTGGCACTGCACTGGCAAAGACCAAAAAGCCATTTCTCACTTCTGGTCATAGCTACTGCATTCAAGAACTACAGTTCCTCCTCTTTTTTCCATTTTCAAGGACAGATCTAACTACTTCATACTTTTTGAAGCTCTTCCTGTACAGACCTACTGAATCAGAATGAGACCATTACCAAATGGAATTGTATTATCTTTGTGTAAATGAAATACTTTCCTATGCTAATAACCATGGGCTCAGAAATTCAGTGAATCTAGAGATAAAACCAATAAGTCGACTTGGTATTTCAAGATATTTGAGGTGATAGATCAGTCCACAAATGTTATCTTAAACGCAAGATGATTTTTAAGAAGTAACATCAGCAAAAAGGTAGAAATAAAATTATCCAGAATACATCAGTAAAATTCACTCAGCTATGCTCATAAAGGAATAGTTTCTGCTCTGCAGTTACCTTGAAATCCAGCTTTATAGTTAAATACTTTGCAGCTCAATTCTGTGTTTTCAAAAATAAAGCTAAAATCAGGCAGAAAATTCATATTCTAACTTGACTAAAGTAAAAAGTGTTTTTTTCCRAAAAAATCAAAAGTTGGTTGGTCAGTTTTTGTGTGCACCTATCGTACACTTTAAGCTATGTGTTGAAATTCTTACTCTGATTTTGTGTGAAAACATTATTATTATAGTTGGCTCAGCTGCCATTTATGTGTGTGATGAAAGAACAACTCAAACTTACCACAATTAKTCTTGATTTACATCACTGTAACTGAGATCAGAACTTGATCTGAGAATCAAAAAAAGACAAATCAATCGCAGACTACAAAAAACAATGAAGATGACAACAGCTTAACCCATTACTCCTAAAAGTCTAAAATTATAATTACTCTCTTTAGTACCATGGTAAGCTCCAGGTCTGGATAATTTCTTTTTTATTATTCCTTTTTAATCTGATGAATACATTTTCATTTTTATAAAGTCTAATAGAATCATAGAATCAGTAAGGTTGGAAGGGACCTCTGGAGATCATCTAGTCCAACCTTCCCCCTCTGCAGGGTCACCTAGAGCATGTTAGACAGGGTTGCGTCCAGGCAGGCCTTGAAGATCTCCAGAGAAGGAGACTCCACAACCTTCCTGGACAACCTGTGCCAGTGCTCCGTCACTCTCACAGGGAAAAAATTCCCCCTCACGGTCAGGTGGAACTTCCTGTGGTTCAATTGATTTAATTAAAGCTTATAAATTATACAGCAATATATAACTTCATTACAGTATATAAGCCTAATAGACTGGTGATCTTTTTTAAAGATTCAAAGGATCGTTCAGTTCAGTATTCCATGGATGATTAATTTTCAGTGGTCATCTGCTCTAAAGCTGTGAATTGTGCAATAGATATTGTGGATCACCAGTTTTGCTAAAATGGTAAAACTGGATCAGTTAATTAACAATACCTCTTTAAAAGAGACTGAAAATTAAGACACTTTAATGGGAGATTGAATCTATCTCTTTTTTTTATAGTAACAGCTGCAGCTCCCATTCAAACAAACAAACAATCAAATAAACAAACAAAACCAGAGAGAATTTGTGCAGTAAAAGTGGTCATCGTTCAAATCATTTATTTGAAAAGACAGGAAAAACCTGCTATGGCTCCTTTAAACCTCAGGTTTTATGCTATTTAGGATGTTCTTGCACCATTCACTACTTTCAGTATTCTTGACAGTATTTGAGAAAAAAAGCAATAAATACATTTTTCTCCMAATTGTCTTATTCTGTCGACTTGCTAATGACTTCCCTTGAAAGACAGACAGTACAAWCACTTTTTGTATTTGCGGTAATTTGGTTTCATTGCCCACTCTAAACTAAATCCCCCTTGAAATGATGCAATTAGCTGCATGGCAGTGAGAAATGTGCCCCTGTCCTTTCACCCCCAAACCCATGGTGAATGGCATTCCAGGAAAGCTCTTCTGATGCACCAATATACCTTCCAAAATTATATTTTGTTCAAGGGAATGCAAGTGATCAGAACTGTGCCAAGAAAATTAAGTCAATACTGAATTCTTATTAATATTTCCTCAGAGTCCTCAACTAGAAACAATTAAAATAGAACTTCTTTCTAACTCTTCAAATAAGACACTTCACCTTATCTGTTGAACCTGTAAGAATGTCTTCTTCATAATMCTAATGTTCTCTTCTGCAAAATCAAGCATTAGTTTAAGGAAAATAATACTAAAAATGCCCAAAATATTATATCAGCATAGTGTGGTTCTTTGTCCCTCTCTAGCAAAAGATCATATTTTGATAAAAGAAAAAGAAATATTYTGTTAGGAAAAATGATACTAACTGCTAATGGATAAAACTCATCTCAGACTGAAACCTTTGGGATATAAACATCAATAGCTCTAATTCTCATAGAAGACTCCACTGGGAATGAAATCCAGGGATGGCSCTTCTGCAATGCTTGAACCTGGTGCCGCTGGGTTTGACATATAATGTTAGAAAGAAATCAAGTACATGAAGTAGTAGCATACTTGATACAGCCAGTRGAGAGAAACAAAGTGTCCAGTTAACACTAAAAGAGGGGAAAATTAATGCAGCATCAGGCTTGCAAATAGCTAGTGAGTCTTGGAATAATGGGTAAGTTTTATAAAGCCTTACATTCCCAGGCTTTGAAATTCTTCCTTAAAAAGATAGGAGTTTTACCTTACTCTTCTTACTTTCTCTCATTTGTTCTTCTTGAAAAGGAGAAAAAACATTTATTTTTCCACAAAAACACTCAGAGAGGACAGACCACCTTCTAGATACTCAGTAAGAATCTTCAGTTTCTTGGATAAAAAAATTTTGATTCCAAGGAATTATGGCACACAAATTCCTAATAAACCTGCCAACAGTCTTGCCAGCCTTGAGTATTCTAAAGYCTTAAGCAAGGCCCAAAGAACTCATTAGATGAGTTTCTGAGAAGAATATATTGTTTACTRATATTTTTGGAACATTTATATTACAACAAAATATTCAAGTTTTTCTCCAGTCCGCTAGAGGCTTAYGCAAATAACAAGAATTAATGCAAACTGGGAGGTTTATCTAATACCTGTAAGAAGATACAAAGAAGATGTAAAAGCAAATTAGTTATACTGAGGGACTACTACCTGGCCTGGAGACTAACCAACACTCTGAACTATCTCCACTATTAAACTCTTTTCCTCCCCAAAATGGGAAGAATGTTGGGTATGAATTCTGGCTAGTGCTAACTTCTGATCTGTGCCCAGGAACTATCTGGGAAAGAGCTACCTAGGTTGCACCAAAACAAATCAAGGACCTATTTAACAATACAGGAACTCAAGCTCCAATGCCCTTTCCTATTCCTTGCCACAGTCTTGTTTACCACTGCCAAGGCAGTTTTTAAGTCTAGTACACWAAACCCTGATTACCATCTACCAAAGCCAAAGAATAAACCTTGAAGAATTGGTAGGTATTTCACCAGAGGGTCTCAGTGTTTCTGATTCTTCTGTCGGTTCAGTTTTGGTAACACGACTTCAAACTGAATGTCAGCTGTTAACCGTGGAAGAAACACTAACCGATTACTCTAAAGGATATAATAATCTTTCAKAAAAAAAGTAGTGCAAATCTCACTTTAACTGAGTCCCCTTCTAGACAGTGGGTTCACRGATGTATTTGGAAATGCCTGTGCCAGGAAACAGGCCAGAGTCACGGAGGTATGGGTACCAACATGTGGTCCTCTAAACGGTTAGACTGTCGATAAAGCACTGGAACAATTGTGGCAGAGACTAACATTGCCCTAGGCAACCCCAACGCATGCTTTGGAGATGAGTAGAGGCCAGGTATCATTCCTAGTTAGAAATCCTAGTAAGAAAGAATCTGATTAATTAAAGATGTTCCCAAAGTACCAGCCTCCTGGGAATTCTAATTAATAGTTTAAGACTCTGGGAATGTACAAAAGTTGAAGCATACAGTGTAAAAATATGACAAGTCAAAATAATTTGTTTTACTTCAGATGTCTTGACCTATCCATCAGTCTTCTAATTTTTTTTAGTATGTAAAAATGGGCTCTTGGATGCCCAGGTTCACTCCATCTTGTAGCTCCTTTTCTTCCTGTCATGGATCTACTCTGCTTCTTACTCTCACATCTCACTATCTCACCTCTCCTTCACCCCTTACTTGGCCTCTCTCTTCTTTTCCTTCCTCTGACATTAATCAGCCTTTCTTATAATTTTGAGGCCACTTTCAAAGATGACCTCCTTATCAGCCTCAGCCTTACCAAAATATGTTTCAGCTCATCCACCACGAGTTACCTGCCCCATGAGCAGAGATTCTGTGGTTTGTAGTAACAGACATTTCATGAATAATCCCATTCACAGAATCATAGAATCACAGAATAGTTGAGGATGGAAAAGACCTCTGGAGATCATCTAATCTCTCATAATCTCTCTTTCCTCATTAGAGAAATGCTCCAGTTCCTTAATCATCTTTGTGGTCCTTCACTGTACTTGCTCCAGTAGCTCTATGTCCGTCTTGTATTGGGGAGCCCGGTGCAGGACCCAGCACTCCAGATGTGGCATCACCAGGGCTGAGTAGAGAAGGAACCTTGACCTGTTGGCAGTGCTCTTCCTAGTGTGTCCCAGGACAYCATTGGCCTTCTTGAYCACGAGGGCACACTGCTGGCTCATGGTCAACTTGTTGTCCACCAGAATTCCTACATTACATCCTTCTCTGCAGAGCTACTTTCCAGCCGGTCAGCCCCCAGCCTGTACTGGTGCATGGGGCTATTCCTCCCCAGGTCCAGGACCCTGCACYTGCCTTTRTTGAATTTCATGAGCTTCCTCCCTGCTCATCTCTCCAGGCTGTCGAGGTCCCTCTGAAAGGCAACACAGCCCTCAGGTGTATCAGCCACTCCTCCTTTGTAATCTTTTTTCCAGATTTACGATAAATAAAGCAATCTGGATGTCCAGCTATGTTAGCAGATCCTTACGATTAATGAATAACCAAATAAAACATATCAGATCCAAGACTGAGAGATACTTGTGATCAGGAAAAACTGCCTCTACCTTAGCTTGAGGAAAAATATTTTTAAAATAGCTAATACTTTTCTAAAGAGAGAATCAAAAATGCGATCCAAAGATAACATCTTCAGCTCCTGAAAATTAACATTTACAACATTACTGCCAATGAGAGTAGAGATAAATACCAAATTAGATGGTATAGTATTTAGCTATATTAAGTAAAGCACGTATTTCTTCAGAATTAAAAACAGCATTCTTTTTTCTTTTGCCCASCATGTATGTCTTTTACAATGAAACTAATACCTAACTGATAACGCTTTATTTTCACCAGGCTTTGTTAGAAATGGTCACTAGAGGTATAAGATAGTGCYCATAGGTGAGCACTACCTAGAAGCTCATTTAAAAAAATGCTGTAGGGTGACTAATTTGAAAGCAAACAACATACCCCATTTAAACAAACGATGTGCAATTACCAAGAAAATATGATGTATCTTGTGGCATTACAAAAAAGAAAAAAGAAAAAAAAAAGAAAGAAGAAGTCTCTCTTCAGAAAAAGCCAATCCATACGGAACATCTGGGATGTGTCTACACACCATCCAGCACCACAGTGAAAAGATCATCCATGTGAAAAAAGGTGATGATAGTCTACTCATTGCTCTAAGAGATACACATGCTCTGTGTTCATTTTCCCCAGGGAAATGTGAAGTTGATTAAATGGGAGAGGTCTGTGGCAGAGCAGAGAACTTTGATCAACAAATGAAAGCAGCTGACGAGTGCATCCATCCACATCACCGGTCTGTGAAAGAAATTTGTAAAGTCAGCTTGAGGAGGACTATAGTCCTGCACAAGCAGGTCTGATTCCAGGGTCTTGCTATTTCTCAGAGGCCATGGAGGATAAATGGAATAAGTCAGACAATATGAGACTTAACATCACTCTTGCCTGAATTTTTCAGGGATCCATCCTAAACCCTGTGCTATTCACTATCAGAATTAACAATCTGGGTGATAATAAACAGAGAGACTACCTACGGAGTATACAGGTGTAAAAAACTGAGAGGGACTATGAGTATATATCACATGAAATTTCAGTGAAAATTACCCTTTCAAATTGAAAAATAACATGTGTGGTGGGGGGAGACTGGAGGAATTTTGACGTACTACTTTCAGACAGAAAAGGAGGACAAATAGAAGGTGGTGAATGCCTAATTAGGAGTTCTTCCAAGCAGAATCTGATGGTTACAAGTGGGACGTAGTCACCGTACGACAGCATATAAAAACTGCAGTACGGTTCTGGTATAGAACAAGAGTCAGGAAGAAGTGCTTAAAACTCTGCTAAGCACTGAGAACCCTTCAGTCTGAGCACTCGGTCTAACTGAAGAGAAATGCAGTTATAGATCTGGACTATATGACATATAAGAAAACAGCAAAAAAGCAAATTTTTCAACCTGCAGAAAGGAAGACTGAGCTTCTTCCTTTGATAATAGGCTATTGAAATAATGAAAGGAATAATCTGTGCTTAATATTTATGGCAGCTAAGACAAGGGGTATGGAGAAAAATTCAGGCTGAACATTAGGAGGAATACTTCAACGAAAATATAGATTTCCTCAGGAATCTGTGATTTTTCTGTCATTATGCGTCTTTCAGAACAAACTAAAAAATATCCATGAAAAAGAAACAGCAATAACTTCTCTGTCCTGTATTTCATCCCTTCACTTCCTTGGATGATACTTCGGATTCCCTTTCAATCCTGCTTTTATGATTTATAACTTGAGAAAGCTTTCCAAAAGATAATGGCACTTTATTGCTCTGTACTTTTTAGTACCTAAGTATTATTAAAGTTAATTCTATTTCTAAATTTATAAGGCTAATTCTGAAGTTCCCATGAGAATTCTATCTCCTAATATTGTTTTCCTGCAAATATCATTTTATCAAAGGATTCCTACTAATATCAAAAATTTTCTTATGAAACTTCTATAATTAGAAGAGCTGTAGAAAAAAATTCCAAGGCAACTGAGTAGGAGGTAAGATCATTCTGGAAGTCAGTATTAAAACTACAGTATCAGTTATCAGGTATCAGGTGCTGATTTCATTATCAGTAGTGATAGAAAAAAAGTGCATCTGACTGCAAGAGTTGTAAATGGTACGTGTTTCTAAGCAGATTTTTGTTTCATTTCCTTCTTTCTGTAGTTTTCGATTGATTGCATGTTTCATTGTCTACCTCAGCACCGGAGAATATGACTGCAATCTGGCAAAAAGTCGCTTCTGAGCTCATGTATGAACCGAGTGCATTCTGAATGCCTGCAGCTGAGCTCAATGGAAATTRTTATGCACCTGTGATGATACAGTTTGATAATTCATGAAACTCTTTTCTTCTTAGGTAGCTTATCATAAGRTAGTAATTTYTTTTCCCTCTTCTCTTTCTCAACTATTTACTTCAACTCCAATGTTAGCTCTAAAGGAAAGCAGATACYGTTTTGAAATTCATGGCCATAAAGTAGGATTGAAGGGTGTTTATGATGAAAACATTTAAGTGTGCATATGTATATATCAACACTGACTGAAAGACATCAATATTTATTGTTGCTCTAGGCAAGTATTCACTGAGGCAACTCCTTTATCTCCCAGCTTAATAAACTTAATCTTAAACCCATCAGTCATAATATTATATAACACTATGATAAAGATATACACAATGCTGTTAGTATAAGTGAGGAAACTAAGGCACAAAAGACCAAAATTTGACCAAAATTTATCCTATGCTAAAAAATGATTCAGTGATTCAAAGGGATCTGTACGTTCTCCAGGTCAAGGAGTCAAAGATTTGTTAAGGTGGGGGAATTCTTGCTCATGTGAAGTTGTAACTGAATCTTTCTTTACCATAGTCCCAGCCTGTGCTGCATATCAAAGCCAAAGGTGAAACAAATTGTAATACAGAGATCTATAATGCAGTCATAATGACTGATAACAACCTTTAAAAGCTGGAAAATATTTGAACACATGAGGGTCACTCTAACTTGCATTTGCCCTATCTGATGCTTCAACATCTAGTTGTGAGGCATCAGGTTTTCCTTGTCTTAGTTATATTTACCTTTCTTTTATGCGTGTACTCTGTGCATACTGTGCTGTTACAGAGTATTAAGCTCTGAGTTCAAGTAACTTGATCACARACACAAATTTCCCTCAGTGATAAGATTCAGAGTTTGCCATTCATGTAACATTTCCAAAATTTTCYGTAGTAGAAAGTAATAGGAAGTAATAGGGATGTTTTGGAAAACATGACCTAGCATCTGACCAGGTATTCAAGATTGGGATGGAGAGGAGGGAGGGTAGGTACATGTTATATTTCAGACTGAGCAGGTTGTAAGGGGTTCTTCATTGCTTATACTATCTAAAAAGCTATAACGTTTGCAGCATTTCCAAACACGTTTTATGTACTCAGTAGACTGTAAAGTTCACTGTCTATTGTGCACATGTAGATCCTAGCATTTTATGATAAATTGATAGTTAACCCAACAAAACATTTCAGTAGTTCAGCCTGCTTCAGTATATTATTCCAGGAGTACCTAAGGTCTCGGAAAAAACACAGAACCATTGACTCTTATGCATTCTCAGTTGATTAAGAATGCCTRCTAAAAATTCATAGGAGGTGTTTGTTAATATACTGTATATTATGCGGTCTTTTCAGTTAATCACACTCAGACAAAAATAAGGCAATTGCTTTTCTTTTTTTCCTAGTGGTTAATTGCCTGTAAACATTCAGTGTATGAAAAAAATATARTGTATTAATTAATAAAGCCATCCATCCACTATGAGATTATAAGGTATCAGATCACATAGCAATTCTCTTCACAGTTTTAAAATAATACAGTTGACTTTTTTTCATAGACTTGATTAGGGTTAGACAAGCTTCACAATGTCCCAAGGGCCACTCTGCCTCAGAGACAACCCTACGAAACAGATTGACTCTTTGCTGCTTCTTGTCTTTTCTAAGGTATAAATTTGTTGCTTGTTACTACCTCAGCAACTAGCTATAGCATAACTGTGATTCATTTGTGGTGGGGAAAAGATGTTAACACTTGGCCTATTCCTCATCAAACTTTTGGAGAGTAGACGGATTTCTAGAACTCAAAGTAGATTTAGTCAATACAGAGTATAAGAGGAATTGTATTCTCACTTCACTCCCAGTGTGGTCAAATTTTCCAAATAATCCAACGGAAATGTTCAGCAATCAAGATCACATTATTCTGGAGCCTGAGGTAGGCAGTCTCCAGAACTGTAAAATGAGTAGAATAGGTTCCAGATGAGGTTCCTTGGGTCTGTGCTCCCCTGAAGGTACAYGGGCAGCAGAGAGCCAGAGAGCTGGCTGGGATGCAGAGAGTGGGACCAGTTTCATGGAGGATGAATATCTCCCACATACCAAAAAGGATTAGATATCACAAGACACAACAAACTTCTGTTTCTGTAGATTTCACATGCTCTTCTCAATCAGAGGAATATGTCACCCAAACCACAAAAGGAAGTACTGCCTCTTACTCAGGGATGTGTTGCAAGACAWAAGGCAAGAAGAAAAGACTGGGATTGTTAGTATTAGAAATCAGATACCATAGATGAAGATGATATCTATGGTATCTACCTATCAGACACATGAAACGTGGGGTTCTATCAAACATGATGATAAAATCATATAAAAAGATGTAGGTTGAAAGAGACCTCTGGAGATATTTAGTTCGACACTGCTGAAAGTTGGATGAAAACAACAGAAAACAAAGGGCTATTTTTGGAAATAGGTAACAAATATAAATAAATCATGTTTTCCTTATACATCCTATTTAGACTGTGTAACTCACTGCCACAGGATACTAAAGCCTGTGTCCATCCTGAAGGTGAGGATGCATGAGAGCACATGCTGAATCTGTGCTAATTTGGCATCAGGCAAGAAGCAAGTGTGCATTGCTGCCTTCCATTCCTTGCTTTCTTAGGATGGAAATCAGCAGAAAAGACGGGGTGCAGTTCATTCCAGTAGATGCCAGTGCATGTCAGAACTCTGGCCTTCAAGGACGAGGTGTCCATATGCGTCAAGGTGGAATCCACTGTGGTACTTCTGAGCTCTAAACACTGCATTTGAGCACAGGAGTGGGTAAGCTGCTTGCACCAGCAAAAAGTACTTTTATTCGAATGTTGCCTATCTCAGTCCGCCAAATAGCATAAGTTCAAGCGAGATTTTTCCTTTTGTTAGGATATGAGGTTTTTTTGTTTTTTTTTTTTGTTTGTTTGTTTGTTTGTTTTAATTAGAATCCTGTTTTAGGATGATCACAGTCCCCAGTGAAAATAATTTTAAGTGTAGACAAATCCTTAGAAAATTAAGAACTGCTTGTTTGTATTGATAAGAAAAGTAGATATAGTTGTTATACTTAATGCTAAAGTGTTCTTTAAGTTAGAAGCCTCACTTTTRGGGATCAATGGAATTTTCTCAGAATAAAGCTTTCCTAGGGACAGGCTGTAATGGATTTTCCTAATGTTCTTGTACTGACCACTACTGGATAAGAATATAGAATTAAACAAGCATTCCTATGCTCTTATGTTCCACTAACTAGGAGGAAAAGAAAAACAAGGGGGAAGTAGTCCTTGAAAGAAGGGAATTAGTGTTTTTATTATGGGCTGCTGTTATTATTGACATGCTGGTGACACATTTGCCTTCCTTACAAGTGACACCTTCTAAAGAACATTATAAAATTTTTTCAGATATTTGAGGATTTTTTTAAAAAAAGACATGAGTTATATTTTGCATCCTTAGAAAYTCATATGGACAAAAACATGAGAGAGAAAATATTGCCAATTCCTATTGTATGTGTCAAAGATTTTAAATCTGTTGTACTGAGATCTTCCACAGCTTCAGGTAAATTTTCTGCTGCCTCCACAGAGATCTATGAATTCTCATTTTCTAACAGTAAAGCTTTGATTTCTGCCTATCAACAATTGTACTTTGACAAATTGTAATTTGACAAATAGAAAAATCATTCTGTGTGTTTCTGAGTCATGTAATAGATTATAGGAAAGATCTAGAAGGTGTTGCGATTGAGGAACAGTGGAGAAATGCATCCTAAATGTTTAAATGCAGAAGTGTTGCCCATAAAATATTGAAACTTCCTTCTGAATCTGTCACTAATTTTCAATATTGCCTTGAGCAACTTACCTAAATCTTTCTATTCAATTTTCTCTCTTTAAAATGCAGATACTAAGATTTTATTTTCTATTCTTTGTAGGTATCTATGATTAATTAGTTAATATCTGTAAAATCCTCTGAAAATTGAAGGTATTCTATGAGGGTGATACATTGTTTAAGGAGAGATTTTCATGCATAAATGACAAATTTCTCCAGTCAATAAATTTGCTAGAGGAATAGATTAAATGCATAAATGAACAAACTCTGAGACTGAGAAGTGTAAGGTTAGTTGTGACTGCAAGGAAGAAACTGGAGTAGAGAAGGGATTGACTTGTGGAGCATCACAGCTGTCAGTATCAAGCGCATTTATCTCTTTTATACATAGGACACACTGTAGATGTATTGAAATGCCTTAGAAAAATGATCTGGCAGTAACACACTAATGTGTGATTGCAATAAATTAGGGAGTGGGTGGCACTAAACAAAAGAAAGGAGAGCTACATTCTGGAAACATATTCTGAATACATTTGAAAAACATAAGGATGAAGTATTAGGATACAGCACTTTGCYGTAATGAAAACATAATGAGTCAAGAGACAGAGAGCAAATAAAGAAAATATCACCTCATCATCCTATGCTACAAACTGCTGAAGAGGAAAAGAATCGCTGGACTTGTGGAAATAAGATGCTAAAACCTCATCATTAGATAAATATATAAACAAAAAACAAATGAAAAACAGGGGGAGAAATCTTGAGACTGAAGAAATCTAAATAGTGGACATTTCACCAGAGGAAACTGGAATATATTTATTGTACTTAGATGATGTTATGCATCAGCAGTAAGAAAGAAAAAGTAAAATCAGAAGGCTGGCAAATTATTACAAAAACAGAGGCTTCCTCGTGACAGCAGGCTGTCTTTCTGCATTTAAGAGTTTAAGACAAATGATCATCAGTGTCATCAAGAATTTTCTTCCAGCATTGCCTAGTATCATAAGTAGAAACAATTTTTTAAGTATTTTTGATAACACTGTTCACAGTTGGTGGATTTTTTAAAAAAAAACGTTCATAATTTACTTCTACAAATACAGAAATTTGAAGTTCTTCAATTTAGAAGTCCACTATGGTTTGAAATGTCAGCTAATTTATGCTTATAAATACTTTTAAAAAAGGAAAGGTCAAACTCAGCACAAAACTTTCTTAAATAATTGAAATGAAGCCTTATCATTGGTTGTCATTTCTTGTTTGTTTTTTTTTCAAAACATGATATATATATTTTAATATGTATATATTAGGTGAAGGAAAATAGTCTCTTAACAAAGTCTCTTGCGTTTCAGAATGATAATACTGTTAGGGAGACAGCAGAGAAATGCCTAGTAGTTAAGCAGATTATTTTATGCATTTAGGCACAGTAATTCTCTTTTATCRCACAATTCACTCAATGTATGAACAAATGTCACTAAGTGATGCTTATGAACAATATTACTTATGAAGACATTGACTGTATGAAGAAATTGCCATTGCCTGTTTTTCATTTGGGTACATCCTTCATCCTGCACAACTTTGCTTTCTAAATATAGTTAACCATTGAATATGTCAATGGAGCACTTCAGATAGGTCTTAATCACTAGCTCCTGATCAGCCTTGGTAGCCAATACAATGCAGCACTTCTCCACTCTGCTGTTTCACCTCAGAATGGAACGAGAAGATCCTCCAGACTCATTTCCTCAGCTGATAGATACAGTCTCTCAAAAGGACCAAGTTAGGTGCTGCTCCAATAACATGATCAGCTCTAAGCAGCTTTTATCTGGTGAAGAGCTTGATCTTGTACTCATAGCAAACTCACTTCAAAAGCCTGCCAAAGGCCCTGCTAGTCTTTTAGATGTGAGAGTCTCCCTCTCCATCAACAATGACATCAACTTTCAAAACRAAAAACCTGCTCAGCTTCTTTGTGAAATTAAACACTACTTCAAATCCTTCAGATAATCTAGGACCCAGCTACTATAGAGAATGTATCTCTCCTTTGGGTTCATTTGGCACATCTCAGATAGTTATGTATGCATACCACCTTCCAAGCTCAGAAAATAGTAAGCCAAGTTCAGCTTAGGACCTCTTTGAATGGTTATAAGAGCACTGATAGGAAGAAGAGAGTTCTGCAAGCTTGCATAYGCAACTGTCATATTTCTGACTAAATTGTATTTGTAGCTTTGATTTGTTTATCAGTCTTTGGAATTCAGGTGATCTTTTAACAGGGCAAGATATTAAATCATTTTTAGTTTTCCATTATGCATGTGTGTACATATATATATATATACATATATATATATATATATATAGCATGAACACTCACTATAAGTGGAAAATAACAAGATCTGCTTCAGATATCCTAAAGAAACTTCAAGTATATGAAATAAAGAAAGAAGAAAACATAAGCTACTGATATTCCCCTCTTTCTATCATTCCCCATGTCAACCGTTCAGTATATGCCTAGAATAAAGTATGCAGGGCCTCTCAGTATTAGAAAAAAATCTTGACACATTGGAGGAAATTCAAGGAAAAGCAGCATAAATTATTAAGGGGCTGAAAGGATTGACTTACGGTGAAAGATTAAAAGAAATAAATATGTATAACTTGCTAAGCAATGACTGGAGGGGGGGAAGGGGAATGGGACATGTTAACTGTCTACATGTATTTGGAGGCTATAAACATCAAGGGTAAAGAGTAATTATTTAAGGTGGTCTGAGTGTATAAACAAGAGTAAATAAGATTCACTGCAAATCAATGTTGGTAAAATTAAACCAGAAACCAGATAAATATCCTAAGCAATACGTTCTTTTCAAATGTATAAGAGTCTTCCAAGGGAGACATGGTCCTTCAGAATAGCTAATAGCTATAGCCTGCAATCTTCCAAGGGAGATATATATTCTTCAGAATAGCTAATAGCTAGTAGCTTTCCTATGAGGTCATTTGGCCAGGATGTGGGAAAGGAACTTTCAAATCTCTCCTGCATAAGAAATAGGATCTCAAGTTTCCCAAACTGCCAGTGTGTTTTCACACTGGTGAGACTCTTTTGGAATTGGTCTTTCTCTAGGTTTTGTGTTCTCTCACAACAGTTTCAAGTGGTCTTTTGATTCAGAGAGAAAATAAACATGAAATCTCCTTTTTCTTTCTTTCACCCTCTCTCTCCATTTTTTTTTCATTTTTTTTCTTTTTTAGCAAAATTAAGTTGCTTTCTGTCTAGGTCTACACTAGATAATTTACCATCGGAGATGATCTTGCACTGACAAGGAAAGGAATGAGATGTCCTAATAGGCTTATTTCATTTGTAATACCGATATTTATGTGACAATTTTTTTCAGGAAAACAAAGGCACCACACTCAGACAGTGATTAAAAAGCTCACAAAACAAAGTACGGAAATAGAATACTAAAATAGCCTGACAACATCAGACTTTCAAGAAAGGTTTTTTTTAATCCCCTCTACTTTCTACTCTTCTTTGGAAAAGGCTATAATTCCTTTAAACTGTTGATTTGTTTGTAAATCATAAAAACTTGTGGTATCAATTTTTTTAACTGAAAATCAGACCTCTAAATTTATTCTACATCTAAACATACTTGAGTCATTATGTAGATTTATATTTTCAATTGTCCATATTGAAAAATGGATAAAGTTATAGAGGTAACAGGGAACCAGTGCTGCTGAAGCAACTTGTTAGGTAACTTGTTAGGTAGAGCCTCCCCCCCGACCGCCCTTCAGTAGGGGACTGGGGAAAAAAAAAAAAAAAAAAAAAAAGCCCTTAGGAGAAAAATGAATTGGAAGTCGGCTTTTTATTGTACAAAGGTGTGCTGCCTGCTAGGTTGGGAAATCTGAAAGAAAAATTTCTAGTAATAGTGCATCATTCATCTTATAAATACAATTTCTATAGACCAGGGCTTTGGGGAATTCCRGATCGAGGGTTTACTTTCAAGCAGTATTAATGGCCTCTATTATTTTTGCTTACTAAAGTGGATTACTGGAAAGCAATAGGTATAACAAGTCCAGGAYTCAAATGGCAAAATTTAACAAAGTTCTTCTTTCCTGTGTTCTTTTCCAACAGTTACTAAATACAAGTTTATGGTCATTGCATTCCTGTGCCCAAAACCTCAAATGCAAGTGGAAGAAGGCTTCTTTTCTATCTGTAAATACATACTACAGTTCTGACAGAAAGAATTTGTGTTGAGCCCAGCTCTGCCAAGGTTGTGGATGTCTCTGTAACCTGTAAAGTATGAGAGAAACTGATGTTGAACTGAATACATGGAAGAGATCTGAATGTTCATTGCAAGCCTTGAATGCTGGCTGTTATGGCTTRATCTACCAAGCCTCAACACATATATGAAGCTCCATGTTCAACCATTAGCAAGGTCAAGCATGTATCCCATAGACAGACTCACAGACACAATTATACAAAACATATATATGTGTGTATATATATACATATGTAAGTGTATACATACACRCACGCACGCACGCACGCACGCACACACAGCCTGCCACACAGATTAATATAGACACAAACACAACCAGCATTCAGGCAAACACACACAGAACCAATGGCTTCATCCTGTTCTTTTGTATGGTGGATCAGGATGAAATGCTATTATAGATAAATATATAATATAGTTTTCCTCCAGTAGCTGACACTTAGATTACACAGTATCTAGTCACTTGATTCCAGGTCTCCCCAGGTAGACACCTGGACATACAAATCTCTGAGGCCCACAGCCCCACTCCAGCTGCTGGTACAGGCTCACGGGCACAAACATCCTTCCACCAACTAGCCCCACAGTCTCTTCAGGAGCTGTCTTGGACCTCCTGGTCCCTCTAGTAGCCAATGCACAGAAGCTCTTGTCTCTCCAGTGTCTGGCCCAGACCAATATAACCACTTTCATACCTGGCTCCCAAGTGTCTTATAGTACATGATAAATCTAGTCTTGCTCGACATTCTCTAATAATCACATGCTGACATACATACCTGCACAATATGCATGCATTGCAGACACATGGACCCCTATGACATTAGTGATGTAAAGTACTAACTGAGGCCAGGCTGAATAATAGACAGAAGATTTGGCATGGAGAGAAGCAGCAGAAGAAGTAGACTTATCAAGAAATTCCAGGGTAGGAAGGAGCGAAAAATAAACCAGTGAAGGAGAGTTAGGGAAAGTTTTTCTTGACACAGAGTACTAATGAAAGGAAGGTATAAAAAGCCTTTAGGAAACACATTTTAAGTGATAAAGCCAAAGCATGTATTGCAGGTGTTACTATACACTAGGAAGTATGTAATAGTAGTGTGTAAGTGTATCCTGGCAGGAAGATATGGTATTTCAGGACTGAACGATCACATGATGRTTGCCTTAGTCTATCTTTGTACATCTGGAATCTCAGCAGATACAAGAATATCCTCACACCAGGCCGTAGAAGGATAGACAAAAGGGCAGGAATATGAGTTTCTCTGTGTACATCCTTTAAATTTGATCTCAGTAAATCCAACAATATAAGATCAACTAATGGCCAAATCCTGCTCTCCAGTATAGTTGTTGACCTCCCACTGTCTTCATCATGGAATGGTTGTGTATATATGAATAGGATAGTCTTTTCCTGAAGGAATATTACATGTTTTTAGAAAGAAGAGAGAGTATGAGCCAGCCTAGCATAACCAGTATTTGGACATTAGTGAAATAGGCGGCCAGGCATCATTAAACATCAAGTGTGTGAGCTGTTTGTGTCCTCTTCTGGTGAAGGTGATCCACACTGTGTTAATATTTGTTATTAACTAACCATCAAACATAACAAATTTGTAACATGGTCATCTTAACCTTTTCAATATTTGTTTTGTGTATGGACAGCTTGGAAGCTTTAACATTTCCCAAGTGATATTTTGCATCTAAACTACAACTTGAACAAAATTCAATAGGAAGCTGTGTACCCAGACTTTGAATCCAAATGTCTGCATTAGTGAGCTAGGATTTGATGGACATAGAAAGAAGTATAACTTCAGCATTAAACTTTTTGAGACTGAAAGAAAAATACAGCTGTCCTCTTACCCTTAAAATTAAATTAATAATATTGATGTCAAGAAAAGTGAAAAATAGCACAAATTTAGAGTGCTCATATCTGTTATTTGCTTGCTTCATTCTTAACACTTGAACCTCAATGATGTTGAATTCTTTCTCTTTCCTTAAAATGTCTCCAGCAGACATTCAAATTACTCTTTAGTCATCGCTTCAGGAATATCTCTGATGCTTTTTATTTAATCTTCAAAGCAAATTTGGATCTATTCCAGACAGTTACTGAACACAGATATTCAATTCCTGAAGGTATTTTCCTTTAAACCACATCAAGATGCATCTTTACATGATTGCTTTAGCTTCAAACGGCTCTGGTGAGTAGATTCCACATTCCTGTGAGTATGAATCAACATTGCTAATTATTGCTGTTTTCTCACAAGTCTCACAATAATTGCCCATGGCCTTAAAAATATTATTCTAGATACAAATAATTTTATGACATAGTTTTCTACATCTTTAGGGAGTTTTGTAGCCTTCATGATTTTGTAGCTTGAAAATGTTATCACTAGGTGACTTCCAACAGGGTCAGAAAGAATATAAATGTGTATATGTGTGTGTCTTATGTCTCTGTGTGTGTGTGTGTGTGTGTGTGTGTAACTATACATATTTATGTGTGTGTTTGTATGTGATAAGATTAACATGTTAAGATTGACTCACAAGTTTTGAACTTTAAAATTTTCAATAGTGTGTCTGTAGTACATTATTTCTGAAGATTAAGCAGCATCTTACAATTATGTTTGTATTTTTTGATTCTAGAAATCAAGAGGCCTATTTCTCAGCTATGAAGACGCCATTTTATATTTCATGGCAATATAAAAATATAAAAAAATTAAAAAWGTCCATTTAGTTGGCACAATTTCACGTTTTTCTCATAGAGGGATCTCAGATCCCTTTAGACTGCCATAGATGTATAATCTGGCCTTTGTGTCACCAGAAATCACAGCAGGGTTCTCATTACACAAATCTGATCACCATCTGAGACTCAGCAAAGTTGAAAGACTGTTACAACAACAAGGGAAGGGGTATGAGATACAAAAGATAAAGAGGTATCTTTACAAATTTTAATTCTCAATTTTGGGATAGTCTGGCAAACCCATTAATTCTAGAAAACAAGTCTTTAGTCTTATTCAATATCACTAAATTACTCGTCAAAATAATCTGAGAGCTTCAGTGAGGGAAAAGGTACATACCGTAAACACTATGAAACAAGTCATCATGACTCAGAGTTCTCAGTCTAAAGAGGTCTAAGGAGACAGACAAGCAACAGCTTGAAGGTATGACATCTCCTTCATGCCAAGCAGCTATGAAGAGGTCCAGCTGAACAAAATCCTTTGTGTTTTATTGAGTACTGGAGTGACTAATACAACGGGAAAAATACTCTAACCGTTCTCAGAGGGGTTCTCAGAGACAGCTGAGAAAGTGATGATCCACCATTCTTTTGTCTGCTGTTTGGGCAGAATCAAYGGTAGCATTCATCCTGAGGTGTTGACTGAAGCAAGAGAGATTGAGGGAGAAATTTCCTTTGGGAGAGACAGTGGCTAACTCAGGTTCTTTGCCTTTAAAGACTAAAGAAGCGCAGAAGCCACGCTACCAAAAGAAGATGCTTC
This sequence comes from Rhea americana, assembly GCF_003343005.1. Classification (NCBI taxonomy): domain Eukaryota; kingdom Metazoa; phylum Chordata; class Aves; order Rheiformes; family Rheidae; genus Rhea; species Rhea americana. The sequence goes on along the minus strand of NW_028186790.1, from coordinate 3,640,224 downwards.
ACCCTTCACTGCTTCTTCTCAGAAGGCTGGTCACAGAAAGACCTTATAGACAAGGATGCAAGGACAACTGTCAGAGAGAAAAGTCACAATGTTCTTACCAGGACCTTGAACTATGATGAAAGATGTGATATCAAGAGGACAAAATGGTTGACTTTAGGCCCTAGATCTTACAGAACAGTCACCATAACTGTTTACCCCAGAAATGTCTAGACAGACCTATAGGATTTGATATCTCCCAAAAGCAGAGTATGTAAGGACACCATTATACTCACACCAAACACTGCTTGTGCTTGGTGATGTTTATAAGTATATTTATATGTATGATAAATAAAGCTGTGATCTGCTTTTTAATCCTTCATAAAGCATCTGTATCTTCCTCAGTCACACATCCAGGCCAAAGGAATAGAGTACCAACAAAATAATCAGCTCATAAGCTTGTGAGATATGATTTCCCCATCTTCTAAGGATGTGACATCCCTACCTTTAATCATCTTTCTTATGAGTTTGCTTCTGTGAGTGATAGACTCTTGTTAATTTTAAAAACCAAAGCTGATTAAATCTCAGCAGAAGTGACAACAAGGTTTTAAATCTCAGGGACTCTTAAAAAAGAGCTGATAGAGTCATTCAGGATTCGGACTGGTAAACCTGAGATCATAATAAGGACCACCAAAATATTAAACACATCGATTTTACATCTCAGAGCTCCATCATACTATTCCTAGTTAGCAGTCAAATGCCACTTTTTAAAACAACAACTCTACATTCTGTAGACTTTCTTCAAAAGACCCCCATCTTTATACTAGTGTAACCGTACCCAAGTAGGCATGAGCTACTGACATGAAGATGCCTATATCCTTCTGGTCTCCATAAATGTAATATTTGTTATTCTAAAACATCAATATGTCATTAAATTCTATGGTGTTAGGAAAAGCCTCTAGCAAAACTTTGTCAGCCTACTATCAGGTTTAGATTTTTAGGGTGGTATTGAGGAAAACTTTCTCGATTATAGTAGGATAAATTCTCCTGACAGTTTATGTTAATTTTTTAATGGAAGGGAAATTCAGAACACAGTGATTATTAAAACAGGGAAACTCATCCAACCTCTTATTAGATTAGATAAGAAAGTCATTTTGCTTAGAGCAACAAATTTGAAATCTCTTAATTTTCTTTCCTGTTCATGTGACTCTAGCAGTTTAGATAAAACAAGCAGTTAAAGCAGATGATGGGTATCAGATCTCAACTTAATACAAAGTAAATTGAATTCTGAAGTATCTCTTCTCTTTCTGGCTTTTCTGCAGGTGCCAAGGTTCACTTTGTGAATAGCTTCACTTATTTAGCAACATTGCAGAGGTCCCAAGGTCAGTTAGAAGGAGATAAACTTAAATAAACGGCTTCCAGCTTGACAGCTTTCTAGCCTCAAACAAACTTGAAGTACACTTAAGACGCATATACAGTCTTTTGTGAAAATTCACATTATAAATCACCATCACCAGTTTCCTTTCGTAGCAGCTACCTCCTATTWTCAACTGCTTGGTTAATTGGTGATACATACTCCAGGAAGCTTCACTGTAGAGAGGCCTTAATAAAATCCTGCGGAAGACAAGGGAATGAATTTAATTGACATCTGTGGGTTTTTGATCAGGCCCTCCTCGAACACTGCAGAACTGTGCTCAGCACAGCTAGATTCAGACTTTTTCAGGACTGTGTATAGGTGTGTGGCCAAAGTCACTTGGCAGGGGATTGTCAGTATGGCTCTGCACTACTCTGTGGAGCTCAGTGAATTCACATCCTGGTGATGAAACCAAATTAGCACATGAAGATCTCTTTTCTTTTCATGGCTCAGCAGGAGCACTTTGCAAGGAGATGCTTTACTTTCCAGAGTGGAAAGATTCAAGGAACTGTATCTATTGGATGATATCATCCAGGAGTTTTGCAAACAACTATGTAAAGATCTAAAATTGACTTAGTATGGCACTCTTTTTTTTYTTTCACAGCCTGAGGTATATTTATCTCTTCCCACCCAACTTTGTTACTCCTAATTATATTCTTCTTATTTGTCTATTTGAAATGTGTTTGTATTGCTTGACCTGGACGAGGGGACAGAGGGCCTCCTCAGCTTGCTGATGATCCCAAGTTGGGAGGAGTGGCTGATACACTGGGCTTATCAGCGGAGATGGTATACTGGGCAGAGAGGAACCTCCTGAGGTTCAACAGGGCAAGTGCAGAGGTTCCCTGCACCTAGGGAAAAAATAACCCTAGGCACCAGTACAAGCTGTGGGCTGACCTTGTGGAGAGCAGCTCTGCAGAGAAGGACCTGGGAGTGCTGGTGGACCACAAGTTGACCATGAGCCAGCAATGTGCCCTTGTGGCCAAGAAGGCCAATGGTCTSCTGGGSTGCRYTRGGMAGASTGTTGCCAGCAGGTGGAGGGAGGTGATCCTGCMCCTCTACTCAGCCCTGGCGAGGCCTCATCTSGWRTMYTRTGTCCAGTTCTGGGCTCCCCAGTACAAGAGAGACATGGAGCTACTGGAGAGAGTCCAGTGTAGGGCTACGAAGATGATCAGAGGGCTGGAGCACCTGCCCTCTGAGGAACAGCTGCGAGAGCTGGGCCTCTTCAGCCCGGGGAAGAGAAGACTGAGGGGGGATCTTGTCAATGTGTACAAGTACCTGAAGGGAGGGTCTCAAGGGGACGAGGACAAACTCTTTTCAGTTGTCCCGTGTGACAGGAGAAGAGGCAATGGGCAAAAACTGAAGCACAGGCAGTTCCACCTGAACGTGAGGGGGAATTTCTTCCCTGTGAGAGTGACGGAGCACTGGAACAGGTTGCCCAGAGAGGTTGTGGAGTCTCCTTCTCTGGAGATCTTCAAGGCCCGCCTGGATGCAATGCTGTCTACCATGCTCTAGGTGACCCTGCTGAGCAGGGAGGTTGGACTAGCTGATTTCCAGAGGTCCCTTCCAACCTTGCTGATTCTATGATTCTAATGAAGGAGACTAAGACTAAGAACATTAGGTTACAACAGTGCTGGTAGGTTTAAAAGGGTTAGAGCTCAGCACTGTGTACTGGAGGTTAGTTGTCTAAGCTGTTAAATTATTCAGGTGGTCAGTGAGYTTGTTTTGGCCTGATCCAAAGCAGTCTTTCAAACAGTGCCTGGACATAGCTCAGAAGKAAGCACAACTCAGAGATCATTGTCACCAGGCAGTCTGGATGTTTTGGGGAGGAAGAGATTGTATAATAGCATRCATGTGGACTCAGGGCCAGAAACTTAAACTGTAGTTCTAATTAGTTGAGTAAAACGGAGTAACCTTAACTACTTCTCTTCCCTTTTATACGTACAGTAACTTACAGCTATTTGGCTTCATATTAAAAAAATGATTCCATAAATAATAATAAAAATACATAAGGAGGAAGACCAAGATTTACTGGCAGTGTATAGAAAGCTACCTTTAGCTCTTGTCACCATTTTACRTGGTAATTGTATTTGCATTTATGATCCTGTTTGAAAAGGGCATTGTCACATATCCTTGTCCATCTTGTTTGATTAATTACCTCACTGTCAAGGTATTAAMCAAGGATTTTGGTACTTATCCTGTCACTGATCTGATACTCTGTGACTGTTTCTGTCAAGTTAGTTGTTCCATTTTGTTTTGTTTTGTATGGTATTTCAGGGATCTTACTAGGAATATGACCTAAGAATGCAAGGGAAGTTGCACCTTTTCCTGAGCAGTTGATACAGCTGGGAGAAAACATACTAGCTTTTGAACACAGAGATGTATATAGGCAATAACTCYCTGTTGTAAGCTCATTTTACTTGCTTAAATTCAGGTGAACTCTTCCTATCCTTTTCCAGACGGAAAACAAGGCTATCATCCTACATGAAAACAGCTGAATATGATTTGACTTAAAATATGAGAGAACGACTTGATTAAAAAAAAGAAAAAGATTATTAATTTATTTAACAACATTAATTATTTAAGACTCCTCCTTGGAGAAACTGCTTCTCTTAGGGCCTATGAAATATTTTTCACAACCCATTAGCCCTTCTGCTTGACACTGCTTTTTTTGCTTATTACTTGTTATCCAGATTACAATATCCTCTCCCCACCTCARTCCATAGCTCAACCCCATATTGATCTGAGCTCTGTATAAATAGAGCAAAGCAAAAACGTTCATCACCCCAAATTTTTAAAACCTGAATGTACACACATAAATACACACGCAGAACATTCTACAGAACTTCATAGGCTGAAAAGTCTGGTGTTTTGTGAGGATTTTCTGTCTGCTTTGCACTCCCTAAAAGACAGAATCAATTACAAATTTCTTTTTTAATCCCTTAAGTAATATGTGAACCATGCTAAAGATTTTAGATATGAAACCTTGGAGTCAGCAGTGATGAAAATACTACTAAACTAATAGTAGTGATGAAAAAATGCCTCAATATTGATGCTATGGATATAATCTTTCTGTTTTTCATTTTTTAATCATTCAACATGGTAGGGGAATTACTCTGGCCAGAATACAAATACTAAAAATTTAGCCTTCAATCTGAAGGATGAGAGTTTAATGAAAGTTCACTACCATTTCCCATCTGTCTGCTCCTCTGGGATTTGAGCACCATTCAATGATAGAAGCCACTACAGTTTAAAAACTACATGTCTGTGCAAAATCTTTCTTACAGTTTCCATTAGAGGACTTAATGCTTGAGAAAGGTGTGAGATTTCCAGCTTTGGAGCCAGAAATTTTGGCTTTACCTATCAAATAGGCACAGCAAAAGTTTGCCATGGACAAAATGCAGCTTATAACAGAGGAAGCAGTGAATATAGCCAAGCGGAAAATTTTGTTTCTAACCTACTTAATGGACACCACAGAAACAGCAATCAAAGAAAGTGACAACACTGGTTCATTAATCTTCTCTAGCTAAAGTCAAGTTTGYTAGAAAGTTTTCCCTTTTCCTAGCATGTGAAGAAGTCAGCTTCCGATTTAACTCTCCAACTAGCACCCTTCATAAATATTGAATAAGGATGAATCTGAGTGCCTACCTTCCAGGACAAGACTGTCTTGATGTTATTAATTTAATCCTTCTGTAAACAGTTTTCCCTTAAAAAGAAGAAAGAGAATTTAATTACACTYCAAATGTTAGGTTGCTGTTTTGGTTTGGGTTTTGGTGCCTAGATATTTCTAAACATATCAAAGCCTACCATTGATGACATCTCTTCAGTCCTTAAAATACAGCTATGTTTTGAAGTGAGAAACATTTCAATTATTCTCCTTAAATACAGCTATATAGAACTCAAATAGCATTAATATATAGCGATGTTTTGCCTCAGTCAACTTTAGTTCTGCAAGCACATTTATGAGATCTATATTCTTTAGGACTCCATTTTCACTGTAGATAAAAGCTTCACTAAAAAATATTAATAATTCATAAAATTTAAAAAGATAGTTTTGGATGTGAAAATAGGAGAGAAAGGAAGTCCCATATCAAATATCTTCATGTTTCACCCAGAAATCATTGCTTTTCACTTTCAAGTGATTTTTTTTAGCATTTCAAGAGATACTTAGCAACTACTAAATTCTGCAATGATTAAAGACTATTCTACAAAATAGTCTCAATAAACAAGGTTAAATTTGGAAAGTCAAAAAGAAAACTAAACAAATTAAAAAATGATATTTTTGATAAAGGTTAAAAATATTCATATATTCAAATAGTATTTTCCTGAGTCATATATACGATAAAAAACTTACGCACAATTATCCCCCAAAATATTATTCACTACAACATAGAAATCAAATCTAGATAAGTAAAGCCAACTTTTTATGAATATCTAACAATTTGAATCACGATCTCAAAAACGCAGTGCCCAGCAATTTAGCACTGCCAGGTTTAAAACTATCACATGAAATATTCTTGTTTAGGCCAGAGATTCATGCATSTTTGAGTAGATAATTATTTCATCATTCATTTAGTCAAAGAACTCAGTATGACTTAYAGTTGAATAGAAATAAGCTGCCATGTATAACGGCACCGTATCAGAGAATCACAGAACATTTGAGAYTGGAAGGGGCCTTTGGAGACTATCTAGTCCAAGCCACCCACTCAGAGCAGAGTCAGCTACACGAGATTGCTTAGATCAAGTTTTGGATATCTCCAAGGATGGAGACTCCATAACCTTACTGTGCAACCTGTTCCAGTGTTCAAACACCCTCACGGTAGTGGTACACCAGAATATGTTCAAAAAAATGTTTCTCATATTCAAGCACAGTTTCCTGTGTTTAAATTTGTACTCATTAACTCTTGTCCTGTCACTAGATACCACTGAGAAGAGTCTAGCTTGRTCTTCTTTACTCTTCTCCTTCAGATATTTGTACACATCGATAAGATCACCCTGAGCCTTCTCTTGTCCAGGCTGAACAGTTCCAGCTCTCTCAATCTTTTCTGGTACTAGGGGTCATCTGGTACTTTCATCTTCATGGCCCTTCACTGRGCTAACRCCAATATGTCCATATACTCTTGAACTGGGCAGCCCAGCACTGGACCCAGCACTCCAGATAAGATCTCACTGTTGCTGAACAGAGTGGAAGGATCAACTCCCTCAGTCTGCTGGCAATCCTCTTCTTAATGCATCCCAGGTTTCCATTGACCTCCTTTGCCACAAGGGCACATTACTGGCCCATGTTCATTTTGTTGTCCACCAGGACCCCTAGGCTCATCTCTGCAAAGCTGTTTTCCAGCTGGTTAGTCACCAGCATCTATTGGTGCTTCCCTTTATTTAATTTCTGAGATTTTTCTCTGCCCACTTCTCCAGACTTTTGACTTCCCTTTGAATGGCAGCACAACCATCTGATCTATCAAAAACTCCTCTCCATCTTGGATTATCCTTGCCATCTTTGCCATCTTCAAACTTGTTGAGGGTGGTGCCCTCTGTCCCATCATCCAGGCCAATAATATTGTATAACATTGACCCCTGGGAGACATTAATAGTGACAGGCCTCCAGCTGAACTTCATGACACAAATCACAATACTTTGATCCCAGTAGTTCAGCCAGGTTTCATTCCACCTCCCTGTTAGCTTGTCTATCCTATACTTCATCAGTTTGGATGTCAGATCCCGGCTGGGATACAGTTTCAAATATTGGTAGACAATCCACGGCGCTCTCTGCATTCAGCAAGGTGGTATAGCAAATTATCTTATACGGTCTCCTCCATCACGGGCTAATTTATGTGTTTGCTCCAGACACTGGCTGAGCATCTGGAATGTCACAGTTCATGTTGTGTGCTCTTTAGAGTAAGGACTGACACTTTAGTCTTTGTTTCTGCTAGAGCTTAGTGACTTCAGTTGTGCTGTTTCTTGATGGTACTCCAGTGAATAAATGCATAATAACAGTAATAGTCCAACAGTGTGAGACATATTGGCTGGACATGCAGCCTTTTCATTAAAATAGATGTGGCTAACATACCATCACTGGGAAGTCTTTAAAACAAAAATGAAATATCTGATAGGGCAAATGAAGTGATAAAAAATTCTAATTTTTTTTTTTTTTGATGAAACTGTGGAAGACTAAAGAGAGCTGATCATCTGGAGACATTTCAGTCTATTAAGTTTGAAATTCTCTGAACTGTTAGCTATCTGATTTCACTCGAGTAATCCTACTCCATATGGAAAATAAGAGAGCAAAAACCACAGACTCAGCCCTTATTATTTTCACTGTTTCCTTAAGATTGATTTCTTTTGGAGTTTTGCAATTCTAGCAGCTTACTAATCTTATAGCATGTGTGAGAACAAAGAAGTGCAACAAAAACTATGTTTGGAATGAGAACACGAAAGTGGAAAAAAAAAAAAAGTGATAGCCAGCTAGATGGAGGCCATTTTAGTAGTCCAGACATTTCTGCTGTCTTGTTTATCTATCAGATGAAATTTTAAAACCACTTTTCGGGCTTTATTCGTTTGTAAATATAAAACCTTAGGAAATAGACAGACAACATCTGTGCTAAATTAACATCAATATTTTCAAAATCTGCCCCAAAAAGCTTACAGAGTTTGACCTCCAAATAGAAAAGGAAAGTATCCCCCACCAGATGTCCGAATATTGCTCCTTTAACCCACTGTTGCCCTATTATTCTGTGATGTTTCTTCTCCCATAGGCACATTAAGGAAAGAAAGAATCACTGCCCAGAATTAGAGTAGATTTCAAATAGATGTTTATTAGAGATGCTAGAATATTCATATGAAATCTTGTTTTTATCTTAAAAACATTTGTCTTTCATTTACAGACATGCCACCAAAAATGCCAGAAATGTTCTTTCTTCCAACTTTGAAAGTAGCTGTGCTGGGAATCTGTTAACACCAGCAGACATCACAAGACTCCTAGTGCCATTTTGGTACTGCTAAACTTCAGCTGGACACTCAAACTTCTAGATAAAAACCCAATGCATACCTGAACTGAAACACATTTGATTTTATTATACAGCTCCTGGAATAAGACAAGTATACCCACAGTCTCAGTATGTTTGAAAGGCTTTGGTGTACACTTGATGTCTGACACCACATTGTTGCAAGTTCAACCAACCAGCTGAAATCAGGATGGTAGTAGTCTAGTCTTCAGTCTATTCCTTACCTGTTTAACCCAAGCCAAGATTTAGATAGCTCATGTATAATGACAATATATACTAATAAATGTATTATTAGTGTCTGGAGGCTGGAAAGGCAGGGAGAGCTAGTATTTTTTTGTGTGAGCAAAAGAGCAATACTTATACTTTCCACGTGAATCTGAAGGAGGGGTTGCTAACTTGCAGAGGATAACCTGGGGGGAGGAGCTTCCAGACATAGGAAAGTCACTGTGTGAACCTAGAAAAGTCCAACTGTTTGTGCTGCCACTGAAGTTGGCGGCAGAGGAAGGGTTCATCTGCTGCTTCCCCTTGGGACTAACCTGGAGATCATAACACATTTCGTTTTACAGTGATCAGAAATTATAGAATTTCTTCCAGTGAAAAGAACTTTTGCCCTGGTTACCTGCAAATGCTTAGAGTGTGTAGAGCTCCTAAGGGAATGTCCAAAGGGAATATTGAGGAGGAGGACTGAGGAGAAGGATGGGATACTGTGGATAGGAGGGAGAAGGATGATACAAGAGAAAAAAAAAAAAAGAAAGAAAGGTAGAGGCATAGCTCCATATGTATTCATACAACTTTCCCATAAAGTACCCAACTGTTGACTTCCTTTGTTCACACATCTGCTGTGATGCCTGTGAAGTTTGATTTTTTGTCTTGAGAAGCTAATATTTCATGACTGATGTCTTCAGCAGAATGCAGGGTGACTGATATGCAAAGATGGCTTGAGGCCTGACATATCTTTATAGTGACAATCAATGCCAGACACTGCATGGTGATTAAAAAGAATAAAACTGTGTTTATTTTAGTGCTTAAATACATCATTAAAAAGTACTCTTCTAAAGCTAATCAGTAACATGAGGATTTGCCTATCTAATCATTATGTTAGGTCCCTTCCAACCTTACTGATTCTATGATTCTATGTTTTATGGGCTGTTCCCTAATTTGACCATTCATTATCACACGGTCAAAATATTTGACATCTCATAAATCCATTTTAAAAAGTAAAATCATTACTTTTGTTTTTGATTCAGAYGATATATTTTATTAGCTGTCTGTTATCATATGGGACAAAATTTGCAATATATATTTATGAGCATCTCCATTCCCAAATTGTACTGTGTATTCTTGTAGCAGTTAATATCTTTTCAAGTAGACTGTTTTTTCTTTAAAATATTTGATACTGCTCTCAGACCATAGTGATGAGTTAGAAAACAATTTCATTATGATCAGCAGACTCCAAAGGAAAGTGAAACACAGATGACAACCTGGGTTAAGTAGCTCCAAGGGTTTGGCTTAAACCAGTTCAGGAAGCAAATGAAAATCTCTTCCTGTTGGTAATAAAAAGGCAGCATCCATTTTCATATCACTATGATTTTAGTCATAATAATCACAGTACTTGTATATGCAGTTAGGGCCTGAGTGATCAAGTTCAAATCTTGCCCTGGGATCACATCTCTGAAACTAGCCATGGATTTTCCTGAGTTTACAATTGTTTCTATTTCTTGAGAAATGGCATCAACAGGTATCAGATGCCATCAATATCCTTCCAACTTCAATCATTCTGTGAACAGCACACCCCTGGAAGAAACTGGGATTCACAGTGATGCTGTAGTCTCAAGTCCATGTGAGCCTTTCTTCTCCCACACATGTTATTTCAGACTGTGGATGGGATCACACCACCTTTGGCACCACAGCTTGTGTAAAATCATATGGCTCTATTGACCTCCCAGGAGGTATGCTAACCAGCTGAGACTTTGACTTCTCACCTTCTCATTCTTTAAATGCGAACATCATTTTGTATGGAAAATCCTGTCCCCAATTTCTTTATACTGTACTGCCGTTCGGTTCAACACCATTGATACCCAATATCAGAGGCATGGAATACTTGACAATATTACAAAGAAGCTAAAATTTAGGGGTGACAAAGCCCAAACCATACTGACCTGTGTGTGCAAGGTGAAGATCAGTGGAATAAGAATGAAAAAATGATGAGAAAGGGGCAGGGKAGGGAATGTGGCTTCTGACCCCTAGGGTTTCAGGAGATAGTGCAGCAGGAGTTGAGATAGTCAATGACTTTGGAGAGCATCTTAAAAATTAAAAGAAAGGAAAAGAAGTGAGAATGATGAAGGAATATCAATTAAGGAAATGTGTAAAAAACAGATAAGACAGAAAAGGTGAAAACAACACAAAATTTAGGAATAATTGGCAATAAGCTAAATCATTAACAAAGGTCCATATTTACCTCCCCTGAAATGAAATTATTTGACACTGATGTTAGAAGCCTTACAGACCCTGTATGTRGTTTACTGAAAGAAAACAATCTGGATTGTAAGTGGGATGAATCTGGTCTCTAGGTGAGATCAATGAACCGAGGTCTTTYTGAGCAACACTTCTCAGTCCTGCTTCACACATTGCACGTTGAGAGAGCTGCTGTGGAGATTGTTCCCAATAAATCACTGTGAATTATTTTTTCTCTTTGTTTCTGCATCCTTCCCTGCCTCTTTTTTTTTCCTATTGACTAAAATAAACCTTAACTAAGCAACTTTACTTATTTTCATATCTCTCTCTATTGATTACTGGGAGTGATTAGTGTAACCAGACTTAATGAATACCTGAAGGTACCTGAAAGAAAGTCCTAAATTTTTTCTGAGTTTGGGTTTTGGTGTGCTGTTCAGAACACCATGATTCTGCATATAGAAAATAAAGGACTATGGCATTGAGAATGACAAAAAAAAGTCATCAATAAAAAAAAAGATATTCCTTACAGTGGTGAAGAAATTCATGTTGTAAATAACACAAGTAATCTTTCCATTTCTATTTAGAAAAGTAGATGAACCCAATTTATATGTTTATAGCTATAGATAAGTGTATGTGTGTAAACGAAAAATAGTATTTCTGCTAGCAAATTATTGGAAGAACCCCTGTCTTGATGTAATGGCAGATAATAATTTTTACCTGTTTTACATATCAAGATATATTAAACATTCTGTCAGGTCTAGTATGTATGAAATCCATAAATCCATGGGCTCTGATGGAATGCACCCACGGGTACTGAGGGAGCTGGTGGRTGCTGTTGTTAGGCTTCTCTCGATCATCTTTGAAAGGTCCTGGAGAACTGGAGAGATGCCTGAGAACTGAAAGAAGGCCAGTGTCACTCCAGTCTTCAAAAAGGGCAAGAAGGAGGACCCAGGAAACTGCAGCCTGGTCAGCCTCATCTCCATCCCTGGAAATGTGGTGGAACGGATCATTCTGAGAGAAACCTCATAAGGCTCAACAAGGGCAAGTGCAGGGTGGAATAACCCCGTGCACGAGTATGCAGGTGGAGACTGACCTGCTGGAAAGCAGCTCTGAGGAGAAGGACCTGGGAGTGCTGGTGGACCACAARTTGACCATGAGCCAGCAATGTGCCCTTGTGGACAAGAAGGTCAATGGTCTCCTGGGCTGCATTAGGAAGAGTRTTGCCAGCAGGTCGAGGGAGGTGATCCTGCCCCTCTACTCAGCCCTGGRGAGGCCTCATCTCGAGTCCTGTGTCCAGTTCTGGGCTCCCCAGTACAAGAGAGACATGGAGCTACTGGAGAGAGTCCAGCRWAGGGCTACRAAGATGATCAGAGGGTTGGAGCACCTGCCCTATGAGGAACAGCTGCGAGAGCTGGGCCTCTTCAGCCTGGAGAAGAGAAGMCTGAGGGGGGATCTTATCACTGTCTACAAATACCTAAAGGTAAGGTGTCAAGGGGATGGGGCCAGACTCTTTTCAGTGATGCCCAGSAACAGGACAAGAGGCAACGAGCACAAAGCAAACCACAGGAAGTTCCGCCCGAACATGAGGGGGAATTTCTTCCCTGTGAGAGTGACGGAGCCCTGGCACAGGTTGCCCAGAGAGGTTGTGGAGTCTCCTCCTCTGGAGATGCTCAAAACCCACCTGGACGTGATCCTGTCTAACGTGTTCTAGGTGACCCTGCTTGAGCACAGGGGTTGGACTAGATGATCTTCAGAGGTCCCTTCCAACCTCAGCCATTCTGTGAGTTTGTGATTCTGGTGCAAACATTGATACTGAGAACATGTGTTATTCACACTTGAAGCTATCATAGCTTGCCAAAGTAATGAATGAGTTTGGTTGTTTGGATACTTACCTTAGAGCTTGGACTTGTATTTGAATTTCATCTTGAGTCTGATCTTCTTAAAATGGAAACATTTGGGTGGAAATGATACATAAGCAAGCTCTCTCACACTATATCCAGTATTTCTTACACTCAGCCTGGTTTGAAATAGATAAAGAATAATAAAAGCACTGTGATTTATCTTTAGCTGAAGTTTTTGGTGCAAGCTCTTTACCATCAGTCTAGCCTGCAGACTATACTGTGAATAAACATGTCATTCTGTGTCTAAGCACAAAATACTTGACCAGCTTCAAATATTCTCCAAGTCTGTAAAATTTAATTGTGTGTTCTGAGAATAAAATAATATGGTCTTAGTATGTGTTCCCCATGGGTGAAGGGTTTACTGTAGGTTTTTCCTGGTTCAGGAATTTATTTCTGTTTAAATAATGAAGCAAAACTATTTTAAAGTTAAGACAATGCCAGAAAGTATGTTTCTGCTGAAGTAAAGAACAGTTCTGCTGTCAGGGGGMAGGATTCCCCTGGATGGTCTTTTTCACATACAAATTAGAGTTCTTAATATCTTAGTCTGATTATTTTCAAAATACATGAACTATATTTCAGGCAAATATTTGTATACCGGAACAAAATTATTAGAAATTAATTATCATTTTGCTTCCTAATCTCCCCAGATAAGAAACACAAATAGATAGGAGAAATTAATGTTACTGAAAATCATTCTTTATTATTTTGGTGCAGTTTCATTAGATTAAGGACAAGTACCTTTACTTTAAAATGGTATTGTGAAATGTAGACTCAAGCCCCTTGAGAGAAAAAAAATAAAAAATTAAAACGAGAACTGTCACTGCCCCCAGAACTTTAATTATACCGCAGCTTTACCAGTGACCTCTTCCTGCGATAAACATCCTCTTTAGTTTTGGTCAGGATTTACTTGTTGAATACTCTCATAATCCTCTCAGTGTCTTTTCTTTTAAGCAATGTCATTTACTCTGAATAGAACCGTTTGTTGTCATCTGATAGAAAGAATAAAATGTAGCACTTAGAGGTGCTTCACATTTTCTAGCTGTTGGGGATATGATGGATGTGATCAAGTCAAGTTTTGTAGAGTGAGGTAATCTTTATCATAAAACTTTTATGATTTTAAAAAGAAATAGCATGTGTATTTTGGGTCAGAGTTTCTTGTGCAACATTTTAGCTCAGTAACTATTCTGGGCTGCTTAGGTCTTGATTGGCATTATGACATTTTGAGACAAAGTTGAAGGATGTATCTCCCTTTTCTACTTCCCACRTGTGGGTTTTTGAAGAGCTGTGCACTGGGGAGGCAGGAGCTTTGGTGAGCTCTACTCAGCTCCCCGATGTGGATGGTAAAGGAGTGGGGACACAGCGCATCATGCTGCACACATTGCAAACCGAGGTAGACTCAGCCTGTGAAATCCGCAGAGCCAAAYGGACAGAAAGGTTTGGAGCCCGAAAGATAGCTCTCTTCCTCATAGCAATATTGGTTGGTCTAATGGAGGTTTTCTGTTTTCAGAGGCACTGCACAAGCATGAACTGACGTTTTAATAAAACACTACATCAGTCTCTGCTTCGTCCTCTGTCTAATGATACACGGCTTGGTAGCAAAACACCAGCTCTGCAGTAGTAGTAGTTACAAACAGACTTCTCCTCCCTCCATCATTAAGCAGTTTTGTGATATTTCCTAATCATAACTCCAGTTTTGACATGGACARCTTGCAAATTCAGGCCTCTCTTATCAACCGACTGAGACCGCAGTGGGTCGTAAGGCAGCATGTGTATTGCCACTCTCTTCTCTGTAATCCCAAATGGAGAATGCTTAAATTCCYCAGCCCCTTAATACTTTAAATTATGTTATTCAGGAGAAGAGAAGGGAAGAACATTTCTACCCCCAACAACAGGCACTTTCAATGAGGCTGAAGTGGTTATGCACATGACCTTGAAAGTTATARGCACCAAAGGAGGAAAAGGCTAATAGCCAGATTTAGTCCTACCCTGAAAAAAGAGACTCTACTTAACTAAGTACAAGAAGAAAGCTTTGCTATGTACTTACAAGATATTACCTATTCCAGGTGCAGCCTGAAATAGAAGTGAAAGGAAAAAAAAAAAAAAAAAAGAAGGCAGAAAACAAAGCAAAAAGAAAATAAGTATCTTTAATAACAGATTACTGCAGCTTTTTTAGGGGACAAAAGCATCAATATTGTATATGAGAAAAGTTTTGGAAGTTCCGCTGAGGAGAGGCAAATGGTACCTGGAATAATTTGGTGATAAAACACCGGTTCCATTTACTATCATTATCTGAAGTGTGTTACCATTTTGTCTTAAAAAACAGTAGAAAATATGAAGACTGAGATACAGGGTATTTAAAATGTGTTTACTCTTTGGGAGTTCATGACAAAATGGGCATAGCTCCTAATGAAGCCCCATGTTGATGCGCCCCGATTAGAAGAAGCTTGGTGCTTACCTAAGCACAGGAGACAGAAGGAAGGGGAAGGTAGTGCAGGGTCGGGGTGATCTATAATTTCCTTCTGCAAGACCCCTGAGGCAAAAAATGAAACTGAAATATTTTTTCCAATAGCAACTGTTTGAAAATAAAACAATTTGTTCCATTTTACTAAAATATTTATGTGTTTAATGTAGATGTTCTTGAATAAAGCTGTTTTTTTTTCTTCTCTGCAGATGATCAGCTTTATTGCAAAAAGCCAAAAGTCAGTTTCCTGTAAATGTTTATCAAAGCTTTCAAACATACACACACACGTGCGTGCACACATGCACTCACACACACACTAATATTAGTTATCAAGCTTCACTTTTAATGATCTATTTCAGATATTTTTGTCATTTACCATGTGTTCACTCAGTTTTCATGTTTCAGAGCATTTTCTTTGGAAGATCGTAGACTGTGAAGTCATGTCGCATTTGGAAGCCTCCCAGTTGTACTTGCTAGGATAGGCCAGGAGACAGATTTGTGAAGCGACAGGCTGATCGCTGAGCTATCAATGTGGAGAAAGGGAAGTGCATCTCTAAGAATTTGAAGGGACAGAGGACTAGGCTCACAAGGACACAGGTTTTTTAAATGACAGCTGAAGTCATTTGAATGACGTACTTGAATGAAATTCCTAGGGATCATTTAAATACTTAGTTCATCTGCTTCTCTGCAAAAATGCATGTAATCTTCTCTGAGGATCTCATGGGACTGTCAAACAAGCTATTCTCATAGTATATTCAGACGATCAAGGGCATTGGTACATATATGTGTATATCCAAATATGCTTAGTTGTCAGGCTTCTGACATAAGCTTACTCTGTCCTCCTGGTTTCTATAGGAAAGCACTCCCCTAGTTTAAGAAATTCGGCAAGTGCCTCCTACTTAGGAATATGAAGCTGAATAGGTGCACAGTTAGGATTTAGGGGATTACTTATCTATTTTTAGAGATAGGCTTTTAAAAGGCAAGCATTGGTCTCTGGACATACCTATAAGCAACGTTTGGCAGTTCTTCACCTAACTTGTTATTTATTTATTTATTTATTTATTACTTCTACTAATATAGCACTTGGAAGTCCTGAGCATGGGACTTTGTGTTTAGGCATTGTAAAAAGAAAGTGCTTGAACTTCTGTATGAGACAGTCAGAAAAATGGAGGCGTAACATGAGACAATGCATGACATGCAGCTATCTTGTCATATTATCGGTTTAACTCTTAGTAGGATTTTTAGGCATAATGATGAAGGTGAATTTTAAGTATCAGTCTGCAAAAGGATCATGAAGCAGAATGAGAGGGCAGTTTGAGTGTCTACTCAAAATATGACAAGAAGATAGTGCAAATGATTGATCAGAAGTGGGCAAAGACACAACAGGAAAAGTCCATGACGATATTTAAATGATCAGGATGACCCTGGGAAAAAAAAAAAAAAAAAGGCAGTTTATGCTGAATGCAATAGAAAAACAGAGGAAGGAAAATATGAAGAAAGGGCTGGTACAGTACAGCAATGGGATAGGGAATTGCCTTTGGTAGCAATATTGTGGATAATTTGAATGGAGATAGATTTATTTAAGCAAAGCCAGGGAAATGTGAGTTGCTTACATTGAGACTCAAGTTCACATAAAACAGTTGTCTGGTATCTCTTTCTCCTTACTCAGTGCCAAGGGAGCTGCAGATGAGCTKAGCTCATCCTTCAGGCACCTCATTTAGATTGTCTTCTCAGTTGTCTCCCCAGTAACAAATCAGGTTGAGAGTAAGCCAGGCCTAACTGCAATTGCAGTTACCTGCAATGAACCTGTGCTCAGATGATTCTTTGTTGACTGGGCAAATTCAGGTGTCTATAAATGAGTAGATCCCTAAACAACAGCAACATCCTAAAGAAAGAAAAGAGATGTCTACATCATTGGGGGGGGGGGGAAAAGTACATTAGCAGAAGTTCAACTTACCATGACACCTGCAGTTGGAGAGGTGAGAGGAATTCAGCTTCAAGGAACAAACTGTAAGCGTCCATATTTAAGCTCTCATAGTCAGTGGAGGCCAGGAACTCAATTCATTTATCCATACAGAGGCACTTGGTGCCTTCTGAGACATGATGGAGTATCTGAGATATTTGCTTCTATCTATGAGAAACCTTCTGGATCAATAGATAGGATACGCAACAAATGACACTAGATGCTTACATATAGGCAAGTGAACAACTTCTCAGTTCCTGCCTGTGAGCTGGTGGTGTAGCTTGAGCTTTTAGCTTTTTTTTTTTTTTTTTTTTTTTTTTTTTTTTTTTTTTTTTTTTTTTTTTTTTTTTTTGGCTATTCTTAGTAGTAGCAGTTTTTATCTGGAATGTCAAAAGTAAAAATAATTTCAGAAATATATTCTTTTTTTCTCTTAAAATTAATATAGTTCTTTTAAGGATTTCAGGGTTTATAAAACTTAAATATAGTGCTTTTGTATCAATTGCACGATTGAGATAAATTCATCTGACCACAAGTTTTCTATTTTCATTTTATATACAAAACCTAACAGTTCTTTCTTACACATTGGAAGAGAATATATCAGATTTAGAGACTGACTGAACTTCCAAGAGTATGACATTAAACAGATTATTATAAGAAAATACATATTTATTTCACCAAATAAACAACAGTAATCGTTTCACTGTGAGAAAGAAGCCATTTTTAAACCAGTACGTCATCAATATAAGCAAAACTGTCAACAGCATTTTGCCAGATGTGCTGGAAGAGTATCTGCCTTCCATTCTATATAGAAACTACAATTTTGGGGGGTTCAAGTTTGCTACTGGCTATATTACTTTTCCAGACCACAGCTGGAGGAACTCAGCTGTGTGCCCAGGATGGCTGGAGGGTCAAGAAGGGAAGAATTCTTCCCGCAGCTGAGAAATGACAAGAACCTCTGTGTGTATCCATTTTATACCTGAGGAGAAATAAACCTCTGAGACCAGCATATCTCAGGGTCGGATAGGTCTCATCTAATGTTTTAGAAGATCCYTCAACAGGTGAGATCCTGTTTCTGTAATCCTATTCTGCTAAGTGTTAATAATGCTTCTGCGGTTGGTCTTCGTAGTTCTCCCCACACTCTGGTGGTCATCCATCATCCTATGAGCTACTGCCAACATCCCAGAGGCAAGAGGGAAACTGAGCTGGTCAAACAGCAGCAGGTGTTAAACTGCAATAGATCTGAAGAGAAGAGGGAGGTAAGAAAAGAAAGACGCTCCCCTTCAAGTTGGGTCAATTAATGTGATGCCAGCAGCCCTGCTGTTTACGACAGGCTTGTCATGCTACATAAYGCAAGGTGCCTCATGCAACGTATTAAATGCATATGAAGTATCTACTTATAAATCACACATTTATACTTAAATCATTGCTTAAAATATATCCTCTTAAAAAGTGGGTAATAGCCAACTAGACACCAGTAGAAATATGTCTTAATTATTTTAGCTCATCCATAACGACTCTGGATCTCTCTGTGAAAGCCAGCTGCAGAGGCAATCACTTGGAAACTGCACTGTTCAATAACCTCTGCATATCGCTTCCCATTAAGATATGAAAGCTATCCACTTACGTCAGAGCCTAGGAGTCAACATAACTTTAATTTAAAGTTTAATATTCACAAATTCTTGTATTAGTATGCAGGAACATAAGCTATTTTTTTTCTTATTTTTATTTATTATTTTAGATTATTTTTCTGAATGCAAACTGTCTCTTCACACAGGATGTAAATTATTTTATTACAATGAAAGCAGCCAGAAGGACAGAAGCTTGGAAATGATTTCTCCACTGAGCAGTAGGAGACTGTTCAGGTCCTGCTGTTTTGAAAACCTTCTTCCCCCCACGCAGGCTACCCTGTGAAGAGAAAGTCGTTTGAATATTTTGGCAATCAGAGAAGGCCCCAACATAAATTATGGATACAGAAGCTCAGAAGACACTCTAACAAATAGAACACTATGGAATCCATTTTTCAGCCACCATATGGTGTCAACAGAATGCCACTTTGTTTCTTTTGGGTAACAGCTCATCGTTAAAAAAATAAAGAGGTTCTTTTCTTTGGTGAGCAGAGAATCTACAGTCATTATATTGAAAAAATAACAAATGATAAAGTTCCTATTGCTTTACTATCTTCCTTCACTGGCATATACGTAGGTGTTTAGTTGTTTCAATTTGCAGGCGTGACCAGGAACGAAGCTCTCCCTGAAGCACAGATGCTTCCATTTTCCGATATATTTTCAGATGTGAGAAAAGTTATTCGGACTCTTCTGTAGTATTACACTTGTTGCAAGTATTTTAGAAGACTATTTTAAAAGCTAAACCTTGTTTTTTTATTAGCCTTACTGTCCACATATTCCCTCCTATCCTGAAATATAAAAATAAAAAATGAGGCCTCTTTTGCTTTGTGTGTGCCTGTGTGTGTGTGTGTGCCTGCGTGTGCGTGTGTGTGTGTGTGTGTGTTCACTTACAGAACATCAATAAGGACTAAAAAAATGAAATTAGCTCACTATTCAAACAGGAGCTTGTTTGCATTGGCAAGATGTCATTCAAAATATCATCTAACATAAACCCAACTATTTCCTTCCATTAAGTGAGAAACTTGAAAAATAGATCAGTTTTCACCGTAGTTCCAGGCACATTCTATGCATCTTTCATCATTTTCCATCCTTTCTAAGCTAACCCTAAATTAACTTAGGTTAATTTATGCCGACTTTGCTCTTCCTGAGCTGAAAGTAATGCAGCTGTTCTTAAAGCACTACCCCCCAAAACTCCAGAAAAACAGAATTTGCCCATCTGATTTTCAGATTTTCTATACTCAATCTTCTTTTCCTGACTATCCTACAGTCAAGTCTCAAATAGGATCATGGAGTTTGATTTGCAATATCACGATGGAAATTAATTCTAGCAGAGTATAACATCATGAGCAGAAAATTATAGTTTTGCAGCAGACTAAATTTTTTGAATTAAATATATTAATTGTCTAGATGATCCAGAAAAGTACAGATATTCTTACTGCACTTTATTTTGATCTTGCCTATCCCAAAGCAAATCTACCTTTGCAAATCTCTCTGGTCCTTTCTTTATCAATCATCTGTGTCCTTAGACTCTACCTTTTCCTTCCATATTACCATATTTTACAACCCAAAAATATTTGTGCAGAGAGATGAAATGAGACTTTCCTTAAGCTGTTAAAATAGTGATTCTGAGTCTACTTACCATATTTACCGTAATAATAATTTGGATCTGAGTGGAAAAGAAAAGAATTTGTCAAGTCTGTAAGTCCTCTTCTTCCTTCTTGGAGGAAAGCGAGGTAAATACTTTCTTCCTTTCACAACAGTTAGCAACAAATCGTAGAGTAAGTACCACAGTTTCTGCTCTATTCTAGGTTAATATGGAAGTTTGTATAATGGTACAACAATATTAGAATCTGTCTTTGAATCCGTGTAAGACCAGACTCTCTAAAATAGCAAAACTCAAAATTCAGCTTTATGGAATTAGAGAAATCAGCATGAAATCACCAAGTTTTATGCCAATCTAGTATTTTACAAACTAAGAATGGAATAAACATATTTAGCCTTTCTCCCAAGACAAATTTTTCTGGGATATTTAGTCCAGTACTTTTTCCAATCCAGTTGTAAAAGTCACTGGTGATATACAATTTCCTGTAGGAGCTCTACTATTAGCTCAGGGTATACCACAGCCAGGAAAATCTTGCTATTTTTCTTTTGCTTAATAGAATTTTTTTTCCAAAGTTGACCCTCAGCAGGTCTCCATTGGGTAGATTTTTTTTTTTTTTTTAGTGTATTCTTTTTGCCTGCTCTCACCTCCTTTCTCCAAATGTGAAAGCTAAAAACAAAATCAAACACCCTAGCTGGCTACCACAAGGATTTCCTCATGGACAATCTATGCATGAATTCCCAGACTCCAGCTATGGTTGTCTGATTGCAGTTGTCCATCCTCCACAGAACCATTTATCTCTGGTTGGATAAGGTGAATGAGAACCAACAGCCACTGCTCTTTACTATTTGTGTAACACTAACACCATGAGAGATACCTTAGAATCATAGAATCAGTAAGGTTGGAAGGGACCTCTGGAGATCATCTTGTCCAACCTCCCTGCTCAGCAGGGTCACCTAGAGCATGTTAGGCAGGGTTGCATCGAGGCAGGCCTTGAAGATCTCCAGAGAAGAAACATCACATTACAAACATCATTGCCATATCTTTGTTTAGCTCCATAGATTGTCAAGAAGAAGTAGTGGAGCCCCAACAGTTTGTGGAGGGAGGAGATTGCATATTCAGCTACAGAATGTACAGCAAGACCTTTCCCTATGAAATTCCCTGTTGTTAGTCAAAGCTAGCAACGTGGTAGGAAAAGCCAAGAAAAGAGAGTTTTGTAATGTGTATATACACAAATATACRCCAGTTAGGGAACTGGGGATGGCTCTGATGATAGTGTTTAGAAGACTAGTAAATCAGGCCAATTTAAAACTTTGAAATAAAACTTTATGGAATGAGTTCATTAACAGCACACTTTATGCTAGTGGATACTTCTTACACTTTAATAAACATTATCACTATAGATACAAACTGTTAATCTTTAACTTCGTTATCCTAAATTAGAGATGAGTATACAATTCCACAGAGCTGATGCTATGTAGTTAGCGCTGGTGGCTATGGCCCTCGGTGGTCCTGGTAGTCAAGATCAGCCTTGAGAGCTCCCTGATTGAGAAGTCAGAGCTGAAGCCAGCTTATTTTCTTTCTTCTCCAATTTTCTGACTGATTTTTTTATCCTCCAAAAAGGAGCAGTCTCATCTGCTCCTGATACCGCTTATCATACTTTTTGATTTTGCCAGTCATCTTTCCTGCATCCAGCAGGATGTTAAATGTGCAATTCCTTAAGCTTATCTTGTCTTTTGTCTGGCAACTTATTATCATTTGGATACTTCCTGCAAGAATATCCATCTTTCTTTGACTCTTCAGTGGTCACATTGCTCACATACTTAAGCAAAATGTCTATATATTTTGTCTCTCCGTTCAATTATACTGTTACAAAATATTTATACACTGTTGTTGGTTACACTATTTTAGGATGCTTATATTCAGGTTCAAAGCAAATTAATATTGATTATATTCTGATTAGAGCACTTAYAATTTCTACATATCACAAGCATCCACTTTGGCTACAAGGGTAGCTAGGCCCTTTCACAAAGCAAAATGGRAAGAAATATTATTCTCATTATCCGACCTAAGATTCCCTACTTGAGATGTCTAGAAAGGATGTAATCAAAGACCTGAATTCAYCCCATCCAAATTTATGTCCTCACTGAAGGGCCAAAGAGAGCATGCTAATTTCCTAAATCCTGTTCAACAGCAATAAGAGAAGGCAGCACTGCCTTGCTGACTAGCTCATCTACAGTCTGAACCACTGCCTGGAACCAGTTGCTTTCCATTAGCAACAGAGCAAGTCATCACGGCTAGGCTTCCTACACAGACAGCTCAGTGAATAGCATAAAATTGTGTGAGATGAAATCAGATCTAAGGTCCTAATCATATTCCACTAATTTTTTTTGTATACATATATATAKAKAKAGAGAGAGAGAGAGATGAGCAAACTCTGAAGCAGAAGCAATTATTTCTTAAACAATAATAACTGTATTACAAAGCTTCAAGGAGCTCAAGGCATGTTTTTAAAAAGATGTATAATGCTGTAAATATTGCTGTTAGTTTACAGTTTCATATCTAATAAAAATCCCTGTGCCTTATCTAGCAATTTATGATGTGCAGAGGAAAAGGAAAGGGTCTTTATGTGGCTACACTGCTCTTTAAAGTAATTTTTATGGTRCTATCAGAAAGTTATTGTTATCCATTCTACCAATAGAGRAATGAATCATGAATAATGCGGAGGYACCTTTGTGCTGTTTACAGGGYTTCAGACATTTAAACTTTACATCCTGGTAAGCCAGTATATCAATTTAATTAGGTGTTTTGAGTAATTTACCCAAGTAAGTTGTTTGGTGATAAGTCCTTAGTCCTCAATCTTCTTCTAATCAAAAGGATGATTAATCTTCAGTTGCTTAAAAAGCCTTTAGYGACAAAGTATCCAACCACATTTTTGCTAATGTTCCCTTTTCCATTTATATTCTGAGCATGGGAAGTAGGTGGAGAAGAACTGCCTGACATTTTGYMTGTTGGAATRTATTCAGTATTCCATAATTGCAAAATTTCCTCATSTCATGCTTCAAGGCAGGACAGTTTTATGTTATTCCTGGTTTTGATGACATGCCAGTTAATACRGTCCAGTGCCTTTTGGAGCACTGTTCAACTGGAGTTCATGGAACAACTGGTTTTCATTTCAAGATGTCCTTTCTCATAGCTTGTTGCTTTCTCCTTGGTATGCTGAAGTTCAGTCTTGAAGTGAAATTGTTCTTCTGCCCTTTGTAAATTCTCCCAATCTCTTCATAAACGTGTGTCTAAATCTTTTCCTCCCTCTTGCCCTCCCTGGAAGAATAAACACTTTCTACTTTTCTGACCTCTGCTCTTTTTGTTTCTTAATGTAGAATTACAGCATTGGTTTTGCTGCTACTCTAGAGGCTGCAATCTGAATAGACCTAGAGCCTGACACAAAATCAAAAGGCAGGCCTCTGTCCTGCGAAAACTGTACATTTCTCCCCAAAAGGGCTTTGGGAGGTGGGAGATACGACTACTTTCATCTACAAAGGAAAAAGCTACGTGAAGGTCACCAAGATCTTTTCTGGGTTGTTTTGAAACCTCTCTGTGACCACAGGTCCCAGCTGTGCTYGCTTGCACCAGTGGTGGATCTGCAYGCATGACAGCTGTGCCATATGTCACAAATATTGACCAGCACTGTGTGCAGCACTTCACATCACGGTGTAAAAGAGCCCTGTTCCGAGGGATCTGAGGTTCCTCGCTATGAAGGCCACTCTCATTACGTGAATATAAAGGATGTAGGGGAGGAGAAGGGATACGTCACCTATCTTCTTCACTGTCAGTCAGAAAGCAATAATCAAAAGTTAAAGTCTTAGCATTTTGAAAATAACAAGAAAAAGAATACGGCTAAAGCCCAGGCGTCACGCTTCTGTCACTTTTCTTAGGTCAGGAAAAATCTCTTGGAGGCTCCTCATTTGAGTTATACTCAGGTCCAGTAATTTTAAGTCATAAAAGTTTATAATATATTTTTATACACTGGCTAGACTGCCTCTTATTTCATGCCCTACATTTTAGCTGAATCAGATTAATTTAACCCATGTTTGTGGCTGGCTGTATTTTAGACTGCCTTCAGGATGCTACTTCACCAGACTTAAGTCAGCAGTGAATCAAAAGCAAACTTTGGTCTGTCTGTACTTAGCTTGCCCTCAGGTTAGTGCCACTACTTAGAAATGTGTCTCAAAGAAAGTTGCCTAAAATGCAAGCTTGAGCATTTTTAATCTCTGTCCTTTGTATAATAATGCTTTTGGCTTAAATCGGTAATTACATAGAGTGGAAATACCTGCTGCTGTGCTCATTTTCTGCACATGTGCAACAGTGGAAGCTTTATGAATCTGCTTGGAATGTTGCATTTTATTATTTATTTGGAGACATTTAGTCTTTTTCCTCACTGTGCATTTCTGCCACTTCCCTCTTTTTAAATCATTTTCCCAATTTCCTTATTTGCCATAAGTCCCTCATGACCTCCTTTCTCCCTCCTTCTTCTTTCCTTTGCTCTTATTTATTTTTCTCTACTGCTAGATCTTTTTTACTGCTTTGTTTTTACCTTTCTTCCCCTAATTTTTTGCCAAGCATTGTAGCAAGCACTAACCTGACTTTTCCAGAGTGACAGGCTGTCCAGGAAAATGCCTCTTCCCTCATTGTACCTGTGCTAGAGAAAGAAGAGTGGGAAGAAGCTATGCCAGGTTATGGCATGCAATTTGAAGGCCGTTTCAGGATATCTCTTTTGTTGGTCTGTGTTTTCCCTTATCTAAGCCAAAATATATTGCTGCTGTGGAAGAGACACAACTGTGATTTTAGATTAAGGTGAGTGTAATGATGATAGAGCATCTTTGCTAAACTATGCCAAACAATTCTTTAATACATTTTACTCTAATTTGTTGTGTTTATTGAGGCATGCACAGTATGGCAAAAAATTTGCCTGATTTAACATTAGCAAATCCTTTGAGATCAAAACGCTACTAGGCAACGTTTTGCTAACCAGTTACAAGCAAGTCACGATGAGTAAGACTAGTTGAGCAAAGTCACTTGCATTGCCCCAGTTAAGACTGCTCCCAGTAGAAGTAACCACGCATAGAGTATACTAAATAGGCTTTGATTARCAAGACTTTTCAGAAACAGCATTCTTTCAGTTCCTCAGTCGAGCACATATTCACAAAGATATATGTAGAGAACTAATTGTGCATGAATCCCATTCTTTCTCTCAGTAAATAAAAAGRTATATAAACGCCAATACTTCTTCCTTAGAATACACCACAGACACAGAGTTATGGAATCACAGTTTGCTCAGGGTTATCTCTTAAGTATCTCCAAGGATTAAGATTGCACAGCTTCTCTGGGCAACCTTTTCCACTGCCTGGCTGTCTAATGAAAAAAATAAATTAATGAATAGATAAATAAATAAGAAAAAGATTTAAAGCTTTTCTTTGCAAACTTCTCTAGTTTCAGYTTATGCCTGTTCTCTCTCACCCTCCCACCACACACCACTGTGAAGAGTCTGGCTCCATCTTCTTGGTACTACCCCTGTAGGTACTGGCAGGCTGCTACTGGGCCATCTCGAAGCCTTCTCCAAGTTGCCAAAGCCCAGTTCCCTCAGCCTCAGCCCTACAGCAGGTGCACAAGTCCCTTGGCCATCCTAGTGGTCCTTCACCAAACTCAATCCAGTTTGCCAACATTTTTTTTTTTTTTTTTGGATTGGAGAGCCTGGTGCTCGATGTAGTATTCTAGACTCAGTCTAAAGAGTGCTCAGCAGAAAGAAATAATCTTTTCTCTCGATCTACCGTCTGTGCTCCTGTTAGCACAACCCAGGACGTGGCTGGCCTTCATTGCTACCGATGCATGCTGCTGGCTGGTGCAACTTCCAGCACCATGACCCCACGGCCTCCTCCACAGGCCTGCCCCTAGCCAGTCCATCTCCTGCCTGTATGTTTGAAAGGGACTACTCCTTCCCTGAAGCTACCCTGATACCTTTTTGTCTATGCCCAMATCTTTATTTCCTTTTAAATTGAGAGTGAACTCCTACATAGGTAAGAGTAATCAAGTAGCACAGTTTTATTTATTAGCATTGATTCTGCAAACCACCTGATGCAGCAAACAAACTATACRGCATATATTATGTAYTATGTTTTGGGAAATATTTTTCTTTTCTTCTCTCTGAAGGATATACTTCAGATGTGATTCAGTATCRATTTTGAATTTATGGGTACTTCTGGTCCCATCAAGGACTCAATATAGTCCTTTACTTTTTTGAGTTCTAACTTTGAATAAACTCTCAATAAACTTTCATCTTTCTCCACTGACTAAAAAGGATTTTAAGGAGACCTTAATAGGGTAGACTCATAGAAGTCTACAGTCAAGTAATTGTGGATACTATATCTACATCAGTATATCAGCATTGCAGCTCTTCTGCATGGTGTAACCAATATCTCTAGCGTAGTACTCCAGAGAGGACCCAAAGCCCATGGTACTGCTYAACCTTCCATACCAGAAGTACACATTATCCCATGAGTAAGGGAATTTCCTCTCCCAGGGTAGCAGCCTCACTACTGGAAGAAAAGAAGCAGGCTCTTTTCTGCACACCCCAGACTTCCTATACCTTACAGCTCTTTTTGCACAGTGGTCTGACCTCAGCGTGAGGAATGGAGACTATTCAGCACAGCACACAAGCAAGTAGGTCACCATCTTGGATGACACACGAGGATTTAAAGCAACCTTAAGCTGTAATGAGCTGAAGTCCACAGTCCAAAAAGCAAGACAAGTGCTATAGTTATGGTGTCACGATGTTAATTTGGCAGGGGGAGAGATGGAGGGAAAAGGGAGATGACAACAAGACAACAATAGTTTTTCCCCCGTGAAATATATATTCCTAAAAACCCATAAAAGCCTAAGGCCAGATCTGGTTCTGTAAAGGATTCCCTGAGGATCTCCCTGCTTGCGGTAAATTACATTATTGTGTGGTGAGCCATAAAGGAGCAAAGGGGTGAAGAACACTGATTGCTGCTCATTGTTTTGTCTCACTTTTCCTCGTACCACCAGCAAGAATCAGAAGACAGACTCTGAGATTCAAGAGAATTACTAAATTATTGTATTGCCTGTATAGTTTGTTTGCTGCATCAGGTGATTTGCAGAATCAATGCTAATAAATAAAACTGTGCTACTTGATTACTCTTACCTATGTAGGAGTTCACTCTCAATTTAAAAGGAAATAAAGATGTGGGCATAGACAAAAAGGTCAGTCCGCCAATTTTATTTAAAATAGTGCAACAAGGCTTTGCAACCAGGAGAGCTGCTGCAAGACAGCAACAGACAATTACTCTGCCAAACAAAACAGAAGAAAGGAAGAAAGTCAATTTGTTTACAGAGTAAGGGATGTGATCCTTATAATAAAAGTCCCTTACAGCAATAACTTAAAGTGATTTGGCTTGGTGATAAAACAGAGAAACCATTATACCAGAAAAAGAACATATTAAATACAATTTATAGTCAAATATTATTAGTTTGGGGGAGAAATTAAAGATCTAACTTAAATTTCCTATGATTTAAAGGTATCAAAAGAAAAATTCTAAATAATAAATGCCCTGAATTTCACATTCCCCTACCAAAAAATAGTGACCAGCCAAAAAGTTTCCAAAAAKGTATATGATAATATCTGTAGGAAGACAGAGGGGAAAAAAAATATCTGAGCCAGAGTATAGTGTAAGACTTGAACATGGAGAAATGGGAGGGGATAAGTTGCTTGTTATTGACTAGATCACACATTTTATTCATAGCTAAAGTACATGTGTGATTCTCAGGTTCCTACAAGAAGAAATTAAGCATTGCTAACCACAGACCCAGAAACGTGATAATCCATACTGTTAAACGATTTGAGCAATCCCAGGCTCAGTTCTCCTGCACCAGCTTTCTCCRCATATTTCCAGGCATTCCACTTAAGGTATTAAGATAATTGGCAAGAATGGGATCTCAGAGCCAGAGAAGAGGCTCCGGAATGACTAGTTTGCCAGTGGATGCAGCCAGTGTCATCTTGTTATTCACTAGTACATAAAACTATTTTTAATCTCCAATCATTTTCTGCAGCTTAGTTACAGTTTACAAGAGTGTTTCTGGCTATTCATTATTGAGCTATTTCCGCACGCACATTTTCAGAAAAAGCATACAATCAATAGAATCAATTATTATAATTAATTGGAAAAGAAAAGAATGACAAGTGATCTCAGGCTGCAGCAAGGCATATATTTTGGGTGCATATTAGGAAAGTTTTTATCTCAGAATGGAACTGACTGTCAATAACAATAAGGAAATCAGTCTGAATATCAATACCACTTCAGACTTTTAAGGATGTATTTTCATGATAAAGATTTACTGTAGAAACTGACATATTAGCACATCCTAGATGATATCACACATCCAAAGTTCTGCTGGAAGTTCCTCTGTTATGATGGAACAAGGATACATCTCCTAGAAAACATTATGCTATTGCAGTTTGCCAGTTCTCTTAAATGACCTTGACCACATCAGATCCCCATCTATAAAATCCCCACTATATGAATACTTTAATAGTATTGTGAGGAAAGATTGTGAAGTGTGTGCCATCATTATGATGATGGAAGCTATATACTTTCTAAAGTGATTRTATTCTTATTTTAATATAAMGTCTTTTCTTTTTCCTTTTTTTTTCTTTTCCCTGAATTATGCTGCATTCATTTTTAGGGCATTGTTTTGTTGAAGTCACTGGTAGTTTTGCTTACACAGGCTCTACATGACTAAGTAGGCTCTGTGAGTGATGAGGGACTGTTTGGAAATTAGTTCTGACCCACGTCATTATGCTGAATATCATCCAAATTCAAGGCTAWGTATGACTCATTAGATGTGGAACTTTTCTTTTTTTTTCTTTTTTTGCCATGGTACAATACAGCATTTGCATTCAAGCCACAGCTCTTGCTGTCACTCTGCTTTAACCACATTGTATCATGTTATGTTATTTTGAGAAAATATAGTACGATTGTTCAAATATTCAAGGTCTTAATAAGCAACTGATTCAGTACAAACCATTAAAATGTGTATTGCATAATGGAGGGACATGACATTGGTGGATTGTTTCCTTTTAAATCATTAACTGTCCATTAGTGAGACAGTTTAATTATAGCTTTATAAGTCTGAGCTATTGCTAAGAGCTAGTAAAGAGTGACAGTCCTAAGAAAATGGACCCACAACAAAATATTTGCAAGATACTTGAGGTTCCGAGAATGTTCCYTTCTGGTCCTTGAGTTTCTCAGCTTTTTCCAGAGAAGGCACTGTTAGCCCTCTAACCACTTGCTGTTACCTGAAGCTAAAGTGTT
Source organism: Rhea americana (assembly GCF_003343005.1). Classification (NCBI taxonomy): domain Eukaryota; kingdom Metazoa; phylum Chordata; class Aves; order Rheiformes; family Rheidae; genus Rhea; species Rhea americana. The sequence goes on along the minus strand of NW_028186790.1, from coordinate 3,610,446 downwards.
CAGCACACAAAGGATCATCAAGTGGCAGACTGGAAGAAGTTGATCCTTACTTCCCATTAATTTAATAATAAGCAGTAAACCCAGCTTCCTCTTGGAAGACAAAGTATGACTCCTCAACCATGCTTGGTGGCCAGCTTTAGCTTATACTTTGAGCAGGGTTTAGATACAAGATGGGGGTTAACTATAAAAAGACTCATTTAAATGAGATCTTGTGCTTATCTGCACAGATAAGTGGGGTGCTGAAGTGAAGACAAAGTTAGCTATAGAAAATGTSTGTCTCCATGGAATGAGGGAGAGCTGGTGCTGAACATAGGTCAGAGAGGTTCCCTTTTGTCAAGGAAGGCAAAGAGCATGCTGGGCTGCGTTAGGAAGGGTGTTGCTGGCAGGCTGAGGCAGGTGATCCTTCCCCTCTGCCCAGYACTGGAGAGGGCACATCTGGATTGTGCGGTTCAGTGCTGGGCTCCCCAGTACCAGAGAGACATGGAGCTACTGGAGTAAGTAAAGCGAAGGGGCATTAAGACTTTTAAGGAACTGGAGCATTGGGGGCTGAAGCAGCTCAGCTGGGAGAACGTTAGACTGAAGATCTAAAGGTCGCTGGTTCAAGTCCAGGCTTCAGCAAGGTGGGGGGGGGTCCGGGTCCGTGTTGCTGCAACCCTGTCTGACATGCTCTAGGTGATCCTGCTTGAGCAAGGGGGTTGGACGAGATGATCTCTAGAAGTCTCGTCTCTTCCAGCCTTACCAATTCTATGGTTCTATGATCTATGAGGAGAGACTGAGAAAGCTGGGACTGCTGAGCCTGGAGAAGAGAGGGCTCAGTGGGATCTTATCAGTGTTTGTAAAGACCTGACGGTGGGGAGTGAAGAAGGCAGAGCAAGACTCTTCTCAGTCATACCCAGTGACAGGTCAAGAGGGAATGGGTACATATTCAAATACAGGAAATTGTGTTCTAACATAAGAAAAAGTTTAGTTTTGTTTTACTGTGAGGGTAGTCAGATACTGTAAAAGATTGTGCAAAGGAGTTATAAAGTCTCCAACCTTGGAGATAATCAAAACTCTTCTGGACACAGAGTTATAAAGTCTCCAACCTTGGAGATAATCAAAACTCTTCTGGACACAGTCCTGATCAACCTGCTCTAGGAGCCTCCTACTGTGAGCAGGGAAGTTGGGTTAGATGATCTCTGGAGATCCCYTGCTACCTCAGTAATTCTGTGATTYTGTGTGATTCTGCGATTATTAATGTAAAAGACTTGTGCAGTATCTATGCAGCAGCTTACCACCTACAATATAGAAATGTTTTGCCCATCCTTCCCTTCTGCATATGTCAGTTTAATCACTACTTACAACATTAATAAACCTTACTAAGAAGCTAGCTAACCACTGAAAAAACTGTGAGCTATGAATTCATTTTTTATTGCTTAAATGAAGTTCTGGACAAGTACTGAAAAACTTTAGTTCCTTTTTTCACTTGTATAATGTGAATTCACTGCCTGGAGTGGGATGCCTAGGTCTAGTGAGAAGAAAAAAAATCTTCTAGCCTTGCTTTTCCTACGAGGTTTGCCACACAAAAGCACCAATTTATGTCAATTGTGCTGGTGGCTTTTGTGATACAGACACCTGTCTACTCTGTACGAGAGAAAGATCAACTCATTTTAATTAAATTTTCTCAGGGAGACATTTAGTGGAGTAGAATGTAATTACCCAACTAGAAACTTAGTAAGAACATCAAAATTAACATCATTGTTCTGGTTGAAAGTACCATTGGATGTTTAATGAAACAAAATGGTCAGAGATCTCTATTTTACATTTCATCTAAAAGACAGTACCTCATACTGAGTCATGAGCACTGATTTACTGAGAAAAACATTGACTACTGAACCACCAGCACCACTTTATTTGATTATTTATCCCAAACTAGTATCATCTTGCCTCACCTGTAAAAGGCAAGTGCTTCAAAGCACCAGGTCCAGTTTCACCTTTAAAGGAAGCTGGACACAAACAAAGTGGCAATAGCTATAAGAGTTTCTTTTTGTGAGAAAATGGTGCTCATCTTTAAATCATTTTTACTCCTCTCAGGAAATTCTTTGGCACAAGTCTATGGCTTTTTCTAGTTCGAATTTATGAATGAAAAGCCAGTCTTCTGCTTCTGTCCTATAAGAGGAAAAGTGAATTTTCCAGAACTCATTTTCATGTCTACCTATAGTTAACTTGGGCTGCAACTTAGGATTTTCTTAAGAATATGACTTTGCTTATTCATTTGCAGTTGTCCAGTATATGAATTTGGCAAGATACATGCCAGAGTAATTGCATTTCTTAGTGTCAATACAAGGAGTCTCTAAAAGTCAGGAAATATATATTCACCAAAAAGTTTAGTCTAAAACAGACTAGAAAATGATGCAAAAATACTAGGGAAATGTCTAGCTGTCCATAACTTTGTGTTTTTTACTCTGAGACAGTAAATTCCATATAAGCTTCAGAGGGCACATTTGAACTTACTTGGTCTAACTCCTATTAAAAGATATGAGATTGCTGTGATGAATTTTGCTTTGTAGGACTACCTAGCCATAGCAAAYTGGAGGCACAATCTTTAGAAAAGCAGATCAGAAGAGACAGTGTCATGGCTTTGGTTGATTGGAACCAAACAGCTGCAGAAAAATGTCTCTTCTTGTCAAATTTCATCTCAGCCAAAAATAATATGTTCAGCAGATGAATTTAGGGTCAGGAAAGAACTACATTTTAATCAAATGTCCTAAGCTATCAAACTGGGACTATCAGGTTGCATACAGTCCTGAACTGGTGCTTTTCAATTCACATATCAATGTTGTTATTGGCTTTTTGAGTGCCTCCACTGCCACCACCACCACCACCACCTTCCCTAAATAAATTATATTTCTTTTCCAAGACTAAAAGGTGTTACCAAATAAGGAAAAAATAACTATAAAGGTTTTTAGCGTGGGAAAGAGGAAAGGCATGACCATCCTTTTTTTTTTTTTTCCAGACTTAGGGATGAATGAAATTTAGGTTAAGGTCTAGTCAAATGTTTCACATAACTAGAACAGAATCTCTAGACAACATTGCATGTGTGTCAGTCAAAGAACAAATTTTTGGCTTCAGATGTTGTCCCGGTTCTTAAAGACCATTCGTTCAGAAAAGTTGTTCAGAAAGTTGGGTGCTTCCCTAAGAATAGATGTTTCAGACTATAGAGGAATCCCAGATTTATATAAGAGAAGAGGACTCCAGATGTTCTTCTTTTCCTTCCTGTATAATACGTATATCCAAAGTTAGGCAGACTCTAGGCCTTTGTTAATTTTATGCTAACGTAAACAAACAAAGTCATAAGGGATAGATATGTTTTGTTATAACTCCCGATCTTTCACAAAGGATCCCAAATCTGTTGCCATTAGCATCTTCTTTAAGTACTTGAGTTAGATGCATTATTGGAGTTAGATGTTTTTGATGTAATTGGGGCACAGATTGCAGTCATTTACTCTTAATTCCAGTGCCAATATTAGGAAGGACAAAAGGAAAATATATTTTTCTAATAATTCTTCTACACTTAATTTTTTCTACCTGTAAAGGCAAATATTCAAAATTTAATGAAATTTCCAAGCTGCTAAGCAATTTGAAAGAAGTGAGAGAAGGAAAAGAGAGAGACATGGAAAATAAGAGATACCATTTTTCAGTACTAGACTTACAGGATGTGTCTGGCAAATAAATTATCAATAAACAGAAGGTATTTTAATGCTAACAAAACATTCAAAGGCTGCAGTTTATATTACCGATAAGTACCAGTACTTCATTTCCTTCTTCACTCCTACTCTAACTTATATGTAGTCAATAGCTGAACCCTTCAGTCCTTTATATTCAAATGAATTTTTCCCACCAAAATATTTATTCAAATGGGAATGGTAGTGATTTTTCAGATTCTCACAGGCAGAGTGGAAACAGAAAGATAAATGACTTTCTCACATTACTTCAGTGTTATTGTTATCATATATTGTGTGATGTTCCCTCATTATCTGTCAGTCCACAAACCCGAGCAATGCATAATTTGTGAACCAAAAGTAAAATAGCAAAACATTTCTCAAGATGTTTTCAGCATTTTTAGGTGTAGATGAAGAGAAAAATGTGCCTAACCCCAGCTGGAAATACAGATTAAAATTCTGAACATGTAGGCATGAACTACCTGAACAGACAAGCAGCCAAATTTTCTGCTGAGATTTGGTCCTTCTGTGCCACTCAAGCCTTGCAAAAGGGATAGACACTGAATGTAAACAGCCAGAGGGGGATGCCATTGCTGACAGAGTGATGTGATGGCAGGCTCTGCACCAATAAACACACAGGAAAAAAGCTATTTTGCCAGAGGAACGAGAGTGTAGCAGGGCAGAGTTGCCCCAAACCTATTTCCTGCTCCCACCACCTAGACCACCTTGGCAGATGCACTTACATTTTGCCAACCAACCACTGCAAACCAGCTCTCAAAGGGAGAGAACTTGTCTGCTGCTGGAGGAAATTATCCCAATACAACTTACAAGCCTGAATTTTCTCTTCCTTTCATCGTAGAAAATGTAGATTCATTCATATGGGAAGGTGCAGCTAAAAAGGAACCAGAATATTGCAAGTTTAGGAGGAGATTCCTAAAGCAGATGATAATTTTAATTATTCATATTGTAAGCCCTATATAGCAAATGAAATGTGATATAGGAACCCTGAGAATATTTATACATAACAATGACAAATCTTATACCTCAGTTTATGCGGTTGCTTAAGCACAGACAAGTGCTTCTTCTTCCAGATTTTTCAGAAAGCAATATACAGTTAGATCTTAGGTAGCTGATAAATATATAGTTCATTCAATGTAGATTTATACCTAAATTTTAGGCCTCTATTTACYACTATCTTAAAGCCTATACTCCTTAGAATATCAGAGGTGGACACAAACGCCTCTGAAGACCCTGTCTGCCCAAATTTGGAGATGGAATTTAAACAGAAAGTTTATACAGCCAGCCCACCAACATTCCTCATATAGACTTTCATCTCTTATTGCTGTTACACACACCTGCTTTTGTTTGTTGCTGTTACTCATCTGGTTTTTGTGCATGTGTGTAAGTTAATGTAGTTTCAACACCATATTTACAGCTCAGAACCCAAACATGCATCTTTTCTCAGAGAGCATGTGTCAGTTTTCATGCTGTTTTGTACAGTTTGAGGAGATCTCCTTTCCAGCGCTTCAGTCATGGAGGGGTCATGAGTGGTAGAATCCAACTTTTGGGTGCACAACTGACAGTTGTAAAACTGAAAGTTATATCCTGTACCCATATCTGCACACAAAGTAATGCATATATAGAGAGTGGTATATACTATGTGCATCTCTACAGTCTCCATAAAAGTCATACTTCACAAGGTAAAACTCTCTCCATTTAACTCTGGAAAAGGCAGATGAGAATGTACAGACCTTTATCGACCCAGCTCTTCCCTCATAACTGAATTAGAAACTAAAAGAAATTAGCTTGTAGAGTTCCAGGAGTTTTAGTCTCTGTAGCTCATTTAGATTACAAACATTTCTCCTTCAGCTTTCCCATAAATATATCAAGGAAGACAAACACTGACATAACGAATGGTTCCCTAGTAARCGATACTGAAGTGACATGTTCAGGGATTCAGATGTCACAGCAGCACATTGCTTGACCTTAGATCATTAGCTCACAAAGCCGTGCCTAAATTAATTTTTGTTTGTATGATCCACTTTCCATCCCTATGTCTAAGATGTCTTGGGTTGACTGAGTGTGACAGGTTTACAATGAAAATCTTCCATKCAGCTTCAGAAGAGCTGTCAAAAACATTAAATACTGGACATGCCTTATTTCTGAATATTTTGGGGTTCTTTTAGCAACATTGTTCTGCTTTCATCCTACTAAAACACAGAAATATCATAAAAGATAATCTTCATGCTTGTGATATTTTTACCTCTCTTTGGAGAAAACAAAGTACTTAATTAACATTATAGGTGTCTCTTCCTGATGAAACTCCCGGTGTAGCTGTTCTAAAGCAAAGAGACGGGAAGGATCAAACCAATTATCAGTTCAGGTAAAGTAACCTCGACCTAAACTCATCCTTTAAAATCTGTGTAGTGATTTACTTGAAACCTTTGTGTAGACATGTAAACGGATAGGCACTTTTGGAAAGCTATTTCACGCACCTGCGATCTGAGATGCCCTTGTAAGTGCCCCTGAAAAGAGAGCCTAAGAGACTAGCTTTTTCASGTAGCTAATAATACACAGTCAGTAATGTAGTCTTGGCTTTAATCTTGAGATACCCAGTTGTTAACTTTTTTTGCTTTTCTGTTYCTATTTGTTTTCTAGCTCTTCAACAATCCGTAAAATAATTTTAACTCTCAATGTGTGACTGCAACTTGAGAGAGACTTTGGAACACTCTAAAATTCAAGCAAAGTAATTATGATTGCAAATRTCTCCTAATCTGTTACACTGTCTTTTATCTATTTTGTTTTCAGTGATTTTTTTCCCTGAAAAACTCCAGAAATCACAGTARATCTCTTAGATATAATGTTCAATATTTTACAGAAAAAACAACCAATAAAATAGAAGTATCCTATCCTTACTGTGCCATATATTTTTAATTCTTATTTTTTACCTTAATTTCAGACACTGTTCCAAACCCTGAAATAATTTTGGATGACCTTTACTTCCCATAGACACTCTTTTTCAAAACTATTCATCTTCCTCAAGCAGGTGAAAAGTGRTATGCAAAAAGGCCTTCCAGAGTACTTATGTGCTTTCTGTTGACCGTACTGCAGGGAAGAAAACAAGAACAGTCTCTCAGATTATTTAGCATGGACTCCATAAGCAAAGAACATTTGAAAATGAAATTTAAAAATTGTTTATTAGAATTTGAATAAGTTACAGGAAGGATTTAAAAGAATCAAGAGTTTTGGAAAGTAGATGATTTATTATGTTTCAGGATATAAGTCAACAAACAATTAATGGTGACAAGGAAGAAAAATCCTTGTGGGTAGGTCATTACATAWTTTAACTTTTCTAAGGATTCTTATCTGAAACTCTGAAATATGGGATAATGCTTACAAYACACTTTTAATGGGCTATTGGCCCAATCTTATAAGACTCTTGATAAGCTCTCAAATTTCCATTTCTAACTTGAGACACAGTGAAAGGAAAACTATGTTACACATATCCTTTAGATGTATGTCCCTGAACAGGATATCCGCTGTATCAGCCAAATACAAATGACTCCAAAAGTCTCTGTTTTACAAGTAATATTTAAAGTGGTAACAGCTAATTCCTTACATCTGACAGTCTTCCTGGACTTTCATTTTCCCCACAATCTTATRCTTCAGACTAATTCAATTTATCTTGTCCATTTTACTCAAACAACTGAAACAGATCTATGGTAAATTAATGTGCTATAGATAATTTGGAATGCAGTGCAAGAATTCAATGCACACCAGCACTACTGTATTACCTAAGGATATAAGATTTTAATTTAAAAAGTTAAAGGTCCATAAATCACATTCTATCTACACTTGTCAACGTTTCTGACAACCTATTTTAACATCTAGAATTATTTCCTTCCTTACCACATAAGAAATAATTTAGTTTAACTCCACTTTACCCTAAAAAGTATGGAAGAAGCCTAAATCAGTCTGAAAAAGGGGGGGAAATTGAAGAAGAGGAAGAGAGGCATCATGTACTCTCTGAAGAGTTTCCCAAAGCATGCAGGCGGCACTCCTGGTGACAGAGGAACCACTTCCATGTGGTCCAAGAACTCGGCTCCTTACTGCTCTTTGAAAACTAGTGATAGGGTAAACKATCAGGTAGCAGTTTTTACTAGCGTATATGGATGAATCTGAAGTCAGAGGCTGGGATTTCATGTGGGACTATATGCAGAAGACCGTATATGGTTGGTTGCACATACTACACTACTGACAGCCTAAGTTTACAAATGCTAGTACTGTGTTTCAAGGTCTGGGGAGGAAACCCAACTCATTCCAGCTTTGATGTTTAAATAAGGACTATAAGTGACACTATGAGATTGAAAATGTATCAACAGATACATTCAGGCTCAAATCTGGAAGATGGTCAAGGTTCACTATGTTGGCCTCTTTCCCATCTTAAGGGACCTTTTAAAGCCTTCAGCAAGTTTTCTGTTAGCCATAACACAGTGGTAGAAAGTAGATGGTTCAAAGGCATCTTGCAGATGTCTCCAATGCACCATAGTCAAACATACAGCCACAGTATAAACATTGTCTAACAAATTACTACAAAATGTAACAGAAGGGAAGAGGAGTGTGGGAGTTTTAGGAAGGGAAAGAAGAATTTATAAGACAAAAGTTTCTTAAATATTTATGGCTAGAATCTGAAGTAGTGAAAAAGATGAAAGAAAAGCCTTTCCAGCTGCACCACGTGATATTAACAGAAGTTCCAGTCTTCAGTATCTTTTACTCTTCGATTCACGTGTCACCAAAATATGCTYGTAAGTGGTACCAGAATTGTAGCAAGCCCTCATGACTCCAGAGACAAGATTTCACAATAGTTTATTCTCCCCTCTGCTTCCCATCCATCCACTGTCAGCACATCATCTCTTAACTTCCGACGCACCTCCTCCCATTTCAAAACGAAGCTTTCTCCCAGAGCACATGACAGATATGCTAGAGTCAGGGAACTTCTGACCCAGCTTGGGGGATGTGCTTATACCAAACAAGAAGTGAAAATATCTTTCAATTTTAAAACTATTCCATTCCTTTTTTGCTTTAAACACTCCAACTGCCAACTATTTAAAAAAATTTGCCCCTCAAAGCAAACAGAGCTTTCCTGCGCAGCCCACCTGGGCTTACTCCTTGGCCTTGTCCCCAGCTTTGGGAAGAATGAGTAGAACAGCTGCATGTTCCTGCTGCTGCTTATTCCCACATACCCCCATTTGGCATCCTCCCTCAATAAGGTTTTGCAAGCATGCCCCATCATACAGCTCTTTCTGGGGTTTTGGATACTGAGAAGTGGGAGCACCAACAAAAATATTAGAAAAGTAGAGGTAATTTTGCAGTGAATGTCTCCAAGCATGAAAGTTTCCAAAAGCAATAAAGTGCTGTAAGCGATGTAAGTATAATGCAGTTAAAATACCAAGATTTTAACTCTACATATATCAAAAATAAAGCCCAAGGCAGTATCAATAACTAAATTAGTCATGTAGTTACCCTACCATTTATATAAACTACTGATCATCATATTTCAAAAAGCCAAGTATAATTACACCAAATGCATGAAAGTAAGTACTTTTTGCTTACAGCGTATACTCTCTCATAGTTTGCCTTTCTCTGAATTCTTTTATGATGGGACTTACCCCTCCTTATTTCAGCATTTTCTAACTGGGACTGCTAATTTTAGCCAGTTGAAGAAAAGAGGAGAAATGTTCAGCAAGCAACTCATTCTTATTTAGGGTGTTATGAATTGGCATTCTGCCATTATGGTGCTAAGATGTCTTCAAAGGTGCTGAATGGGGAGAAATTCAGCTATCTTCATCTTTCACACATCTAAAATGCATCATATTATTCCAYATAGGAATCATTTTTTGCTGTTCCTTTTTTTAGGAAGGAAAGACAGTGAGGAAGGTGCTGATTGTCACACTGTAGTTGCTGATCTGCTTCCATGTAACTTTGCTGAAGCCATTTTTTTTTTTCACTAGAGGACAGTAATTTTAAGTTTTATTTCCTCAACACCTAAATCCTTGTCTAACATAAAATGAGCTTTGAGYAAGTCATAAATTTCAGTCACTGGGTCATATTATAATTATTCATTTCATTTTAAATTGAAATGTATTTAGTTGCTGTTTCATGCATTTGGCTTTTGTTATGACTCCTACATTAAAGAATCCTTCAACGTTTTCTATTTTCCCATTTGAAGRAACATACACAGTATGATCAAGCCATCTCTCAGTATTCTTGTAGATAATTTAAATAGACTGAGTATTTTAGCAAGTTTTAATGTTTTTTCCAGCTCCTGAATGGTTTCTAGCATTCTCTTCRGAATTTTCTTCATTTTTTTTCACTRTTTTGTTCAAAACATGAACACCATAGCCGTCCACAGTTTTCCAATTTAGCTGCAGTAGTGCCTTCTGCAGAAAAAGGTATGAAATTATACATTCTAYGCACAATCTTGGCTGACGAAATATTTTACATTTCATAAATTTTTCTAATGTAGACAATTTGGCTGTTTTTTCTTTCTTTTCCTTTTAAGTATTTTCCATAAAATATGTAATCTGCATAAGCTCATTCTGYATGTTCTTTCCTTTACTAGGAATTTAACACTAAATATACTGCCTGCATCTCTTTGCTTCAATGGCTGAAGCTCACTCAAAATAGCAATGGTTCCCTCAGCTTTTAAATATGTTGTTTTTTTCTTAATTTTGGTATTACTAATGATAATGATCTTTTCTCCGGGTCAGGTCAAGTACTTCACATGTGTCCACTAATCAATATGTACTTCAAAGCTGTTGTAAATAGATGATTCTTGGTGTTGAATCTGTCACCCAATATTCTGTCAGTAGTATAGAAAAATCAGGTTTTATAGTTTCTGTTGTATCAGTGTGTATACTGGAAACTCTCCATGATAAGTCTACTCCAGCGCTGGCTTACCTTGTGTGCTCTCCTGGTAAAATGATCTTCTCATTTTATCTGGGTGTATTAGCTGCTTTATTTGGGGTTTTGATCTGGGATTTGATCACTGCATTACCATTTTGTTTGTTCGTTTTTTTGTACTTTACTTTCCTAAAAAAAACCTGGGGGAGGGTATAAAAAGAAGATAATGGATAGAGGAGACTGCACCCTGGTCAGAACATCATTGTCAAAAGTAATGATGTCCACCCGCTCAGAGCATTGGAAGTAATTTAATCCTCATCCACCTTTGTGTGATAATGTGYCCTGCAATATGTTGCTATACTTGTTACACCAATTCACGAACCAGTGACCCACATCAGGATGAAAGTCATCTAACTAAAAATTAATTGACTAAAGGTAGACATGTACCCCAATAGCCGTTAAGCTCCCCCTACAGCATTTGGAAACGCAGAGAAGAGCACATCTATTGACGTAACTCAGATTATCTTCTTTACATGAATAATTTAGAAAAGGGTGGATAATTCTCTGAAGATTAGATAGACCTCGTCTATGCAAAAAGCTTCGCTAATCATCTTTCACTGGACACTTGGCCTTTATATAGCTAATTCCAGCCCTACTGACTGAGAATCACAGTTGTAGCTTTCAAGTAAAAATTCTGCTTAGCTTATCATCAACATATTTCCTTGCTAAAATTATTTTTCCTCATCCTGAAACAGAGACAAAAGTCTTTGGAAAATCTGTCCTGTTTTGGCACTTAATGCAATCACCATTCTCATCCTGACTATCRGGTCAAGGCATAGTGACAAATACTATACAGTACAGCACAGTTCATTGAGGTGCACTAATCAGTATCTTCTCCTTTCATTTATTCGTGTCAGCAGAAGTGAGCACCTTTCCTTTGCATTAACTGTATATCTGTGGTCAGAGAAYATATAGTTGAAAACAAGTGATCTCACTCCCAATCTGAAAGATTAAATAAAACTCTCCACTATGTCCCAGCATCRGTAAATTGTGGTTGATCTAAAGAAGTGGCAATAAATTTTACATACATAAAACACTTTGTGAATGTTCCAAACCTAGTTAACTGTTAATCATTTCACCAAGCCTGTTGGTTTGCTTTGCATTCCAGTACAATTACATGTGTTTGAATTTCCCTAATGCCTTCCCAGGCTAATTTATTTTTATGAACATCTCAGGGACACAGAAGACAGTTTGCTGAACTTTGTTAACATAACTTGCAATTACTCTAGTGCATTAATAAAAATAGTGCCACCTTTCCAATATGTCAGCAACATTTCATTTCAAAAACACAATTAATATATGCAATGTTATTGTGTGTCTCTCTTTTATAAGACAGTAAATGCTAACTTGGGATTTATTAACTACTGAAAGCAGAGGAGGTTCAATCAATACTATATACTTATGGCATGTGAATGTGCAAGAGCATTATCAATCTTTTGGGTGAGATATAAAACTTAGAACCAGACCACTGGCGATGATTAAAGATCCTGGGATATGTATTTTGGGTTTTTTGGTCTTTTTTAGTTTTTAATAGAAGTGGGAATCAGCCCGGGAATTATATACAGCAGTCATCTTTTGCATGGCAAAATATTGTGGCCGTATCAAAGTGTCATGGCTACACCATTCCGGAGCTTCCACTTGAATTCACAAGCTCCTGCGATTTAATATCAAGTAAAGGCTTTGTTAGCTGCAGCACTCCAGAAATTTATAGTCATCTCTTCTGGATAGCTATCAGCATTTGGGTGGCCCGACACTCCATCAACTAGAAGTCAATAGAACATAAATACTAGTTAGTAGATTATATTGTGTAAAGCTCAATTTGGAAACCTGCTTTCTTCCCAAATACCTACTGTGTTTTCAGCTTCATAATCTCTATTTTTTTTTCTTTCTGTTGAAAATCTATCCTTTTTATTGGACTTAYATTTTTTACATAATGTGGGAATCATTTGTATAAAGTAAACTAAATAAATGTGACATTTTTGTATAAATGTAGACATTTGTTTCTCCCTGCAGWTTGCTTACCGAAGGTTGAAAATGATATTTAAAAAACACATTAGAGGACTAGATTGCAAAATATAAGATGTTAAAAGTTCATTTCCTAGAAAGTAATATTTTATTGCATATGATTATTTTTTAAATGACATTTTTCTGTAAACTGAATGAATGCTTTGGCAATAAAAAAGAATGAGATAAGGTTTAGTCTTTTTTAAAAAAATGTTCAACGCACTTGAGTGAAAACTGGATCTTCAAAGTCAATAGTTGTCAGAACTTAAAGTAAATTTAGGGCTTTAAAAATAAAAATAAAATTTAGAAGAGATATCTTTAAAAAGGTGGCTGTTTAGAATTGAATATCAAAACTGCTAACTAATGTAATGAAGATACGTCAAGCTGCTTAATATTCAACAATATTGAAGTAATAATGTTGGCCAATGACATATTCTTGCATAGAAGTCTCATATATTTGAAGTTTGTTTTATTTAAAGCTAAGTAAAGCTTTCATTTTTTAATGCAAAAACAGGCTTTCAACCAGTATATTTAATTATTTGTGTAAAGCATCTATTTCCCTGGAGCATTTCATGATTTCACTGAGAACTTAAAAACTCTGGTCTAGACCATCTGATCAGAGCAACTCTCCCACGATGTGCCACAGAGCCTAGAGCGTTCTGTAACACGTCCCATCTAGAGCCCTGCAAAATCAGCAAGCGGTTCACGCCGTGGAAGAGTTTAAAAGGATACAAKCACAGAAGTATTTCTTCGGTACCCATGCCCTTCGTGAATGTGTCTTATTGATGAGCATTGACTTCTCTTCTCTTTAAAAATAATAACCTTTCCTCTATCTAAAATAAGTTTTTCTGTGAATGGCACTGCTGGTCGGCTGGCACAAGGCACTGAGGACATATATCTCTCTTCTTCACCACCGTAATGATGTTTGCCCAGACAGAAAGGGGAGGGTTAAAACTGAGGAGTAAGGAAGAGAATGACCCTAGTAAGAGAGATGCCCATTAAGTCCATGGTGATGTCCGTTAAGTCTCCTCTAATTTTGGTGAGAAAAACAGTCAGATGGTTCATAAACTAATGAGTTCCTAGAAAAAGAGTAGTATTAGTTTTCTTTTCGCTTAATAATATTACAGTAGATCCACAGGTACTTCTGAAGACTAAGAAGTTATGAAGATATTGCAGAAAAAATGTAACAGATACATTTTTGAAAGAAGGAACACTAGGTGTTTTGTGTTTCGAATATTGAGGACATTGTGGAAATATTACTAAGGACAGGAAGAATAGCAAGAAAACATCAAAACAAACTATGTAAAAGTCCTCATTCTTGTCTACCAGGAAAATAGTCATCTCTTTTTTTTCTGAACAGCTGCCTGAATCTAAAATACTAAAAAAAACCAGAAACATAAAATGTGACTTCTGTTTATAAAAGTTAATGAACATCATGGATAAATGAAAACTACCTTGATCTTTTTGCATTAAAGTAAGTCTTACAGACTCAACTGAACTGGATCCTCATTATACCCAAGTATTGCAGAAACATACAGTTAGAAATAGACCCAATCCCTCAGAATTTACGGTATGCACAGACAAAGTAGATCATGGATGAAGAAAAATGAAGTGTTTCTTTACACACACACAGTGGTTTTGTGCAGGGAAGCAGAAGGGAGAGGTATAAAGCGTTCCAATCTTGTTTTAGAGCTGATCATTTGTAGAAGCACAGTATAARTGAGGGTGGTGTTCTCCTTGCTGCTCTGACCTGTAAAGAAAGCTATGTTTCAAATTTCCTCTGTGAGCTCTGTAGGCAGGGCTTAGGGGGTCTACCTGCAACCAGGGAAACGGGCTGTGGAACCCAGGTGGAGCGGATCATGTTTCAACAGCAATGAATGTTGCATCTAGACCACTAATACACAACCCAGACCCCAGCGATTCTTTTGGCAGCAACTTGCTCATGGATATCACTTTGATCAGTTCAGTTCCCCACATCTACTGTCCAGGGAGCYCAGGCTCCTAACTCTGGACAGCAGATTCACTCCAGGCTCCCAGAGTGTAAGTGCTGGAACCGGGTGTCGTGGTACCAGAGTCCGTTTGTGGTCCTGGACGGTGATGGCTTGTGTAAGGTCACACTGGAGAATTGCAATGGATTTATACAGACATCCTAAAGTCATGTCCAGTGTCTTCTCTGGAAAACAATCTTTCACTGATCTCCCAGCATTTAGGATGACAGCACCAGGTAAAGAGTAATTGGTGACCGCTTTTCAAATGCATGCATTCAGTCATTACCAAGAAAGCTGAAAGCTCCTGTGCTAAATTCGGTAACAGTGAAAACTGAAACAGGGGCAGGGAGAAAAAGATAAATTGAAGCACTGTCAAAGCATCATAGGTATTAAGAACTGAAAGTCAGGTAGTAATACCTACCAGTTCTGGACTGGTCCCGGGAGTACCATTTCTGGTGCTTTGTCTGCTCTTATATCTGACCACAACACTGTTCCTTGTCTGAATAGATTTCATTCCTTGAAAGTTTAGTTTGACACTCAGTTTGAAGCTTCCTTTCCTTTTCTTCATCCCATTTTTTCTAGTTTCTATTAAAGTTTTTTAAATGAGATTCTGTTCAGCACTGGCTGCAGTATGTGCTTCAGAAAAGAAGCAAGGTATAGTGGAAAACACTGACAGTAAAATGCTGAATTGCATTAGTGATTTACTATTTGTCTGTTCACCCTGTGCAGGTGCTTATACTCACTTTGTATATTTTACCATTTTAGTTTTGTCTCCCAGGATCCATCCCTTAGCTATTCTTTTTAAATAATATCAGAATAGTCTCTCTCTTTTCAACCCGTAATCCCTCAAAACAATGAGGAAAACAATGTAGCTTGCCACACACACCCTTTGACAGAATACATTGCAAATTCCTAATTCCTCTTTTTAACTATACTGGCCAAGACATTTGCTCCTCTATGACACTCAAGATGAAATATAAAATCCTACCACTTTCAACTCAGTGGGAGTTTTGCTATTGATTTCTCAGTAGATAGCAAGCGTTAGCCATGTCTTTCAGTTTTTCTACTCAACCATGAATATATGTGAGGTGGATTATTTTTCATATATACATAATCCTACATTCTTCTGTGGGCATTTAAGAGCAAACCCTGCAGAGTAAACCCARGTGCATATTTATAGCATGTTAGCTAGTCAACTGTAAGGCCATAGGCAAAGTCTTACCCCTAGCCAGTATGATATCATTCAGCATRACTAATCTGTGCCTAAGTTATTGATACCACATAAATATTTCTTACTTATCAATGAAAACTTAGAAACCACTTGCAGTATGTTGATGCATTCGCACTTTCAGGTGTCAAAATGCCTGTTAAATCTGTAGCTCTAACTGATTTAGGTGTTTTCAAAACTGAATAGACACCTTAAAATGTTATTTARTACTCATGGCCAAGTACTTGTCAATTCTTTTTAATGAAAAATTGCCGAAATGTGTTGTGAAATGCTTTAATACGTATTGTGGGTGGGTTTTCTAAATGTATGTGTTTATATCTGAGCTACTTGTCAAGGGTTCTCTTCAGTGTCAATAAAGAAAAACTGGCATTTGGGAGTATGATTAATACTTCTTAAAGCTGGCACCTAGTAAGATTGAGTGGATCATGCCTTAAAGTCTCTCTGTTAATTTTAAGAGGACCTCAGAGCGAATTCTGCAGCTGGAGGCATCTGCACCATAGACATTAGCGTGAGGAGAGATGACTCAAAAACAATGTGTGTGTGGGTGTAAGCGATCGCATATGTGAGTGTTTGTGTGTGCAATCCTACTGTTTCACCTGATGGCAAGCGGTGAGGGATGGACATGGGGATTACACTCTCAGTTCTGACTCACCTCTCTTATATGTAAGCTTAACTAATTCCTTTCGTTATATTTTCCCAGGAGTAAATGAGACAATACTTACCTTTCTACATCAGATGTTTTACAGAGGCTGATCCATAATATATATGAAATACTTGGAGATTTTGGATAAAAACCTCTTAAAGTGTTACAACATTAACTTGTACTTTCCCTTGGCCAATTTCTGATTCATGTTCTTGAGCCAAGCTCAACTTAAAAAATAATATTAAAAAAGAAAYAAAATTTCACTGGAGTGAATTAATCCTGGACTTTAAATGCTAACAATAGCTACAGTACGTGCTGTTTTGGATAAGACTAAATGGAAAAAGAGATGCATTAATGAATGGAAAACAACTTTTCATGTTCGCTGAACAACAAAATATGCAGTAGGCTCTCCTTTGTGTTTGATTATAAACTTTTTGAGAAGATAAAGCCTTCTGGCAATACATCAAACCCTCCTGCCTAGTTTCAGTCTAACAGCTCCAAACTGAATACTTCTTTACAACTTCCCCAGAACGGTGCTCTTTAAAATGTCCTTAGGTTTTCCTCCAGGCAATAGCAGTTACAGTATGTGCTGAAGGATTTGTCACTACAGATATTAATRCACCATCAAATGGAGAAATTCTTTTAAACTCTGTGTCAAATGCAAAATTATCATCACTAATACAAGAACTTAACAGGGTTTTCTTCTTTTTTTAATCTAATGCATTTTCATTAGTGTAGCTCTCTCATCAAACTTGAGGGAGACTGTAACAGACAAACTATGATGACCTTGGACAGATTCAGCTTTGAGCTTTTTAATTTGAATACATAATATTGTCTGGGAATACATATTCAAAAAAAGGATAATATGGACCATAGAAAAACTCTTTTTTTTTACACATCTAGGTTTTGCATCCTATAWGCTAAGTCCTAAATTAATTGTAGTCATCTAAATAATGTTTTATCTATACAGGCTTGGAGAAAGGTTCAAACAGCTAAAATGCTAATCAATATTTTAGCTGAAGATAGTATGGCAATATTATTTCAAAATGACTATTTTCTGTGTTAGTGTCTTCCTCCAAGTCTGCATAGATGAAACATTATTGAAATTGATATATTTAATTAGTTTTGACATGAAGATCTCAAGCTGTCATTAAAATAGCATTTAATTATTCTCCCACTTCCCCGGGTGGAAGGAGAATGTTATTGTATACACTTGTATAATAGTATACTGAAAGAAAGAGATTTAAATGGTTTGATCTTTTGGTGGACAAATCAGAAACTGACTGACAGCCATATTTTAACTACAAGATGATATAGTTTCTGCTATATAGAGAGAGCATTTTCTCTTTACATTACTGTGGTCTTTATTATCATTACTGTTATTATTCATAAYATACGAGCTGAATCTTGTCACTGAAATGCAGCAGTACATGACTTTTTTTCCTTTTTTTTTCCTAGAAAAGGATTTGTGCTCCCTCCTAACACTGAATTCACAAGTGACCTGTAACAGCTTAGAAAATAGATTTTCAGTTTTAAGCCAAAAGACTCTGAGAACAGGACAGGATGGGGACTTGAAATTGTTTTCCTCCACRTTAGAAGCCATGAAAGTCCCTATTCTTACAAAATGTGCCAGCTATCCACTTCAGATGTTTATAAACGTCCAATTTTCTGTCCCTGTGCTAAGCCATGTGGTTTGCACTGGGAGGACAGTTAAGTATTGTGTAATGTCTAACAGAACAAACTGGAATTTCGGAGATCATATTTCCTCTAAAGCTTCTGCCTCTGTCTCCAAGGTGATTTTGGGCAAGCTATTTCATCTCATTCTCTGCAAAATGGAGATAATGACAATGATCTCTCCCTTTAAAGGGTTTTGATATCGATGGCCAAAAAGCTTGGCATAAGAGGTTGTTATTATTAATGGAACTGATCAAAATCAAGCAACCAGGCCTTACCCAGACTGTTTTATCTGAATACCACCACTGCTGAATAGTCTCTCTTATTCCACTCCTAACCTTCTCCCGAGCATAGATACTAAATCATGCTTAATAGTTTGGTTATTCTGTGGTGCACATGAATCAAGGAATGTGCTGGATGACCAACTTTATTGTTCATGGAAGTCCGCTRTAATTACATCTGACAGAGAAGTTATTAGAAACCTTCCTTTTCAGAAGCTTGGAAATTCCTCTAACTTTCCACTTTGGCTTTGAAAGTACCTTATTAGTAAATTATTCTGGGAAGCAGGAGTAAAATCCTCTTAACTGCTTTGGAGTTCTGGAGAAGTAAATGTGATGATTGATTCATTTTCCTCTGTTAAAATACATGTTAAAAATACCAGAAAGTTTTAGGTAAAGTTTTCTGAGTGGGGAAAAAAAAAAAAAAAAAAAAAAAAAAAAAAAAAAAAAAAAAAGATTGTAGCTTTAATTTTGAAGCTTTGTTTAAGTAAAATCTGTTCAGATCTGTATTTTGGACTAATGACTTGTTAAAAAGTAAAAATGTGATCACATTGCATAAGAGCTTGAGACTACCAAACTCCCCTTTTTACTAGATCTGAAGAAACTTCTTGTAGTCAGTAAGTATGAAAATCATTTTGTATTAGACCCCAYTTAATATCTTGGACTGCAATCTTATCGTGCTATTGTAGGTAAAGTGTAATACACTACATAAATAGAATTGGTCAGAAAACTATAATATTTTTCCTAAAAGAACTTCCAAGTGATTTTTGGTGTTTTTGAAAAAGATCCATTGTCACTGTTCTGAAAAAAGTTTATTTTTCCTTGTTTTTCTCTCCAGTATTTTTAAATCAAAAATATTATTGAAATTTATAGTGCAAATTTCTACTATGGAAAGCCTATTTTCCATAATCATTTAGAAAAGATTCAACAATTACTTTTGGAAAAGAAAAATTAGAAAAAGAAAAAAAATCTTCTCAAATATTGATTTTTTAAATAAAATTATGTTGTTGAAAAAGTCTAGTTTTATTCATAAACTTAAAACATTTTCAGTTTCATTAACCTGTATTTTCTTTGTTTTTGACAATATTCATGACAATATTCTCAATAAGAGAGTCAATGTATTTGGGTACGATAATCCAATAAATTTACACTGTAGACTTGCAATATTGTCAGTTTTGTATATAYTTAGAATATTTTGCCTATACTCACAGATTTTTCATTTTTCATTTTTACAGCAGCTTTAAGAAATAARGAGCCAAATTCTCCTGTTGTGCAATATCATTGATGCAGCTGTACTTACACCAGAGATGCATTTGCTTTACATGTTTACATTTGAATAATCCTTTTAACAAATAGTGCAAATCCTGTTCACGTACCTAACCTATTGCTTAACTGCACCTGATAGGAAAACATAATCTCCTTCTCACCATAACTTACTTCCTTTTTTTATTTTTTTCTTTGCTTTTCTGTAGGTAACAACACTACCACAGCAATCAACAAATGCACGGTTTTGCTCAGGGCTTACACATTCCAATTTCACTTGAACACATACAATAACCCCTTCAGTTTCACTCATGACAAGCATAATCCTGACCCCAATCCCACAAACCCAGGAAAATGAAGATGGAGTTAAGAGGTACAAATCACCTAAGCCAGCAAAAACTCTCTTACATTTTGGGGGGGAAAAAAAAAAAGAAGAAGAAGAAAGAAAAGAGAAAAAAAAAGAACAGAACCAAAATATTTGTTCATTTAAAAAACTGAACAATTTCTTTACAGCTCTAATAGATTTTCTGTTCTCCTGTTTTTTTGTCAACTTCAGCAAATACATCTTCTTTTTCTGTTTCCATTAAAAAACAAATAACCTTACAGCCACCGTACTGTAACAAGTAACCTTGCAGGAAGTGAAACAGTTCAGCCAGCAAGTAAATGGCACTTAGAATAAAATGCAGCATGGACTGGTTGGCAGAGATTTAGCCTAGACTGGGCTGAAAAACAAGCTGTCATGCTTGCTCTTACCAATGATCTTCCATGTGATTGTCATCAAGTTTTCTTATTTCTTTTTTTCCCTTTTCAAACTTTCTTTTTTTTTCTCAGGTCAGAAACCCTGAATGACTCTACATTTGCACAGTATTACCACAATAAGGCCTCAGTCTCAAATAGTTTGAAAACATATGTATATCTGTCCTTTCAGTCAAGTGATTTTGTCATGTTCGATCTTGACACATCATATAGTGACTCCTGTGTGATGAACAGAGGTACAGGAGAGGCCTGTACTCATCGTTCTCAACGTAGTCAGCTCTTGTACTCATGTAGTCAGTGCTAGCAAGGCCRAACACTTTATACATGCAGACACTTTAATCTCCAGTACAAAAGAGACATGGAGCTACTGGAGAGAGTGCAGTGTAGGGCTACAAAGATGATCAGAGGGCTGGAGCACCTGCCCTGTGAGGAACGGCTGCGAGAGCTGGGCCTGTTCAGCCTGGGGAAGAGAAGACTGAGGGGGGATCTGATCAATGTGTACAAGTACCTGAAGGGAGGGTGTCAAGGGGACGGGGACAAACTCTTTTCAGTTGTCCCATGTGACAGGACAAGAGGCAAAGGTCAGAAATTGAACCCCAGGAAGTTCCACCTGAGCGTGAGGGGGAATTTCTTCCCTGTGAGAGTGACGGAGCACTGGACCAGGCTGCCCAGGGAGGTTGTGGAGTCTCCTTCTCTGGAGATCTTCAAGGCCCACCTGGGTGTAACCCTGTCTAACATGCTTTAGGTGACCCTGCTGAGCAGGGAGGTTGGACTAGAGGATCTCCGGAGATCCCTTCCAACCTTACTGATTCTGTGATTCTGTGAATCTAAGTGCAGCCCTCCGCCTGCTAAAATGCCACTATGGAGAGAGCCAAGACAAAGGAGCTATAAATTTGGGGTGAGACCTGAAGTGTTTGGACACTGCTGGAGTGGGCAGAAGTTTAAAATCGCACAGTACGCATGTGTCAGTATGAGCTCTACAACGCAGAATGCCRCCGTTGTTCTGACTGAGGGACAGGACAAAGGAAATGAGCTTTTGAAAATAGTCATAAATAATAGAAATGGTAGGCCTATTGCATTTTTCTTAAATTAGCAGGAAGAACTTGAACCCAATAAACTGGCTTGAAGAAATTTTGTGGAACTGTGAGGGATGGGGGGCTTGATCAGGATAGATCAAGTGTGTGAACAATTTTCAACTGCGTAATTTATTTCCTGTTTTGAAAGAAATTGCTTAGCCATGAAAGGTTTGTTCAGGAGCATTATCATGTTTTTAAGGGCATTCGGGGAGTTCAGTAGGAAGAAAGCAATTCAATSCTAGCAGATCACTTCCAAACTAAAATACAATTTCATAAAATATTCAACATCTTTGTGGGTTTATAGTTATAGGAACCCATTCTCTTAGGATAAGGTACTGAATYTCTTGCATGTATAATGGAGCCATAGATAATCAGTACTGGTCTTAACTGACAAGAAGGGCAGAATCCATCCTTCCTTACACAAAGCTTTTTGGGGGAACAAAAACGCAAGGAACTCTGTAGCAGGTCAGAGTTATTACTTGAATTTATGAACAAGTCACCAAACTACAATGCAGCTCCTTTACAGTCTAGAAAAATGCTCATGTGAATGATCGCATTCAAATGTTCCCCAAGCAGGACTCTGGAGTCACAGAGGCCTTGGTTTTGCCCATGATACTACTACAGCTGATACTACTTACTCCACATCACTTTGCTGAGAGCTTTCTGGGAACCCTTCTATACTAGTCCCAGGTGCCCACTCCAGCTGGCTCTGAAAGCCTTAAATTGACTGCCTGCCCTCTACCCAAAGATGAGAGTGACTCTGGAAAAGCAGATCATAGAAAAAGAATAAAAAAAGCTAGGAAGGGAAAGTGATAATCCAACGCGTTTTTGTCAAATGCTCAGCAACTGCTCATCAGACAGCAAGGGGAAAGGGACTCCAGCCAAGTCAGTGAGAGGCAGTGACCAGGAGCATAACTTTGAGAGTCACTTCCATTGTATTTTCTTTTCTAGTCTTGCATTTACTGAATTTAGGTCAGACTGAGCCTGGATGACTGAAATGACCAACCTGTGCTTTCTCTAAAACATTTTAATTAAGCTTTGCTCCTCAAGTGCGCATCTGGGACTTTGCCTCTGCTGCCTTTGCTGCTGTGCTGGAGTGCAGATGTGGGTCTCAGCTTTCATAAGAGCAGGGCTCCCATGCCATCCATCGCTCACCTGTATCTGAGATTTCCCCTCTGGGGAGCCAATGTATTTGCATTAAACCAAAAGAAACTGAGGAGCAGGATACAGACTGGGTGGATGCTCAAGGAGTTGAGGTTTTGCCATGAGAACAAGTTCAAGAAAGTACAAGATCTGGGTATTTTTGTGTGTCAGTAATTCAACTGAAAAATCATCACTTTAGAAAAAAAATACATATGTGTGTGTGTGTATATATATATATGTATATAGGAAGGTTAGAATAAACATATAAACGTATACAGGTATGGTCACATGGAAAAGGAGATTTGTTTTGGAAAGAATACCATAGAGAGTGGCATCTGGAGTATGAAATTTGGAGAAATTAAATATACAGCTACAGCATACTATTTTTGAAAATAATGCACTAAATTATAAAGTCAAAAAATTGATATAGTTTACTAATTAGCATAATTTAATATTAAGGTACACATGAAAGATAGATATAAGAAATCCTGTAGGAAGGTTTATAGCTATTTTTCATCTGCCCACTGAAAATTTTGCAAGTTGTTTTATGCTGTTCTTTCTGTCACGTAAACATGACCATTTGACAAAAATAACCTGTTTTTCCTAAAAATTCCCATATTAGCTTAAGATATTAGAGCAACATAACCTGTTCAGAAAACAAAATCCCTTGGCTGTGAGAGCATAGCCACGCATCTGTGCGCCAGTGCATACACAGAACTAGACATCCACTATTATCATGCTTCTTTCTTATTGTTGCTATTGTTCATGAGTTACTTCTATGCAATTAGGTTATGTATCTTCTGAACCTTCAGAAAGTTCCTTCCCAGGGAGGGCACAAGGGGATCAAGAGAGAGATGTGGGAAGTAAAACTGCACAAAGGAGACAGACGTCATTAATCCATCGATCCGACTGCCTGGTTCTGTCTTTCTATGCATTGCTAACTCCCTGGCAGGCTCTAGCCAGGTAGCGTAGGAAGTGCTAATGTGATCTGACTCAAGATCAATACTAACATGGTCTTAGATGCACTGTTTGTGCTTGCCAGAGTACTAGTTTGGAGACAGTACTGGATTATGTTTTACACCATTTTAGCATCTAACAAGCATTCTGGGCCTCTAACAGAAACCAAACACAATTAAATATAAAAAGCTAAGAAAAGGCTGGATGACTCAATGGTGTTGTCACAACACAGTGCACTTTTGACCTCTAGGTTAATAGACTAAAACTTGCTTAAATCAGCCATGACAATGGGCTAAATTCTGCCCTGATTTTTATCCTATATAGCCTCATGGAAACAAGTGGGCTTGCAGGAATTCAGGTAAACATAAAAATTTGTCTTCAGCATTTGGAAATGAATTGGGATTGTAAACTCTGTCCTCATGATCAGCTAAGACATGCAGCTGGTACCACTTGTATTTGTTACCAACTTCAGCTGCTGCAAATACAAAAACATGTCTCTCCCCACCACCAACAACAAAGTCTACCCAGACTATAACATCACAGCTCATCAGGAGATGGTGCAGGGTGGTCCTTCTACCATCGGTCCTCTGTGTGAGCTGTGGGTAAAAGAAGGTCTCCTGCCTCCAAGGGCAAGCCCAGCTCTCTCTGAAAGTACCAAATCCATCTGAAAAAAGAGAAGTGTCTTAATTATATTAGAATTATTCATTGGCTCTTATACCCATTTGTTGCAGATGTTCAGAGCTATAGCTCCCATTGTAGCTACAGGATGCTCTATAGGCATTATGATATGCAATAATTTCAGATAACCTATTAATAAAGAGCCATTTAAGTTCTCTAAACCACTTCATATATGAGACATAAACAAGTATTATTTCATTCACTAGCAAAATTAACCCATYCATTCATCTGAAATATCCTTGCTTACTTCAAGGATGTTAAGCTTGTGAGCAAAAATTAAATAAAATAGCCAGGAAACCTATGGAAAGGGTAACCGAGAATATATATAGATACCTTAGCCCTGTTTATTTCCTAGGTGACTTCTGACAATTTAGGAAAGATTCACCTGTTCACTTATTTCCTAGGTGACTTGTGACAATATAGTAAAGATTCAGCTCCAAGGAAAGGTTCTATCAAACTTTCACTTCTCCCTGACCAGAGGGTATGTTTTGCTTATGGACACTTCACTATTTTCTTTTTGATTTTAAATTACTCAAAGTAGGATGTTTTCATCACTTCAGACACTTGAAAAAATCTGTCCTATTCGTTCTTGTTCTTGGTTTCTCTGGACAGTGGTTATCAAAGTGAGTGGACAGAAGTCCTCCTGCAGATCCAGCTGGATAATTTAGGATCTCATTGAGATTCTGGTGAAATTTGCCATCTCAGTTGGCTGAGCTCACCTGGAATAGATTGGAGAGTCAATGTAGGAAATGCTTTTCTAGCACTGCTTTGGAAGAGAGGTATGAAAACCAGCTGGAGAGAAATCTTCATCCACCATGCTGCTAGCTAACTGAGTATCAATTCAGCACCAAAGGACCTCTGGTAAGGATAAGGACCCACTTTACTGTGTGCTGTCACACAAGACAGGTAGTTTGTTATCCAGAAAAAGCTGGGAATTAGACACACCAGAAGTACTAGACAAACAAAAGGGTATCTGAAAACTGTAGACCAACATTTGTTTGTTTCTAGATGACTATTAGGAGACTTCAGTATCAGCTGAGTTTCTCTAACACTTTTTCATCTAAAGAGATTGTTATTAGAGCGGCTAAAGCAACAAGCATGAGCTATTGATGGGTCTGAGAGAACTTAAAATGTCTGTGCTTTTTTTTWAAAAAAAATAAAGCAGAGGCTGTGCTCGATTTAAAGAAGACATTTTTAATGTAAATAAGCAAGTGCTGCACATAATCCACATAGTTCTGGAACTTAAGGATAAGAAGTTTACACAGCACAATGAAGACAGCTTTGTTTCTCTTTAGAGCTCAGGAAAGCGAAGGTCAGACAAATCAGAATATGGAACATTTGGTTCCTCATTGGCCTCCCTAGTGCTTTTTCCTCTCAGTGCATTTCATTTTCTTGGCAAATGTCTGTGACATATCGGTAAGTCATTTTAACACTTCTTCATGCCCTACTATTTCAGTTTCAAGATCATTAATAAAACAGCAGCTTGGAAGGTGGCACAACAGGCATTCTAGTATGCTAGCAGGTAGGGTGACTGTCTGATTTTTTTTTCCAGCTATTAGCATAGCCAGACCTTATTCTCATAAATAAACAGCATAGAGTCTACAGAGAGTTTCATATGAAAAAAATATATATATACATGCACAGTATGCTTTTCACTGAATTGCTATGTGCTATTGAACCACCTATTAGAGAAACTTTACCCTGGAAATTCAGGCCTTATAATATTAAAGTTTTAGAATGAAACCCCCTCAGGCTAGCCCAGCATAAACAATTAGTTGCTCCCTGTTAAACTCCATATCCATAACAGCCCATTCTGAATGTTTCATAAGGTACACTGAGGGACATCATTAGTATGTGAATCTCTTTTGCTAAGATCACAATGAAGCTTTAGGAAGAGAATGCACATATCCAGGGAAGACTGGCAGACAGAAAGTCGCAAGCTGCTCGTGCTGAGTCGATTTAGAATCATGTGAAAGCATTTGAGCCATTAAACTCTATTTCTTTTGATCCTCAAATCTCTGCCTTCACATAATCTTATGAGTACAATTTTCTAAACCAATTTAATATCCTACCTTCGTATTCCCTACTGGGTCTCTGGATAATTTTTTTTAACTGTTTTGTCTTCTTTTCTATTTTCTTTTAAACTTTTATGATTTTTTTTATTCTAATATAAAAGCATCTGAAGTTTTTCTCTTTTAACTTATTTTCTTCTGACACAGTTCAGGGATATCCACCATTCAGTGCATTTCCTCATTTATCTTTATAGGCAAGTCTAATGCTGCTTCTGATCGGCTTCATTGACTGCTGAATCCATGATGCTCTACTTGAAATAGCATGAAATTCACACCATCTTCTCGGTGATCCCTGGCTCAGAATCCACCTCTGAAACTTGAAATCTAAGAACTTTTTTTGCCTTTGTCGACATAAAGAAATTCTACACATCTTAACAGAAATTTTTACCCACAGATAACCCCCTGACTTACTGAAATCAATAGCTAAAATTTTAATAATGCATCACAAATAAGATTTGTCAAGGGGGAAAGTAGGAATCTTAGTTGTCACTGGGCTGAATTAGCATCATAGCATGACACATCATCTTATCTTAGCTCTGCTCCACAGTAGCAAGGATTCTATTGGAAACAGCAGAGTAATTCAAATGCTGAAGTTTAACCACAAGATCACCAGTTTCCTAAATTCACTGGCCTAATATGAAAGATACCTAGTATTCCCTCAGAAAGGCAGAATTGTAAAACTCATGTAAACTCACCCAAGTTTATTCTACATGACTCAAGAAATTGCCAAACCCGTATGTAATATTTAAGAGCCCAAATGTCAGAAGTGGTTATGCCTCAGTCAAACTCATCCACAAAGGACTCCACCCAAGGCCTCTGTYATTTGTTATAACGGTGCAGATGCCACAGGAGGGATAAAAGAGTTTCTTATAAGTAACGATTCATGTCTTTTAAAAGAAATCAAGATAAAATGAAACCTGACACAACTCATTGGTGCTACGCAAAAGTGGAAATCTCCAATGAGATACCTCAGCGTTGAATGCAAAGCGTGAAGCCTCTTTCAGGTGCGACTTTCTCCTGTGCTTATTTATCACTAACACCAACTTTAATGACTTAGGGTTTGCCTACACCATGAGCAGAACTGTAATAACAATCTCAGTAGTAATTCACAGCCTTTGCTATTTTGGGCTGAAGCTTTGTGTGGACACTCTTATTTCAAGAGAAGAGTGTCTTTATATAAATTTAGCTAAATTGGAAAGGAATCAACTTTAAGCTGTATCAAACTAGGGCACCTGGACTGAAATAATAGTGTCAGCACACAGATTTAAGCCAAAATAATGAAGGGTGTGAATAATAGCTGATATATTTATTTGGATTCCGTTCAACACACAGTGTTTTGCAGCAGAAGCAGTAGGTGAGGGTTATTTTTAAGATAACTGCACTGATAGTAGTAAATCAAAAATAAAATTWAAAAAAAAATCCTTATACTGCAGTTTTTGCAGAGTTGTAGGTAGAATTGTATCATAGCCTGAACTGATCATAGGATCAACAGATAARAACTAATGTCAGAGAGGGAGAGTCTGAGTGTCTGAACAGGAAAAGTGAGGTTCTTGGTCTGCAGCACAGGAAGCACAGTGCAAACTCATTTCAAAGATGCAAGTAATTTATTTGGACCTAGTTCCTACGCTTCCTGGTTCCTATTAAGCTCCTGTTGAAAAGGAAATGCAATAAAGTAATATGCTTCTGGATCTGGTCCAAGGGGTTCAATATTAAGCAAGTGTTTAGTKCAATTTTACTAAGAAGAAATTACTCATTTGTTTGTAGTTTTGTCAGTGAGTCTGTGATTGCTGAATCAGGGCCAACAAAATCAGCATCTTTTAGAACTGAGCCCTGATTAAACCCATAGAATAGCAGCTCAGATCAGGTAGGCTTAGTCTGGCTATTGATCTTATTGACATTAATTTGGTCTCAATTTCAGGAAAGTTTTTTATTTGTTTTAATTTTTGGTGAATGCCTTAGAGGTTTCCCATTAACTGTTTCCAGTGTAGTAATTTCAAAAATAGCTTTGTGATCTTARAGTGCACTTTATAAATTATGCCACACAGCTTCCGTATTACAGAAAACGTAGGGAACACCAGGGTGCATATTTTTATTGCTCTATGTGCATAGATAAAAACTGACATTTCCTRAGGGAGTGCTTCAGCCCTGGCTACCACAAAGTTAAATGAGGCCACAAATTCATAATTTATTACTCTCACTTTCAGCAAATCCTTTAGCACCCAACATCAATCTACAATGCTAAAAGTTAAAATTGTCTTTCAGTCAGTAAAGAGAAAGTTTATGAAAGAGATTTTTTTATTAATTTGGATTTGTTGTTGCTTTTTAAAGTTTCATCAGCATTTTCTTTTAAAAGTGAATGTTACTGAACTGTCAGGTTAGCAGATAATGCTGGTTTAAATCTCAGCTACAATGGTATTAATAGAATAATGCACCTTGCAAGACGGGTTCCATAAATTATTTTACAAACATACAAGTTAACACACAATGGTTTATCAAAATAAAATGTACCTTTTTACTAAGTATCAGATATCTGGTTAATTATTTTAAAAGCAAAGAAAAATGTTATGCTTCAGGAAAAATAAGTTTATTGAAAGCAACTTCTGGCTTTGGTGTGGTGAGAATGTTTAAAATTTCTTTTAAAATACATTTAAGTCTCTCTCAAGGCAATTTGGCTGGGAATGATCTGACAACTGAGCAGAACAGAGGCAACTTCAATGCACAGTAGCAGAAAAGAAGTAGAGACAGAGAGTATAAAATACCACCCTATATCTTCGAAGATTGCTGCTGTCACTAATACGCATAAGTGTGAATGGCCCCAAACAGGACATTTATGATTTAGAGCAGAAAGTTCTCGGTGCTGTAAATCCAGCTAAGCAGCACACTAATGCTGCATGTTTGAGTGGTTCCCACTCTGAAAGCAAAGCTCATTTGTTTGATAAGGCCTTCCCATGGAAGTGGTTTTTGTCTTYCTGGTAGGTTCAGAATGAAGAGAAAAGTAAAAGTGAAAAAAATAAGTGCARTTACTTGGCATTAGTAAAACTAATAGCTGCTTACAAACAAAATTTCCCTAGGAACATATTTCCCTACCAAGGATTGTATTATACAAYGGACAAGGGCAACAGATGCTGAAGAGAAAAGTAGCGTCAGGATGCTGATAAGCTGGCTGTAAGAGAAGAAAGAATGATAGGAAAGAAATGAAGTCTGCTTAAAAGCTGATATCAGGAAATGAAGGGCTAAAATGCTGCCCTAAGAAACTGAAACCTCGGRCTGGAAGGAATTACCTGGATCATTGCAGCCAGTCCCTTGCAGTCAAGTGCATTCACGTAGCTGGCATTTAGGACACCAGTCACCTCATCCAGCTTGGGCCAGCTAAATGCTAAAGCTCTAAACCGAGCTATTTGTCTATGGTCCTGCTACTGTAGAGAGAGAGGGTAAACTGTAGTGGGGAAGCAATGAGAAATAAGACAGATCCTACTGAGGTGTCCAAGAACAYGTGCCGCAAACGCACCTCAATCCACTAAAACACATCTCAGCAACTTACTGATAACTCCGTTAGTAAAAAGATCAAAGTAATACAAATGACAGCTGGTGACACAGAAAGAAAAGGAGAAAACAACAGGATGGTTCATTTCCATATTCCTGCAATGATCAGTAATTCCTCAGGAAAAAGAAAAAACAATACAAAACGACAGGCTCTAGGAATCTAGTTTTTTGTAATATTAAAGGGAAAAAGCAAAACTTCTGTAACCATTCACTATTATCTTTAGCTGCTGCTCAGTTCTGAGATCCCACTGTTCAGAGCTCTTTAATAATGCCTGAAACATAAAAGAAGTTTAGTGCTGGTAGTCATATATAATAAAATAAATCAAATGACAGTTTTTATTCTACTAATTGTGGGGAAACAAGTCATTCTAATAAAGAGGAAGGAGAAGAAAAAGGAAAATATTCAGCTTGTTTGACAAGCCAAGATTTTGTTTCTTAAGGAAAAAAAAACAGGTAGAACTAAGTAAAAGTAGAAATTCCTATCCTGAGGAAGCTTCCTGCGTTCCAGAACTTAAGGTTTTCTATTCATGTTGACCAGTGAGGATGAAAAAGTRAAACTCAGAATTCCTCAGCAAAACAAAATGTTCAATGTAAATTATTTCAGTTTTTGGTTAGATGTTTGTCCTGAGTCAGCTCAGGGTCAAACATCATGACCTGTGATTCTTCGGGGARCTGCGGTTGAAAAGTCCCATGCCCAGTTCTTGGCTGCCACTTGCACCACCCAGCTCTACAGCTGCTCTCAGCTAAGCARCAGCAGAGGTTTCCTACACCGC
The DNA here is from genome assembly GCF_003343005.1 of Rhea americana. Classification (NCBI taxonomy): domain Eukaryota; kingdom Metazoa; phylum Chordata; class Aves; order Rheiformes; family Rheidae; genus Rhea; species Rhea americana. The sequence goes on along the minus strand of NW_028186790.1, from coordinate 3,579,706 downwards.
AGTTGCTTAAGCCTGCCTGCGTATATTGGTGCCTACATCTCAGCATACGACAATTTTCAACTGTATCATTTTGCTCTATCTAAATTAAAATGAGGTATCCACAAATGAGTTCCCACAAATGAGAAAGAACTACTTATGAGATATCAGCCAAACAAGACTATCAGCTCTAGACTGAAATTTAATCTGTTTCATATTCCCAAGAAAAATTTTTCTGAAGATATTTGACAAAACCCTGAATTATCTGAGATATCTCGTTGTTGGACTCTTGTCACAGATTATATGTTTTTTTTTCCGTTTTCTAGTATATTTTTTATCCACAAAGTTACAGCTATATTTAAAATGCTATTAAATCCAGCCAGTGTTTTCTGAGTTAAGCTTTTTCTCATTTTCAGCTGCCCTTTCTTTCAAAATGAAGTCTGTGTCTTTCAAGTTATTAACTCTGTGGATATTTTTCTCTTTCTTTCTAGAATAAAAGTATTTTCATTTAAAAATTACCAAAACTGTTATCAAAACTTTCTATTTCTTGACAACTATGTTTGCTACAGAGAAAACTATGAATAGCCAGTTTGATCAATTAACACTTCAAAAGGCTAAGCAACAATAATATATGTCACTCAGTGATTTCCCATTTATTAATTATAATGACAAATCCTCAACTGAGAATGAAAATGAAGAAACTTTTGATTAACTGTTAAACAAAGGTCTGCCAGAGGCCTTTGTTTCCTCATAATTTCTACTTTTTTTTACTTAATTTTAATTTGAGCCAATCTAACTTCTCATCTTATTGAAAATAGAAAATATAATCTCTTTTTCAGGGCAGCAACTCAGTATCATCCTTAGAGACAGACAAATAAGCACAGAGAGAATGCTAAGCAAGCTGTTTGTGCTCAACTCATCCTTCATTATTTTATTTTATTTTATTTTATTTTTCTTAATTCACTACATTCCATATATAAGTCTGTAGAGTAGCATCTAAATTAAAACAGCACAATATCAGAGACTAGGCAAATGTGAACTACAGGTAGAAATTCAGAGAAGGCTAATTCAGCCTATGGGAGACAGGAGATGAATTCCAAGCTTACAGGTGYCAGCCCAGAGGGAAACATTTTCTGCACCACTAGAAAGCTCTGAAATAGTCAAACAGAGTATGTTACAGTAATACAGCAATCCTTACGAAAGCAAAGATATGGATAACAGCATAAGGCTTCACACAGGAGAGGTAGCTTCACAGACCAAGCAACCCAAAGACTGTCCCAAAGAAAGGACTTCCTTGAGACTAGTGCTGTCACCTGGGATGTTCTCACTGACCCTATCTCCTCATTCATCTTTAGTTATATTACGAATGTATTTGAAGATGCATGTGTTGTTAGTTACAATACTTCCTGCAATTTAAAAGTTGAATATTTTCCATTGTACTTTCAAGTCTGGCATTTCTTGAAAGTTTTCCTAACTACTAAAACACTTACTGACCTATTTTAAATATCTGAAGGTCAATAGCAGTGATCAGGACTTATATAGGTCAGCCTAGCTGTGCTAGGAAATGCTAAATATATCATCTCTCTCTCTTTGCATGTTCAGTGTGATTATACAACAACATTTCCATTTCTTCCATTTTCTTTACTATTTTCTTCTACTCACATCGGAGTGCACTTAGGTTTTCTTATATAATGATTATTTTTAGAAAATACACCTTCTATTCCTCAGTATTATTGCAGAAATATTTGCAGTATCCTCTACTAGGTGGAGGCATCCTGTATGCAGACAACTTTTTGTTCTTAATCATCCATTCTTTTACTCCTTTGTTATCTAAAACAATGTCAGGCAAAGTAGAACACAACTTCCACGTTTCTGTCGCCATCCTCTGAGGTCTTCTCATCTCTTATCATTTATCTAACAACCAGCCAGTGACAGCTACATGTTATTTCAGCTGTAATGAGCAAACAGATTTCATTTGCTTAGTTTATGAGATAGGACACAAAACACTTTATTTATACGTCTGGTTTAAGGTATTTCACATAAACATCAGGCTTGGCATTCAGTCAGACTCCAGGGATCATGTCTACAAATTAGGTAGCCAAGAGAAGCACTTAATTGGGATTTGGATTATTGAGATGAAATGTGGCCACTGGCAACAGTCCAGATTCCCAACACTGCAATATTCTGTCCAAAAAAAAGAAAAAAAAAAGTTTAGATAATTTTGTAAGCATATTGGGAGACAGGTTCAGGATAGCATGAACAAATCTTTGCTATGGAACAGATCTTCTGACTTTATTGCAAATGTAACTCAAGCAAATATCCCCAAGAAACTTAGGAAAAAGGAATGTTTATAGTTGCAGTCTTAYATTTCTTTACTATAATTTTAAAATGTGAGTTCATCAAGCAGGGTACCATTTCTTCCTCAGTAATTTGAAAAGGACAGTAATGATTCATAAAACAAGATGCTATTAGTGCTCTAGAGGGCACACGTCTGTGTTTTGTATTAGTCTAATAATTTCTTCTGGATGAGGTAGATAAACCCTTGGCTTCTATAGATACCAAATCTGATATTGAATATTAGAGTTGCCAATAAATCTGCAAAAATTTACTGCCTACTGTGAAAATTAAAGTGCGATGAAAGTTTTGCTGACCCAGCCTACCTACTTTTACTTACTTATGTATGATAACRCTGATCTCTGAAAACAAATTTGGAAGATGCTTCTTTCTGAATGAAAAAAATTGGAGCTGGATTTGTACACTTAATATTTTATGAGCTTCATAGGTATTTTAGTGGGCATAGACTGAAACACAGGAAGTTCCACCCRAACGTAAGGAAAAACTTCTTTACTGTGAGGGTGATCGAGCACTGGCACAGGTTGCCCMGAGAGGTTGTGGAGGCTCCTTCTCTGGAGATATTCAAAACCYGCGTGGACACGATCCTGTTCAACATGTTCTAAGTGACCCTGCTTCAGCAGAGCAGTTGGATTAGATGATCTCCAGAGGTCCCTTCCAACCTCAGCCGTACTGTGATTTTGTGATTCAAAATGGCCTCAGGCTATATCTCATAAAATTGTTCATCGATTTCCTGTTCATGTATTTTTAATAGGAAAAAAAATACTCTCTACATTTTTTTTGAAGGGAGGGAAATGCCAATTTTGATTAAAATATACTTTATTTTTATAAGTCAATAAAAATTCAGATTTGRGTGGGGAGTGTCTTTGTTGAGATGTATGAACATCTCAATTCTGGACAGGTATCATATCAAGCAGTTTCTATATGAGCTACTAGGGGGCCTTTGTGAGTACTGTAATTTGGATGTGTCACGTTCTCATTCTCTTTCAGGTCTAGGCTGGACTATCTATACCTATTTTATGTGCAAATGCATAGAGAGATCTACTCTTTGGTTTCTAAGAGACTGAAGAGGAGAAAGGAGTCTTCCACTCCATAAGCTACAACTCATCCAGCAGAGCAGGGACACTCAATTTAGGGTGACAAAGATGTTTTATTTCCTCAGAAATGTGYATCATTTTATTATTTGCTATTGCAGAAACATTTTTTGAAATATTTTCTTTCATAAAWCATTTTATATTTTCATTTTGAGTTTCATTCTAAGAGAAAAAAWTTTTGATGTACAGAATCTCTATAGGGCATATATTAATCTGATTATTCTATAATCATATGTGTATGACTATATAGCATGTCAGAAGCTGTTTACTTGAATAAGAAACTTTTTTTAAGGTTTCAACAAATATCTCATTATGTCTGAGAGAAAAGAGGACGGTTACCTCGCAGCAGTGAGTGCTCTGTAAATTCAGGCCCTCTCTTACCTTGTGGCATGTTCATAGAGCTCTGCCATCTGTTTTAGCATGAGGCACTTTTGCACTGATATAATGACATCCATAAAGGGAGTWGTTCCCATATAACTACATAATTAGAAAAAATCACACTGCTAACCGATGTAGTTGTACTGATACAGAATCAATGAGTGGGCTGCATCTACCAAAGCATGAGACTACACTGAGATGCRGCTCTTTGGCTACAGATGAGCCAGGATCAGAGAAAAGTATCCCTGTCTTGTTCTCATCACTCCTCTACTTCCTTAGCAAAGATTATCACCCATCAGATCTGCTAAAAAAATCTCCATGTGTCACTACTCCCTCACCAAAATGATGAAAGCAAAGAAAAAAAAATCCAGCAACACTACAATTCTAACATTAACAATGATAGCTATTTTCTATCATTTTAACATAATCAGGTTGGACGCAATCAGGTCTAAGGGAACAGTAGTCCCCAGGCAGGGTGGCATGAAGCTACTCAYAGCAGCTCAGTCCAGCTCAGGTACCACCTGTGTAGGCATCTAACCATGCCCTGAGCTTATCCTGCAGCCACAGGTAGGATTGAAGCTTGGCAGGAGCTTGTCAGGATCTTGTGAGCTTCCTTTAAACTACACAGGTTAAGTATTACTAGTAGAACACCCATCAGGGAATTAAAATAGAGCCTAAACATGAAATTTTGTGTATGAGTGGTAATTTTACCTGTTTATGCACAAATCCCCTAAGAGAATCTGAATTGTAYCATCTTCTGCGTCACTTTGGACTTTGCTCATCCCTGGAAGGCTTTGACAAGTAGTTACTCTAGAAATTGTGTGTTTGCTGTTTGAATTGTTTTTCTCTTTAAGAAAAGCTCTCTCTGATCTTTTCTTTCCAGTTTCTCTGAATGTTTATTGGTCTTTTTCTTCATATACACTCTGTGACACATTGTGGCTCTTTTTTCAGTGCATTTTACTTAGTGTGTTTTCTTCCACCTCCTTGGCTATTCTTCACCTTCAGTCTCCTRTAAAGACAGCAGGATCACAGTAAAGTTAAATCAAAATTTAAGTGGGTTCAAAATCAAGCAAAGTTTGCTTGCTAGTCCATATTTAGAGGAGACACTGAATTAGTTTCACACACCTTCAGAGGAAAATATTTTAAAAGTATCCATTACTTAGACAGRCTGATAGAAATGCCCAGTATAGGACTGTGTAGTGTTGATAAAATTATACAGTTTTATACCCATATGCTCTTAAATGCAACTCACAATCCCTTGACATAGGTTGACTTTTCAAAAGCCAAAATACTGTCTACATTTTCTAAACACCYGGTACTTCTGAAAAGTGGGTTCCTTTGTAAGTCTTTCTTTTTCTCTTGCATTGTATGTCTTCATAAAGATTTCATTAAAAGAAATATACATACATTAAAATAAATACAACAACAAAATCCTTCTCTTCATTTCCTTATTACAGCATTCAAGATCTTTGTGGCACTGTGCCTAGTTTATATTACCAGGACTAGGTTTTTGCAAATGAAACTCTTTCAATTAGTGTTTCAGGAAGCAATTAAATTGTCTAAAATGTATTAATGAATACATTGAAATCTGGAAGAGTACCCTTTTCCTAATACTTCCATTATTAATTCACCATCTGTTTTGTTTTGTTCTCGCACTAGTGTACACTTTCAGTAACCTCATGTCCACAGGAGACAGTATTCTCCAAAAGCAAAGCCAAAAAATTTAAGCTCATAATCAGTCTCAATTATGCAGTATACATTCCAAATAATTTTACAGATACAATAATCAAGGATGACTTTTTTCTCTTTTATTTAAATGTTCTGTGTGGCAAAGAAACTCTCYGAATAACTGTCATTTTGATCTTCGTTTTCTTGCAACAATAAAGACAATTAAATACTTGGCCTCACTGTGTGGGGTTATTGCTATAGCAGACAAAGCAGCTAACGTACAGCACAAGGACAGACACAATAATGAGGGGCAGGGGCAGTGGAGCTTTCATTAGAGAAACAAGTACAGGCATCTGACACATTTGGGGTATTATTTGTGTAGCRTATTTGAAAGAATTTGAGCTAATTGAGAGAATGCCATGTGCATCACCATCTGTGGAGAGCATCCATAAAATATCCGGAGGTGATAACTTAAAAAGACGTATGAAAAATACTAATTTATTCAGGCTGCCAGAAGTATTTCTTTCCGTGTTTTAAGGGTAGGAATCATCTCAGCTGAGCTTAAACTTATCTAAAGCACCAAACAGCCTCACATCCGCACGGAGCAGGAGACACTGCTCACTTGCACCTTTGTGGCTCTTTCACGTGGTGAATTAAAGTGCAGGGTGAGATGTGGTGTTGACTGGTGTTACACTGCGGGACAGAGCGGTCATTACTTTTTCACTGCAATATCGAATACATGCATGGGTAATACTTAAGGACCTGAAGCAACTTTAATGTTTCTAGCCCCATGACAGCTTATCCTGAAYATGCATTTACTCCTGGAAATCCTGGGATATCATCCCTCACCTTTTCCAGCTTTATTAGGATTACAATGTGTACAAAACTGGATTGTTGCAAACAACGCCAATGATATTTTACTTTACTGGTGAATGGGCCATATTTAGTCAATGGTGAAACTCCCTCCTGATAAAACCAACGCTCCTGGACTTCTACGGGCTATCCAGCAGTTTCCACATCAGATATGAGACATTTGTGTTGTCATGTACACTCTTTAATTACCTGGAACAAGCCAGCTGTCCTTCTCCAGATCGTGCTGCTAYGCTGCCAGGAATCAGCTCAGCTTAAAACAAATTTGAAGAGATGAGGTCAGTTGCTGGCAAAGGGATTTCTGTGGAATTTCTCTGGAAATAGCTAGATCTTCAAGCACAAAATAGCCAAAATCTGGACAGCTTCAGAGAACATGGTAATGTCCATTTTAAACACAAGCTTTTAGAAGGGCCAGAGGCAATGTGCACCGGGAATGACTACTTTCACTTGATTGATACCTCTGGTTTCTTGAATTTTGGGGACGGTGTGGGTGGAAGAATAAGACTTACCATTTTATATATTTAAATCATTTATAGACTCCACATTTGAAGTTTCAGATTCTTTTTTTATTATATTTTTGTACAAACAGTAAATAGACTAGTGGCTGAGCAACATAATAAAACTAGGAAATGGATTCTCGTACTGCAAGAAATTTTTAGGTATATAACAGTTTAATATACTTTGCAGGTCAGAGTGTCAGGTGGAAGATAACCTCAGCTCCCAAGCATAAGGAAGGTGACATATAGATCATGCGTAAGTAGATGGAAGGAGTCAAATAGCAGTCTGAGGATTAGTGTATACTGCCAATATATGACTGAAACAGCAACTGCAGATTACAAGCCTAAGGTCCTCAGGCTCCCAGGCTGGACTGTAGTTGCTACTTATATTTGATCATTTAAAAATTATCTTGGATGTGTCCAAATGAGCTGCATTTATGTCCTAGTCCTCTGTCAATTTGCAAGAGCTTAAAGAAAAAAAGAAACAGAAAAAGAAAAAGAAAAGAAAATTGCATTCATGCTCACTTTAAGGAGGCCTTTTATTACCAGAGCAATGTAATGGGATCTAGTATATGGGAGATTTAGTCCTTAAATTTTAAACATTATATAAAAATTTAAATTAGTCTGTATTCCTCAGATTGTTGTCATTATAGAAAGGTCAGAGATGATGAATTGTTTGTTGCTGCTGCAGATATAATGTACTGTACAGTTCTATTATTTGCTGTTGAAGAAAACATGATTTATTGGATAGTGTCTGAAAATATTTGCTCCAGGCCTGCAGTATATGAAATATATAGCCTATATTCAACCGTTCTGCTTAAGAGAACTACTGTTCAGCCCTCTGAGGCCACAAATGAGATCTTTCTGCTGGTCTAAAGCATTATTTAGCTATGCAGCAGGTACATTGTTTCTTCAAAATACTTTTTACAGCTACAGATCAAATAGCCTAATTAATAAAAAATAAATCAAATGAACAAAACATGCACTAAGCAGTATTCCAAATGCTATTGACCTTTACAATTGTTTGAGAAGGCAGTCTGCATGTTGCAACCACAGACACTCACATGATACGAGCTGCAGTTAGAAAATCAGCCAAAAAAGCTGTGGTTGCTAATAATAGACAGAAATAAGATATAAGTTTGAATGCTATCTTGTCAAAAAAGCTATGTATGAAGCAGTTTCATGATCTTATTTAAGCACTGTGAATTTATTTTTTCTCCATTCCTGAATCAGAATCAAAAAAGTAAAAAAAAATCACAATTTTTACAAGCTAAAAACCTAAAATGTAAAGTAACCTTCAGTTTCATTTCAGATGGTTTAGTCTTGATAACTTAAAAATTACTGTATTTATCTCAAAGTTAGAATCCAGAAGGTGAATTTAAGTGACAAAAATGGAGAAATGGGAATAATGGAGAAACTGGAAGCCTTTTTCAGAGAAATTAAAACTAGCACCTTTTCTTTGAATATACTCAGTTTCAGGAAATTAGCATTTTCTAACAAATAAAAGGCTGCTGAAATTTTTTTGACCTGTTTTAGTTATACATTCTGATCCATAAATTCATCATTTGCTTTCATACCTCCAGTGTTCAAGCAGCATCCAAGCAATGGCCATTTCCATTTTTGAAAAATCACTTCTTAGCCCACCTTGTGGCATCAGACCTTCTACGAGCAGTGGGACATGCAGCCATTTTGAAAGTGGACAATTTTTCATGAGTTTTTCTGAAGCAAGTTCCATTCTTCGGTCTCTGCTGCCAAATTCACCTTTGTGTGTGAAAAAATAARAATAAAGACTTATCATTAGCAGAGMTGATTTCCTAGTCTTTTGAGAATTATGCCATCAGACTCTGAAGTGCTTTACAAAAATGTGGCAAATTYCTCTCAGCTGGTAACTCTGCTAATGTCAGTGGAGTTACGGCAGGAATGAATTTGTTTCGATGAGACTATCACAAGGAGTATACCACTGTTCAGCTGTTGCATTTGTTATTAACTTACTTTCCTCTTAGCTCTGAAGAGTAGAGCTGAAGCTTCACGGATCTATTTTTAGATCTATTTTTAAGCTATGTAAAGTATTTGCCTCCCAGATCAAGGAATTACGAAGCCAAACTTGCCATAGCACAGACTGGTGGAAAATGGGCTAGATTGAAGAAATGTCTTTGAAATATTCTTAGAGACCCAGCATGAAACCTGGTTAAAGTGGTATAGCTTTCCATTCTAAAGGTCATGTTCAGAATTGGCTTATAACTTTATGAGAGTATTACTTTTCAAGCTGAAATTGTCTATAGTTAGTCTCAGTCAGAGACTTTTTTTCTAAATAATGAGCAAAGAAAGGGCAGTGATTTAAAAATTTTCACTTTTGATTAATCGCCTTCAGCGCATACCAGAACAGAGACTGAGCAGCTGGTGTGTCTCAGTATCAAGAAGCTGAAAAATCTGGTTTGAGCAGATGAGAAAGTTGTCTCCCTGAGCGCAAAGTGAGACTTGGGAGGCCGTAAATGGAAACAGGGATGGGGCAGGGGCTGCACTGGGTCTGGCGAGTGAGACTAACAGCAGCCCCCGGRTCATCCGTCTTCATGACAAACCCTGAAGAGAAGGTGCGAGAGAAGGAGTATTGTGGTCAGATTTGTGAACCATTTTTTTTTACATAAAGTCCACTTGGCCTCCCAATTTCAGTGTCTCRACAGAGACATTTCATTCTTGGGAGCTGGAGCCCTCTGATCAGTAGTATGCAATGTGCAGCAAACACTGTAGAAATGCCCCAGGCTGGATGAGACAAAATCGTATGTCTACACTGTCAGCCTGCTCTCAGAATCTGATCTGGACATCATAACAGGTCTACTTATCAGGGRAAAAAAAAATAAATAAATAAATAAGTCCTCTCAGTTCTGCTTGAGTAGTTCTATTTCTCATTTATGCAGACTGGAAAGTTTGGTTACAGCCCTGACTGAGTGTGCTACAGCTCATTCACTAACTAGCAGCTACCCTACTGTTTGCACACCTAAAGGCACGGTAGGTTTTCAGACCTGAGCTGAAAGTAACCTCAGTTAGGAACGAGGAGGAAAAGGACTTAGCTGATGAGGCTCACAACGCTTGTGCTAGATCCCAAGACTGCATCCATCCAGGGAAGGATACGGCCAAAAGATGRATGTAAGAAAATGACCTTCTCCTCCAGGCCAGTGAAGGCCGTCGTCTAAGCGAAGATCAGCAYCTGTGCCACCGCTCTGTGTGCTAACACGATGGAGGTGAGTTAGCAGCCGCTGTAGCATTACCTTCGACACAAATCCAGAACAAGGAGCACAGCCGTGCCAGACGCTGCCCTGGCCCTCCACCACCTCAGAGGTGATATAATCTCCTTCCCTCCACTGGCTTTCCTCTTTCCTGCCCTGGAGATGAAACAGGCACCTTTCCTAGTCCCATGGCTACTCTTTGGTTTCTCACACTGCTTCTGCCGTCACTGGAAACACATGGTGGTTCACATGGTGGCAGAGGARGAGAAGACAAAACTCAAATCTGCTTAATTGCTTTGTCCTCAGTAAAATCTATCCTGTTATCTATTGGTGCAGACATACTCACAGGCCAAACTCTCCTCGCTCCTTTTCCATTTAGCTTTTCCCTGGGTTAGCTGAGGTCCTGTTTCTTGCTCCGAGAGGATGGAGAGCAGCCTGCACGGCTGCTTCCCTCACTGTTACCCATCTCCCAACACCACAGAATCCAAATGCTCCCTTTGCCTTTTCATGCAGGATGAGATACAGCTGTAAACAAAGGATAAACTTTGTCTGTTCAAACACATTAATGACCAACCAGTMGATATTACCTTATTCATTTATTAGAAACTGAGAAAATGCTTGTTACCTTCTGAGACTAGAATACTGCAGGTGGTGGGTTTGTTTGTTTAGTATATAAGAAGTTATTGATCAGAATATTTAGTCAAAAGTTAGAATGCTTATGGCGAACAGTTGCTGAGATTTGTGGTTTTCCTGGGCTAATCTAAAGCAAAAATTATTAAAGTTAGGTCAATAATATGGATTGCTCTCTTTTTTAACATCTTGCTCAAAGAAATACAAATGAATTTATTTATATCCATTTGTAATATAGATTTCTACATCCATTTCTAATATACTAATGTTTATTCTTGCAGGAATTCAACTGATAGATCTTTCCTTGTCATATTTATTGTCATTAAATATGATGAATAATTTTGATACCTAATACAATGTGTATAACCTGTAGAATAGCGTAATAAAATCAGTGTTTAAGACTCTCTCAAAAACATTCGTAAGGTAAATGTGTTGTGGGCCCTTGATTCAGCTTGGGAAATACTTTCATATTTCTCAGCAGTATATTCAGCCCTTTTTGCAATACATCAAAAATAGATTTTCCTCCCTGGTATAAACCTTCCTAGCTTTCCATAGAAACATGTTTGTCTGTATTATATCTTCACACATTGTAAATCATGCCCTACTTACAAACTATGTTTTTTTGTGGACACAGACAGGAGCCCCATACTTCCTTTCTTGAAGTGAAATCATCCATACTTTGGTAACCAGCATCTAATGTAYGCAATTTCTTTTTGAATAAGCTTATTGCTACTTGCTTTTATAATATCGTTCAATTATAATACACTCCAAAAACATTAAGAAAGCTCTGAAAGTATGGAAAGTCAAAGACCATTTRCAAGGAGAACATATGAAAAAGGTCATATCTGATACTTAGATATGGTTGATGCCTTCCAACTACTCCTCTTCCAAGCCATGGTGCTGTATTGATAAGCGCACTTATCTTCCTCCGTGGTAAAAATATGCTATATTCTAGAATCAGTCAAGTACTACAAAAACTAGTGGGGTCCCCCAGAGGCATGTCCGCGTGTCTAGYTGCTCATATTTGTGTTTTTCAGCTGTCTCACACAAGCGTAGCATCCCCATTCGGGCACATTCATCACTTCAGCATTAGGAGGCTTATCACTTGCTGTCATAAGGTGATCCACTGACAGAYGCGCTGGCATTTTCATCACCCTTGACACAGTTTCCATTATATCTAGTATAGGTTCTCTGAAGGGAGATGACAAGCACATGTGGAGACAAACTCTTTAAAACACTGAGTAAACCCTAGTCTTTCTTTTCAAGAAATACAGTGTTTCTAGCTTACTTGAAAAGGAGCTTCATTTTCTGAAGAATTTTTGATTGTTTTCATTTTTTGGGAGATGATAGATTGTGGTGGTGGTGAAGGCTTTTATTCATATGAATACAATAATTACAGCTGTTTTAAAGTATTTTAATTCTTCACACTATATACATTACAGCCCAGCTGACAATCTCAAAGCATTTTAAAATATATACACCAAATTTTGCATATGTTTCTCATCATCATGTGGTTAAACTAAGGCACACAGAGATGAAGAATGGCATGTCTYAAGTCATATAGTAAATTAGAAATCCTCTTTCAGCAGATCCATATTACATTGTTAATAAATAGRTGTGCTGTTTCTTTTTGTTCCCAGAGTGGTGGCAGCCAGCCAGGCATAGTCTGTAGGCAAAGACTCTGGAAAACAATAACGTGAAGCGAGAACTGATACTGCCTCCTATCTTTTTTGTAATAAACTTTCTTGCTCAAAGTTAGGAGAAAAAAAATGTATTGCATTATAAAATGGCTTTTTTCAGTAACTTGAAACGTTTGTGGGATTTCCATTATTTTCTTCTTCTGCAGGGAGGACATATAAAAACATATTTTTTGCACTGTCCTTCTTAAGTTATCCATAGAGTTGCAGGTGTAATAKCTCAGTATTTCATGAGCATCATGTTCACAACATCCATTAGGTAGTGAAGTTCTGTTTTGTAGATGGTATTATATAATTTTTTCAAGGCTGGAAGAGTTTAGAAATTTCTTAAAATTCTGCTGTGTGCTTTGCAATACGGATAATCCTTCTTTCATGTATAGAAGCCACAACAATGATCTCCCTAGAAATAATTGCTACAATTCAAAATGTAGTATACTACTCATTTGTCTCTGTAGGTGTCAATCTGTCCCCTGATTTGCTCATAATCATCATGTACATCAGCCTATAGTATGTTGAAAAGAAGGCTACCTTTATATGAGGGCATTGCTGTTACCCCTCAGCGTGGAGGTACTGTGAATAGTATCTTTAGGCAACGTAGGATAGCTACGTCAGCACCTACTTGCTTGGATAATGAATGAAAAAGTGCAACTATAACAATGTTCGCAAGCTGGGAGGCAGAAAAACATCTTTCTGGGTGGAAGTGAAAACCATGTATCTTCTAATTAGGTCAAAACCTAAGGTATGAATGGGTCTCAAACTACTTTTGCACTTTTAGTTGGTCACCAACCAACTATATAGGATGGCTGGCGGCCTTTTTAGTTCAGTTCAGGATATATAACAATGTATTTCATGAATAAGAGCATTTTTTTTGGTGGATATTGTTTTATATTGTTGAACCTGACAAAAAGAGGGGCCGAAGAAAAGGAGTTAAAGAAAATAGCTGTCTCTTTTCCATTTTTTAAAAAATGTGTATTATTTCCTGCATGTCCTKCACATGTAGAGGTGTCTTTATCTGGGTTTTCGGGCTGTGAGGTTGTTTGATCTGTTTTTTAGCTTTTTGAGTTCTCAGACAGTTGCCATTCATTATTTTGAAGAATTGTGGAAACAACATTTTCAGACAATTCATGGAGAGCATAAACAAGGCATCTGCACACCTCTTCTCCATTTCATTTCTCAAAGACTCCACAGGATAGGCAAAAACTCAACTTCTGAAATTTAGATTTATCACTAAGATGACTGATCAATAGATCTTTGATCTCAGTAGGAATCTCACACTGGGAGTTGGACAAGGTGCAAATTTATTCAGAACAAAGCAGCCTATATGTGGTTGTGCCCAGATGACTTTCTGAGCGCTGCATATCGGTACAGATTGGTTTACAGGCTAATTCAACAGATTTTTTCCTCCATGATTATTTCAGTGTACCAAGGCATAAGACAAAGAAAGCGCAGTATGTTGCATTATATATTCTCTTCCAACCATATTCTCTTGTTTTTCTAGTATATTTTCTGGGCTAGTTGGGTCTGTTCATTTGTTTGGCTTTATACAGTCCTGTTCTAACATTTGAATTGAGCCAGCAAGTTATGCCTATTGAAAAGACTGTTCTGCAAGTAAGTATGCTCACCTGAACAGAAGCCCTAAATATTCCAGATAAAATTCACTCTGCTTAATTATAACCCCTCTAGTAGGCCTGACGGGCATATATAAATTTTTTATATTCACAACAGCAAGAAGCTTGTTCATGAATTCCATTTAGTACCATTGCTCTCTGCGTTTAGGAAAAAAAAAAAAAWTCTAGTCTTTAGTGTAACCAAATTATACAAGTCTAGTGAGCAGTGATATAAATAACAGCACTGATGTCTTCAAGCATCAACTGATGTTTGCTAGACTTGACAGGTTCTAGTAATTGAAGAACCTGTGATTGACTTAGCACTGCCTGTGCCACTGTGTGTTACTGTCGAAAGAGACTTATTTTGTGTTGGTGAGGAGGGGCATGGACTCCAGTGCAAAAGGAGAACAGAAATGGCTTTCATTTGTTAACTCCAAATGTCAGAACCACAGAGACTTCAATTACTGCTCTTTTAAAGGCCTATCTATTATTACTGATTTTTCTTCTTGTATTTTCCAAAATCTGAAATAAAAAAAAAATTTTTGTTTTTTGGTTTTTTTGTTTGTTTGTTTTTTGTTTTTTACTAGTAGCTGATTTTCTGAATAATACTGAATAATAGCTGGTGGGTATTCTTGCATCTCCAATGCTCTGTGGGACCTGAAAAGTTTACACAGCACATGGATAGCTACAGTGATCTTTGTTCATCCCTGGAGAACTTTTTCTTTAAACCTCTGTAACTGGCTACACTGTCGTGGTTCAAAATGTTTGTCACAAAGCAGCGTTTAAAGGACTCATTTGACTTTATAATGTCTAATTTGTGCATGTTTTTATCAGAGGGAGTGGGTTTGACATRAGCACAGGGGCAAAGTAAGACATAAATTAGGACAGTGACTTCTCATAATACTCCAGAATTCCCCTTACCATTCCATTTTTTCCGACACATCATCCCTCCCAGATGCAGAGAATGAAGTACCAACTATGTCTGTCAGCAACAGTGTCTTAAAACCTTGTTAAATGTTCTCAAACAGGAAAGTTTTAATGCTTATAACTGGCAGAGCAGGCAAGGAGAGCAGTGTGACCTCCTTCTGTCTGCTGCTCCTCTGATACTAATTTCAGTCTGCTGACTGATTGGCAAGCCACAAACCTGTTGGAAAGACATTTTTAGCTATGGGATCTGACATAGAGTTGTTTAATAGTGTCCAGGTCTGAAATAAATTTCTTCAGAGTTCTGATAGGGTCTGGTTTCAGCGTTCATTTCAAACTTGTATCATTGGAGATTTTYGAGAACAGATTACATAAAAGTATATCAGGAATGTTTAAGGTACAGCAAAGCCTGCTTCAGAGCATGGGTTTGGAATAGATGATGCCTTCATATACCTTCCACACCTACTTTATGGGTCTATGATGGTAAATGGACTTAAACCACAAGGTTCTGAGCAAGATTCAAAATGTAATGATGTTTTCGGGAACAGGGTAAGGAATAAATCAGATCTTGTGGTCCCACCCCATTATGTAAAATCTCTCTCGGTAAAAATCACTGTGGGTATCACTACTAATGGATTTACCGAGTATTTGATCTGGATCTGATGGACTCAGATAAAACCTTTTTCTTCTCTTTGATGCCTTAACTTATCAAATAAATAGCACAGATTGTGCTGCATATCTAYATTTTGGGTCTTTCTAGTTCCTGACCTGGTCCGAATAGCCAAAAATAGTCTTTTTACAGGCTCATCTCTGGATTAACATTTTCATGATGTGGGAGACTGAAAATATTATGATCTATTATGATCAGAGCTTCTCTCTGCTGTGGCTGCTGCTCACAGCAAGAATGCTGGCTGCGGAGGTTCACGTCCAAATTTCGAAAAGACGCGAGAACTGAGCGTTCTCAGAGGGAAGGCTACTATAGTGGCACTCACATGCCCACAGCTTAGGTTTTGCATTTTCAGAACACAATATATTCTCAGATTTTTTTTTTTTTTCGCATGAAGCCATTTAATGGGCTACTCAGCATAGCTCTTCATACTTTCAGCAGCTGACATTTATCTCAACAGTATAAAAAAATGAACTAGCAGTAAGTGAAAGAAGGAGAGAGACTTTTTCTTCATATGATTTAACTGGCTTATTTTTAATTTTGTAGGATGACCATCTACCATGCCAACAGAAGCTTTAGAGAGGAGTATAATAATAAAAATCATTGTTAACATAATTCTGCTATATCTCATTATTGCAAGTACTAAAAAGAATGTGCTAACAAAAGACTGGATTGTATTGATTCATGATTGTCCTCTCTTAACTGAACTCTACTTTGAGAACACTCTCAGGCAGGGTTAAATTGCTTAGCTATTTACCCAGAGGAAGAAATAAGTGGAGGAGATAAAGTAGTTGTTTTTCTTCCTGCAGCGTGCCTTTTTGTACTAAAGTTTTAGACTGATTACCCTAATTGGGACTGTTAACAGGAAAATGAGATGCCAGCTGTTGGAGAGGGGGATAACAGAAAAGGCTTTGTTAAAGAAGTTTGCAAGATCTAGCCTTTGATGACAAATTATAACTCATCTGATGAGAATTTCCAGTATAATATTTGGCTGAACTAAAGATATAAAGAGATGGATACTTTGGTGTTTTGTTTTGTTTTGTTTTGTTTTGTTTTGTTTTTTATTTACAATAATATAACAAAATTCACCAGGGAATGATTATATTATTTGCAATAATATAACAAAATTCATTTTGAGGAGAGAGTGTTGTCTGTGCTGTGTTTGACCATCCTGGAGAGGAATGTGTAAACACATGTCTCCTCAGCAGCCAGGTGGGATAACAAGGACACCTGTCTGCTACCCCTCTCCTATCAGAAAAGCACAAAATGATTTCAGGAAGCTCTCAGCTAACATAAACACTATCCTCACATTTTCTTTGCCTTAAAAAAGCAAATATTGTGTGCCATCCCATAAACTTTCTGAAGGCACCATAAGCGTGGTAGTCCGTATTCCTTCCTGTGTTTCCAGTGAGTAACACCACAAAGCTGAATGAAGCTTTGAGGAGGTGGGATGAGGAGAGCTGAGGAATGCTRTTAACAAGGAGGAAGCAGTAAATACAGCAAATAAAAAGCCAAATAAAATTATGCAGACAGAATAAATCTTCCAGTGCTATTGTTCATGTTGCYAGCATATCTGGGGGTGATGCAAGGGCTGCTGAGGGATGTAAAGATGCCTATTGATTATTCTTTCCACAATATCTCTTGGGAGTAACTGGTGTGATATGGTGCCTCTTTCACTCATCTCAGCTGTGACAGCATTCTCRGTTTAAGAGCCGAAAATGAAAATGTCACAGACATCCCTGCGGCGACTAGTTTAGAAACGCTGGTGCTACTAAGGCCAGATACGTCTTGAGTGCTGGAGGTGAAATAAGTCCCTTCTCTGGAAGCATCTTCACTTTTGAAAACATGGAACTAGAATCAGACCACTTCTTTATAGACCCTTCTTTATACAGCCATGGCCATCTTTAACATCACATCATAATATTTGGAATACTTATAGGACACACAYGGAATAAAAACCCTCTTTTAGTAAACCATAAATTGTCAGCATCTTGATAGTTCTGAAGAGCAAAGAGGAACAAATATCAAGACATAACTGAATGTCATTTCTCTCAATGTTAAATTTCCACCTGAAATATTAGGTAGAATCATCTCACAGCATTTCAGATGCCCTCAGGTACCTGAAACATCCAGATGGAGCTGGCAGGTATCATGCATAATCTACAGGAAACATATGCCCTCTTGGAGCCAGCTAGAGACACCCTCAGACATCATATGCAGAAGTAGTATCCAGTGTTTCAGCAACCAAATCAAGCCTATTTTTACTCATTGAAAGTGAAAGGAATCTCTTTTTAGGCTCCACTGACTGTACTGACAAGATAGATGCTCAAAAAAAGGTACTGTATGTCTGAACTACTGTATATTCAACACACAAATCTAATGCAAAGAAGATAGCAGAGTTTGTAGTAAGCTGAGTATAGACGTGCTTACAAATGCTGCATTACTTCTAGATATGTCACAGTTTCCACTACAAAAATCCACTGTTACCAAAAATTTGAAAACAATCCATTCTGCAAACAAAACAACAATAGGCAACAGCAAATTATTTTATTAATTTCCATATATTGCACCCAAAACGAGTCATTTTGATCCACTTTTGATGCAAAGTTGACAGAGATATAAAACATTATTGCTATTTTTTAAAGATAATATTTTAAAGATTGAAAACACTTCCATCAGAATATTTCCCATAATGCAAGATGCCAGATAAAGGCAAAAGTTACCTTAACTAAAAAACTTACATGTTAAGGTTCTAATCATCCAGATTTTGTGCACACACTTAATTGTAGACAGGACTAGTGACACTGCTTATTACTAARTTTTCTCAGCACTTTCCCTCTAAAAACGCTGTTTACAATGGCTGAAAACGTTAACAAAATTTAACTTGTTCAAATGAAGCTTAACATGTCTTTTAGCTGTTCTGGCTTAAATTGTTTCTGGAAAGTTTAAGACAAGAGTAGAACAGGATAGAAGATGTATATGGAACATGTGTAGGAAACAAAACATACATGCTCACCTGTGACTTACTGAAGCTTCACCACAAATAACTCTGATGGTTCTGTGAAGGTTTTGAGGGGAGGTCACGGAAATGATGGCAATTTTCCTTCTAAAGTCAGCCACGGGAAATGACTGCCGAGTTATTGTCTCTTGTGAGCCTTCAGCGATTCTTCTGCTGTACAAACTAGAAAACAAAGGACAGCAGCCGAACCACGGTGAGTGTCATAAGGCAGAGAGACTAGTCTGAGACAAAGAACCACCCTCAGGACACTATAATTAGACAATTCAGCCTTGGTAAGAGAAAGACAGATATAGCATTGATGGGAATGATAGAAAAGAGTGGAGAATAACAGTAAAGGAAAGGAGGAAAAGAGATTCAAAGAGGAGCTACATGGGGAAAAAGTGAAACTACCAGCCAGAGAGACTAAGCAAATGGGATAGATACGGGGCAGACAGGAGTGAAGATTGCTGGGCAGAGAGTCTGAAAGGAGATGTCATCCCTCAAGGAGATGACAATATACCATTGCGGAATCAATCACTCAGACCTGGGCGAATGCGAGAATTCAGGTTGCTTAGCCAGTATACAAAGGTGTTATGAGATGCTAAATTGCCTGGAAAACAACCAGGATTTTTATATATCAGAGTGGAGCACCAAAAGTAGTGACTTTTTAACAGTTACTTAATGCTGTACCTCTCTGTCACAATACCAAGAGATAGTGCCSTATAGGTATATGAAGAAGGGTAGTTAACATTTTCAGAGTGCTCAGATATTCCAGAGATGCTTGTACTAGATAAATGAGAAAATTGCTCATTCTGTCTCTAGAGAGCAGATTTCATGTTCCAAACTTACTTCATGGGATCCAGAACCTAGAAGCTTCTGAAAGGTTCGCTTGAAGCCTGATGGTATCTTCAGGGGCATATACCATGACAATCTCTCCCTGGGTCCATGTGGCTAGACTTATACTTTCTTTAATGGTAATGCCCAAATCCATATTTGAGTTCCTTTGTCGGGTAAATCAGATGCTACACATCAGAGCACATAGTGGGCACCTGGAGACTAAGACTTGTATGACCATATGGTAAGGTATTAACATGGCAATATAAACTCACTCTCTGTATCTCAAACTGGGAGGACCTAAATAGTGTTGGAGCAAGATAAATATTTTAGAGAGATATAATATAATTTGATACTAGCACCACTGAATAAGAAACTAAGTCTGGGAACAGAGACAAAGCTGTGTAATTCATCCGTTAATGGAGGTTCTTATCCTATGCTCATTACCACAGCTGACTGACACAGAGAGGATTTCATCATCAGTCGCTTGTGAATAATCTTCGTCCTCACTCCCCARTTTGCTGAAGAATTGCTTTGTTTGAAAGAATTGAATTACTATTATTAATGACAGAAAGTTCAGTTTAAAAAAAATCAATGCCCCACTGTATTAGATACAAAAATTAGCATGATGGCATTATCTATCCCAGAGCATCTGAACTCTGAGAGCTGGATAATGTGCAACAGGTGAATAAACAAAGAAAAGGGTACAGAAGGTAACAAGAATGGTTTGAAGAAAGTTAACAACAGAGACAGATGTGATTGTGTAGCATACAAATAGCTGCAAACAACAAATGCCTTTGAGAATTTTGCAGTTGCCTCACAGACAGTTGATGAAATGGAGGGGGAAGAGATATAGAGCTTACCCAATTGAATACTATTTGCCATTTTCTGGTGGAAAAAAAATCCTCTGATGTCCAGCAAGCTCAGCTGAATTTATTTCAAGCTCTTCTCATACTGGCATAATTTATGATGTCTAGTGCCAGAAGGGATCAACAAACCATCTACCTTAATCTCCAGTCTATCACATGTCATCAAACTTAACCCAGTTACACTTGCAACTTACTCTCAGCAAAAGCTTAACTTCAAGAAAGATATCCTATCTTAATTTGAAGACTTCAGGAGATAGAGGTGTCATCAATTCCCTTGGTAATTTGTCTCAGTGGTTAATCGAGAAAAGTTTATCTAATGCCTAAACTAAAATTGTCAATTTTTAGCTTCCRCTTGTTCATTCATCTTATGTTTTTCTCAGTTATATCAAACTACATGGTATTTTCTATCCATCAAATGTGTTGCTATTCTGTAATCACCTCCATCTTCTGTCTTCATACTGATAAACTAAACTGGTTGGTAAAATATTATCTCATTCTGAGACATTTTCTCTAACATGAAAATAATATGTTGGCTCCTTTTTGCAACTTCTGCAATTTTTCAGTATACCRTCTAAAATACAAGACTGTAGGGCAGGGTTCAGCTCCAGTTTTAAATATTTAGGGCTTGACTCATTTACCTAAACATCTCGTGCTGGCAGAGGACACAGGACTTACAAAAGATCCATATGCTTTTTGACAGAATATTGGAATCCAGGCAGAATACCCCAGAGCATCCTAAATGGCAATAGATGTTTATGTTTAGACAAATGAATCATGCTGTAATTTTGAGMCTCAGACACTTTAATTTTAGATGTAGGTGTATTTTAGATGCATTGTATGCCTAAGACCACTTTACAGCCAACAAAAAAACTGGCTGATGCAGTCGTCAGAACCTAGAGAGTAATCAGCTAACCAAAAATAGGCAAGATGAATCACTCCTTAGACTACTGACTTCATCGAATAGGATCTCAAATGAGTAGCTTGTACATAGACATCTATTGCCATTTAAGATGCTCTCGGGYACCCTTTCCAGCCTTCAGCTGCCATACCAGGCAGACATGAGGMTACCAGAAGTTCTGTATCATCTCCGTGGGGATATCTTGGATACCCTAAAGTATCTCAAATAGCGAAGGCAAATATGTTTCGTCAGCAGATAAAGGCCTTCCTTTCTGAGTATAAAGTCAGGACTATACTCCAGTCCTGGTTACCTTTGTGCTGTGTACATTTCTGAGCACATCCCTACTCTAACTCCCAGTACTTAYATTCCAAAAATTACTGGAGCTCTTTGTGCTGCAGCACTCCACTGAGATAAAACACTTGTTCCCTGTGGTCCTAAAACTCTTTTAGGGAATGGATGTAATCCATCTCAACCAGCGTATGAGCCAGGTTCCTTTTATACTGGATGGAGAGACATTAGCATTTCTGCACCATGATTCATCTGGGCTGTTTTAGAGAGATACCCTGAGATGAGACSAACTGCACCAAAGAAGTTCTTGTTTCTCCACACTGATCAGAAAAAGAAATGGGGTAACTAGCTCAGATGCAATTATCTATGCTGTAGAGATCTCAAACTTTTATATTATTATTTTATTATGTATATGATTAATCACAACTTCACTCTCTAAAATATAGTTTTACCTTACAGAGATAAACAGACTTCTGTATGCAACTGCCCTGTAAGATCATGCTRTATTTTCCCCATAACTCTAACAGATAGGCATCTTTAATTTCTTTCAGGACTATGTTAACATTCAACAATGAATAAAGTACTGGATGAAATTTTCCAAAAAGTTATGTTAGGGAGGAATTCACTTTGCCGGTTCTCCCAGAGGATCAAAAAGAAGAAAAGAAGAATCTGCTTTTACCACCAGAAAGGAATTGTTTTTTCCCTCCATGGTGTGAACATATACAGCTGACCTTGAGGAGTGAATGTTCCTAAGTCTGGCAATCACATTTTTGGTCCCTGCAAAAGCCCAAAGGGGTTCTCGCACAGGAATCACCTGGAATTATCCCTTAACTTGTCAGTGCTTTGCCATGCTCTGCTCAGGTGAAAGGGCAGCCTCGAACTGCAGCATGGTCTCTGACATTTAGAAGGCTACTCTCCCTTCAGTGTACATCTGCAGCCCTCGTTAATGTCAGTGGAAGTCAAGGATGTAAAACCAGACACCTCAGAATGGACCACTGGGGCCAACCTTCAAAAAGATGAAATACGGGAAGACAAGATTCGCTCACACCGGCAGGAGGGACTTCAGGGGATGAATATTCTTTACCCATTATATGCCAATCTGCAAGTTAAGCTGTTTTCTGGTGCACAAAACTGTGAAATGCCAGGCTGGCATGGTAGCAAATACAACTGAGAGCACTCAGCAGCCTGCAGAATTGGACCGTCTGAGTTTTCTGAATGTGTCTGCTACATTAAATATGACTCAAAGCATGAGGTTGTTTGGTTTACAGAAACCACTGTGTGGAAAAAAAATTGTGAAGTGCTTTTGTTACCTTCTGAGATTAACTTGCTGTCTAAACCTGGTGTGTATTATTAGACCGTATCTGTAATCCAACATGCAGAAACATAGGTAACTTCCATAAAACCAGTGCTAGAGAATGGTCAAGGAAAACTGAGCTTTTAATCTTACTGAGCCCACCAGAGGTTTGTCTCTTGACATCTTCAGAACAATTCCAAAATGGTCTGGCATCTATATACTGTGCCAGTTATAAATCAAGCAGGCAAATATTTAAACTCACTTCTGCAAAATCATGAAGCAGCTTTTTTTTTTTTTTTTCCTCTTTTACTGTTGTCAGTGAGGCTGTTCCTGCTGCCACCACAGCAGCACCTGCCATCACTGTTTCTGCTTCTGCTGGTACCGCTGCGACTGTGCAACACTAACAGCAGTGACAGATACCGCAGCATGATAACAGCAGCGGTGGTACAAGCATCAGAGGGAGCTGTAACAGCAGAGGAGGCAGGAGCATGCGGCTCTTGTAGGGGCTCTAGGAGGGCAGCCTGTGGGWACACCTAACATTCTGAGTGATTAACTAAAAATCAGATTTTAAAGACCAATTGTGTGCTGGTCCATATATTAAATGAGTGAAATTCCTACTGTGATTTTGGAGGGAGGAAAAGCAGGAGCAGGGGTTTAGAATTCAAGTAATGCAGCAGTTATCTTCTCATTAAAATACCCTAACATGCTTTTTCTAACTTCCAAGAGATATATTTTCTAAAAATTTTTCAAAATAGCTAATAGTTTATAATTAGATTAATATAATCCCTAACCAGATAAATATTCARATTACATCATGTTTGTGCAGGCCAAAGATTCCAGCTCACAATTAGTTTAACTGAAGCTATGTGGTCACATAGGATGGTATCTAAATTGCTTCTCCTACAAGAAAGCTAAAGCAGAATATGGTCTAGCATCATGTAAATGAACAACAGATTATRAAAATTCCAGTTCTTGAACTCGGGGTAATACTACTAGACATCTAGGCTTCTCTGTGTATGTCCTTTTCCATCWCTAAATTTTGTACAGCTGGAATTTGAGGATCTTGACCTAAATTTCCTCCAGAATTTCCTGACATCTGGCAGCTTGATTGGAGCACTAGTTCCAGGAATGTGCAGAATTCAAAACCCATCTTGTTCATGCACAGAACAAATTAAGAGCACTTACCCAGATAGGAAGTCTTTGGCCTATGAYGGAAAGTATTCTGCTCCTAAATTCAGCAAATCTGCTTTTTTAGGACACTTCAGATTTAGAAGGTCTACAAGATCATCAGTACAGTGTAAGTATAATTGGTTCAGTGAATGCCAGACTCATTCAGTAAGCATTTACTTACTGCAAGTGTGCACATATTTCTGTCTGACAAATTCCATGCAGAAAATTGACACCTTTTGATCAAGAAAGTTATTTCATAATCACATTTTTTCAGGATTTTTCACAATGACTTTTTGACCTTTTGTGTTCATCATGTCAAGGTTGTTTCCTTAAGATGAAGAAGACAATAAAGAATCATATAGGACTCTGTATTGTCTTGTTTGTCTTTAAGGAATCTGGAGCAAATCCTAATTCATAAAACCCCAAGAAGGCATAGTCACACTGATTCCCGCCGCAGACCATGGACACACAGCCACCTTCTTCTCTTGGCTTTTCCMTCTAAAATGCATGTGGATCTGCTGTCTCAACCCATGCATTTACAACCAAGGAAAGCCCGCACATTATCCACTCGAGTTAGCTCTGGCTGTCATACTGCCTAGCACAGCTTATTGCTCTGGGTGCCTACACCTGGCTGCCTGCAGCTGGGGTTTACTGTGCAAAGGAACTACATAGCACTCGGGTTAAATCTGAAACAGGATACTTGGCACACTAACTGCCTTTAGCAATGTCTGTGATTGTCTGTGGATCTGAGACCCACTAGCTAGCAGGAAGCTATTAACACCCTTCAGCAGAACAGTAYTTCTGCTTGTACAAAAGAGGTCACATCGATTTATAGGCCTTCTACCACAATAAGAGCCTCAGCTGCTTGCAGATGTTGTTCTTGGCTGGGAATAATAGCCAGTGAGTTAGCTGCAGAACTTCAGAGATCTATTTAGTCACTACGAAGTCAATTCAGCTGCTCACGGGTAGGCGTCTGGAGCCATATGAGCTGTCCTTCACGCAGCTTCTGGTTGCCATACCAGGAGGGCGCAAGGTTTACCGTATGCCCCATGTGATAGCTGCAAGCCCTKTGTTAATGCCTTACATGTTCCAGGGCATCTCAAATGACACTGGATTTCTACACGCCAACAATTGAACAGAAAAATCAAGAGAGGCATATAAACATCTCCAAAACCCCGGGTGCCAGTATTAAACTGTATGTGTGAAAAAGTGTCTGTGTGTTGCTGATCTATACAAATAAAATGCAATGATTTAGTCACAGCTGTGAAGTACCYGTGAATGTGGCTGGTGGTAGCTAAGATAACATTGCTCCTGTCCTCCTTGCCTGCTTCCTTCTGCTCCCTTCAAAGATTTAGCAGTTACTATCACTGGTTCAAATACAATAATCATTGTGCATAAACACCTTCATACACTGCCTCAAAGCTCTTTTTTGACAGGATTTAACCTTCCCAGATTCAACTGGGTAGCATCCAAAATCTTTGTAAGGCAAGCCAGATACTTGCAGCAGAGAAAAAAAAATAGTTGAACAATCTCCCTTTAATCTTCAGTTAGCAGAATCCTSTTTTCCTCTTGTTCTCTTTCAATTGGACAAGGGTATCTGCTGTAAAAATACGGTAAATCAGCCAAGTCCCTAGAAAATAAACTTTGCAATAGGCCTCTGTACTCCTAAAAACTTCAGWATGGGTGTACAGCTTTTTCATGCTCTCTCAGTGAGTTCCCACTTATTCTCAAATGTCATTTGACCACCGCAGAAATCACCTCAGCAGCTTCCCATAATTAATGAAATCACCTGAGGTAAGATTTATCTCGACTATTAATAGCCATCCAGGCATCTAGGTTAAGACATTCCCTCTGTAACCCATATTTTCATGCACCTCCAAAGGATAATATCAAAATCTATCTTTGAATAGAATGACATGTCTTTTGGTTAACTTTTTATTCCTCTTTTGACTGTTTTTGACTTGGAAGGCAYGAATTCCATCTGATTCACCCATTTTTAAATGTTTTGGCCCAATTGGCCAAGATTGCTAGCCTACTGAGCTCTCAAACAAAAGAAAAAAGAAAATTATAGGTGTGATTTATCTCATCTCACTTTATATATTTAACAGTCAAAGCAGATCAATTCCTCTTACCAGCAGAAAAGACAAATTGATGCTTGGAGAGGAATTTAATCACCCTGGGGGCAGTTGACTGATTTTTTGTGTATGAACTAAAGAAAGCATTAGACTTCATACTTACATCTCTGCCTTTTAGTTAGAGTAAACCAGTCTTTCCTTTTTTGACTTCCCTACAGTTTCTTGTCTTATTTACACTACAGATTGCTTCAATGCATGATTACAGTTAAATTAATATCTCCTAATATCTCCTGTGTTGTCACTACTATCATTTTTTTTCTGTTATTTTATTTTCTCATTTTAGGATCAAATTCATTATTTGTCACTAAAAGGTCCACTGCTGATTTCAGTTGCATTTCATTTGTTTGCACCAGCAATCAGCTTGGTCTGTATCACAAAATATTTTCAATAGTGGCAGCATGAGTCTTTTTTCCCTTTGTGAACAATGTCCAAATAATGCAAATGTTTTAATTCAGTCATTAATTTGTGTTAAATTTCTAATTTGCCTCCYTTTCACAGGTGCATCGTAACATTGAACATTCATGTTCAGAAGTGGCTTCACCAGACTGGCCAGTCTCTAGTTTCCAAAGCATTTTGTATGTTGGAAAGCAGCATGTCCCATGAAAAGAAAGCAGTATCTTCCCATTGAATGAGCAAAGTGGAAGGTACAGTCACATCATTTCTGAATGCTGCATTGCTCACTGTCACCATATCAGGAACAACAAGCCTGATTTGAAAGCAAATGTCTTGCATCCCTCCTCCAGTGAAAGAAAATCAATTTATCCCTGTCCACTCCTAATTAATTGTTCTCAGGGGTATCTGGAACCTAATCCATTGTGAGGTTCTGTTTACTTTTCCTACTTTCTTTTTATTTTCCCCACTCTGTTCTTAGCTGTAGGGCTGCAAGACTAAGGCAATRTGTAAAATACATCAGTGCTGCTATTACAACAATCTCATCATTCAGTAATCTTAGAGACTTCCAGCATGTYAGGAATAAAACTCCAGAACTTACAGTCTCTGGTGTATTTTGTCCATATGTCACCTTCTTTCAGCATTTCAACCCATAGGGGATTTCTTGCCATAACTGGCCACTGCTGCCAACACTGAAGCATTTGGGCTCAAATATAATGTACTTGGACTGTAAAGAAATATGCAGGAGACAGATGGCAGGAGATGAGATTTTATTATTGTGCTGCTTCTCCCTTCAGAGTAAATCCCAGAATACATACCGTTGAATTTACTCTGCCAGTTGTGGTTAAAAAGAAGAAACAACCACTAGACGGCACATTGAAAGAGAAAACTTTCCGTATTACAAAACACTCAGCACTTTCAGTTATTGCCCCGTACAAAGAAGGAAATGTGTTAGAAATGGACAGATCAAGAGCCAAAACATCTAGAAAACTGAAAGAAAATCAAGCCTGCATGCCCCATTACAGAACAGCCCAKAAAGGAAATTACTGTCATTAGTATTGATTTTTCTTCTCTCCACAAACCAGAAGGACTGTAGAAATGCACGCTGCTCTTTGTACAGAGAGTGTGTCAGCAGAAAAAGGAGCGAACACATGTGGGAACATCTGTTCTGGGAAACCAGTTGAAAATAACCATGTAATAGCATGACAGAAACATCTGTGCCGTATGCAGCCTACCATGAATGGAGCATCAGGAGGGACAAGGACGCAAGAAGTCTGGCGGTTAGGAGGAAGCTCACTGATAGGCAGGAAATGCTTCGCTGATCCCTTTTCCTCATTGCAGTCCCTTTCCAAGTACAAGGTCACAGTACAGAAGGAGATGTGTGACACGGGCAGATGCTACAGGAAGGGCTGCACTGCATATCAGATGGCCCAAGGAACTGTTAAAGAAATATGCTGGACAGTAATCATAATTAAGAGACAAGTAGCCAGCTAAATACAATATTAGTCAGAGCTGCTGTGCCATGTGCTAACTAATGCTGCAATTTTTTTTCTTATTTTGAGGAGAACAGAGGAGTAACAGATTATTCCGCATCCGTTCAAATAGTAATGCAGGGCTGAAATTCTATTGCAAATGCAGTGAGGGCATAGACTGGATCTGTTCAGTCTCTTCCTTAGACAATTAAGAGTGAATGTAATCCAGCACGCAGAAAAAATGGCAATTCTATGAGAAACAAGCTTTCCCTGTGCAATTTTCACTTCAGCCATCAGCAAGCAAACAGAGACTTCTTGTTCTTCAGGCTTCAGCGTGGTTCCTGATACCATCAAAATAAAGAAAGAAGGAAGGAAACTAGTTCACTAAACTTTCAAAAGGCTCCTACAGCAAATACAGTCATACTTACTCAAGTGCAAAAGCAAGCAGTTTTGCATTATTCTTGAGCTGCATATGTATTACCCATTTTTGAAATATGCAAATTTAGCATACTAGTTATGCAATTTCATCACTTTTCTGCACATATCTTCTGCACAGATCACCCAGTTCTCAAGCCTTAGACAATTTGATGTTCTGTGTAAAATCCAATATCATACTGGTAATTTTCCAAAATATGTCTGAGGAAGGGAAATTCCAATGTCTTTATTGTATGTGTGAATTGATATTCAATAGGCTTTCCCACTTCACTGGCAATATTTTTGTTAATTATTCATGTTATATGTTAAAATCGTTTTGTGAGGGATAAAGTCATTACTTTTGAATCTGATTGCTTAAAACTGTGATGAAGGAATAAAAGTAGGAGAAAAATAATACACACTTGAAAGCACTGGGGGAAAGTACAGTTTGTTTCAAACTGACAATAGATCTTGATAGTTGGCTTTGGCAAAGGGAGGATAGTATGACTTGGAAAAAGCTCTACAGACTACAGCCATTCAAAATAGCTGATGGCATTATTATAATAAAATTATCAGTCACCATTGTAGGCATGAAAAACAGACTGTTTGGGGGAACAAAATTTCTGACTGCCTGTTCTTCCCAAACACTTTGACTTTCTTCTTTATTCATAAGGTTAGGCTGACCTAAAAGAGCACTACTGTTAGTGGGCAACGTTGTCAGCTACATCTAAGGGATGACTGGTGTGGAGGAAAAGATTTCGTCACATGCTGATTTTGGAGAATTCATCAAAAAAGGCTATGAAAAAGATGAAAAATCTTTCAGTGGGAAAGAACTGGTTACCAGAAGCTTTGCCAGCAAGACTGCTGTCATTTTCTTCACACTTCCTTTCATATAGATCACATTCTTCCTCCTCCACCTCCTCTTCTTCAGGGCAGTAACTCTTGGATGGACTCCCAGATTTAACATTGGTGAAACAAAAAAGACCAAATGCCTAAAGAAATCCTAAGGGTTTTGACCAATCATTAAGAAAAAACAAATGTTTTCTGCTTAGAGACTGGGCTTTAGCAAATGCCTGTCACCAACCAAGGAAAATGAAATGATTATGTCTTAATTTGCCTTTTCCTAATATCCACAAATGGAYGAATCTCTTCAAGGAACATATAAAATAAACAACTCCTTATAATTTATACCTAAACAGTGAGGAGGTAAAACAAAACAAAAAGAGGGGAAAATTGGGTAAGATAAAGTAAAAAAAATTGAATAACAGTCAACATCTCAAGTACTTTTGCGCAGTGTAAGTTTTTCCATAGCACATTGAATGTGAAGCTAATAGAAGGAAATTAAGATGATATGAATAACACAGGTAGAAGGAGATAAAAAGGAAGTTAGGGGAGACYGGGGTATATATGAGACTTAGAGGAATGAAGGAAGAGGAGCAGCATAAATAAGAACATCTGGAGGGTGTAAACAACTAAAGGACAGAAGGACAGACAAGGAGCTAAAAGATCCCAAAGTGATAACCAATTGGTGAAAGCAGCCAACAAACCAGCCAATAAAGCACAGTACAATAAAGCTGATAAAAGCCAGGGTTTTTGACTGGCAGTAGGTTGACTAGTGCTTACTTGCTGGAGCAGAGGATGATCGCAGGCAATCGGTTACACCCAATCAGTTATACCCCATGTTTCAAGTGTGAAGGAGAATAGGAATCATCCCTGCATGATCCAAAAGGCCGGAGGATAATAAATAACTGACTGGCAGGGAAATGAGTGTAGCTTAACTAAAGTCAGACAAACTCAGATGGGAATTGTGGCATTAATTTTAAGCATATGGCATCAATGATAAACCACTGGAACAAACTATTGAGAGAGGAGGTGGACTCACCATCTGTTGATACTTTCAAAAATAAGATTGCATATATTTCTAGAAAATAAATGTTTTATACAAGCACATGCTACTGAGTTCAAAACAAAAGCAGCTGCAGGAAATTTAAGGTCTGTGAAAATATACGTCATCAGAAAAGTTGAACTTATGGTCTCGCCATTCTATAAATCAGTAAATCTTTTCTCCCAGGAGCACCTTTGGAGTGGTAAAGTAGTACCAAATGGCATATAAAAAATAAACCATTGACACCATTATGCACTGTGATATAAAACAAACCATAACAGTTAAATCTTGTCTGTGTGCGTATATACATGTTAAAATAAAGGTTAACTAGAAAAGTTCAAACTCACATATCTGAGGTACTCTGTGAACTCAGGAAACTGTGCCRTACTATTGTGATCTGTGCAGTAAAATGACTGTGCTATCATAAAATATGAGATGATACTGCAAAAAGTAAGGTGTCTGTTGGATTAAAATGAGGTAATATATCTGAATCACAGTGCTACATTTTTCTGCTTAGTTTAGGATTTAGCTCACGATAGTTTGTATCCTTTGCTAATTAAAATCAAATATTAACAGAAGGAAAGCTACTTTATGCACTTGACCTGTGTTACTCTAGCTGAAGTCAAGACTAACCCATTGCAACTGCAGAGCTGAAATCTGTTTTCCCTTTGTCACAAAATGCTGCAACTTCTGTAACAGTCCATGACAGCAAACTGTCAGCCTTCAAAAATGATACAGACTTTTCTCCTCAGTCACTGTATTTTACAAAAGCTGTAGTTCCAGGAAGCCGAAACAGAAGACAAAAACCAAATTATTTTCATTTTTATTTTGCTCAACATAGCTTAAATCTCCACAGTCTCAATGTTCAGGAGAAATCTTATCAAAGCTAGGTATCTACATTAGATATGCTTGTATCTGAGCTCATCACCTCAGCTCCATTTAGAGTCAGCAGAAAGAAACAAACACTTCTAGGATGTGATTTTTCCTGTTTTAAAGTAGTTGTCTAAAATAAGGCAGATGAAATTGCCTGTTTCATTTAAAGGATGACCAGAATGGATAATGCAGTGTGGACTTCTAAAATTGAATGAGATGAAGCCCATTCTGCATGTCTCTTTCTGGATCAGCAGAGATCTGCAGTATCTCGGATGTGTTCTAACTCCCACATATGAATGAAGAGATATGTCATGTTTACTCTGTGACATTGCATCCTTAATAGGATTGACTTAGCTGAACTAGCTCTCTTGGATTAAAGCATCAGCAAAAATCTTCAGGTCTTTAATTCCAGTCAGTAGTTAGTTTCAGCCTGGATTCCAGTAGAAATTTGCAGCAGGATTCAGCTGCCTGAGTGCCATTTTAGATACCTTGTGGCATCAAGACATTTGCAGATGGCTGGGAGATACAAAAAAAGGACCTTCAGGATACCCATGACCTTCTAGTTAAAGACTGAGRAGGATATCCCACTGCATCCAAAATGGTTATGAACTGAATCCTTATTTTTTCTTGTTACAATCTCAGCTTTATTCTGRTTTAAGCATCCCAAATTAAAACTGCATC
This sequence comes from Rhea americana, assembly GCF_003343005.1. Lineage (NCBI taxonomy): Eukaryota > Metazoa > Chordata > Aves > Rheiformes > Rheidae > Rhea > Rhea americana. Next base: position 3,547,921 of record NW_028186790.1, on the reverse strand, counting down.
TTCCATTTGCTGTATAGAGTGAGAGCTGCATGTTGGTTAGCAAGGACCCTGAAATAAATAATCTGACAGATCACYCCCAGCACTGGTGAAAAAGGCCCCATCCCTCAGCTTGTTCTGACAAAAACTTTGTGCTCCACTTCAGCTTATACTCCTGTGCCACTGTCATGGTCTATCCTTGCTTGTATRATTACTTTCATAGACGTTATCCAGTTTCATGCATTTTTTAAAATCCAGAGAGTTCTATAGTCTTCAAGGGATATGGAAAAAGCTTTCAACACATATCGTTACAGTGTAGGGCAATACTTTATCATGTATTTCTCATTTAAAAAAAATTGTTTTTCTCTGTGGAAAGTTTGAGTTAGGCAGAACTACATTATTTAGCTCGATCTAATACGTAAATGATCATTTCACATTACACTAGTCTTTTATTYTATTTTAAAGTCTTAACATTTACAAATTTATTATATGGAACATTTATTTTATATTGAATTTAATTAATAGGAACTATTCACAGTCATTTGAAATGCACTCCACGTTGATTGAAATAATTAGTGTAGGGCTACTCAATATTTACTTAAGATACGAATCTAGAGGGATTTGATAAAATTAATTAGCAGGAACTAATTATAGTTAGGATATGAGTTAGGGTTTAATAAATATAATTAAAGAGTACAAATGGTGGATTCTTAATTAATAGATACTAGTTGCCAAACATTGAAGAGAGATTATCATATTTCTGTGCAGGACATGCTATTCAGCACACCTTCAGTTCCAGTAGAAATAGTGACATTTAAAGGGCTCAGGGAGGGGGTTGTGAGGGAGTTAAAAGTAGATAAACTAATTTATTGCAATTTTGTGGTCAAAGTATCTGATCAGTTAAGGAAAAAGCTGCCTTCTGAAAATGGATAAATTCCTGCTTTCAGTGTATTGGTAGATGGTACAGTGGCTATGGGACAGAATTTTAGAGATATTTAGGCATTTAACACTGACAATAGGCTCCTGATGGGATTTCCAGTATTGCTTAGCTGCTTCTGAATATTCCACTTGGCATCAGTTCACTTCTTTTATGTGCCTATATCTCTAAAAATACGGCCTTCCATTTCTCTGTGCTTTACCATCCTGCCTACAAAACGGGGACAGTAATGCCTTAGAAAAGTGTGGCTATAATTTCTTCAAAGGCTGTGAAGTAATCAAATACTACAGTATTAGACTTTCTGTAAATATTGTGATAGATTGATGGAAGAGTCACTCTATTTCAAGACAGAAAGCTGGTCATGTTTTAAATTAACTTTCTGTATTTGGATTTTCCATCCAGTCAGGGTTCATTGCACCCTAGGGCTTTTTAACATATGTCTACATAGCAATCCAGAAATGCCATTGCTGCATCATAGGCTGTTTTTTGACCTGTGTGCTAACACACCACAGGAAGGATGAGAGTGAGAGGACACATATTGTTATTGTTCAAAAATTTGAAAGGCAGACCACAATTACTGACCAGCCAGTGAGGTACGACATCGATTTTCATCTGGATGAAGCAAAAACTGTTGTATGACAATTTTAGTTTTCCCTATGTCATCCCTAAGGGTCGATTTATAGACTACTCAACAGCCTGGTCTGAATCAAAAATCATCTTAACTCACCAGAAATCAAATTTCACAGTTCCCAGAAAGTCATGAAGTTATGAAAAGACACAAAATGAATATTTACAGTATGAACAGTAACACTATCAAGAACAGAAATCTCCCTATACTGAACCCTGTACTGCCCTTTTAAGAATTCAGGTGGAAACTGAAGCACTGATCACAGGTTTTGCCCTAGCAGGCTTCTTCAGTTCATCTTACCCTGAAATTCTGCAATTAACTCTCAAACAAGTATTACCTCAAATCAAACTGTGCAACTGTAGGAGAGACAGAGCACCAAATTTGAAGCAATTTTTGCTTTTTCCCTATATTTGTCCATCTCATAGCCCAGATAAGAAAGTATCTTGAGTGTAAGAGGCTTTAACTACTTTTGTGCCTGTATTGTGCCTGAATTGAGAAGCTTTTAAGATTAAAACAATTAGTTCAATTCTTAGCTCCTTAGTTCCTGCCTTCTCATAAAAGTGTTTGGTTAAATCCTATAACTTTACGAATGTGGATATATTTCTAGTCATCTGGCATTTCTTTGCTGCTGTCAGTTGAATATCCGGCTGGTATGAAAATGCAAAGGCAGATGTTCCTCATAGAAGCTTATTGGACCAGGAGATTATCTCTTTGCCAGGTGTCCCGTGGCGAGAGTCAATTGAGAAAAGCATCACATCAGGCCAATAAGGGGAAAGTACTAAATCATAATATCAGTCAGGCATTGTTCACCAACCCAGTTAACYCACCTCATATCTGTGCTTTAAGGCTTGTTTAAATATGACTTTATTAGCTAAATTTCATTTTCATCTCCCCTCTTTTAAGTATTCCTGTAAAATGCGAAGCCTTAAAATTCAGTCATTCCAAAAAAAATTTTCCCCCTAAATCTTTTTCTCCTAAATTGAATGTAAAATAACAACAACACATTTCATACCTGCCTTAAGCATAAAATAGTAATAAGTCTACCAGTTTTATTAGAGAGCTTTTAATAATGTTACATTATTATATGTCATTCTTAATAGCAATAAGAATGCAAAATAAGGTCTTCTATATGTCAGTGTCTTTATGAAATATTACTTGACTCTAACCAGAGATAAAAAATTCCCCGAAGTGCTCCAAAGGATAGATTGCAGCAAACTTTGATGGACAAACAAGAATAGAGGCAATGACCAAGAATACCAAAGATTCCAAATTACATCTTTTAACCTCTTTGGTCATCCCAAATAAGCGTGCAGAGGCTGCAGRTGGAAAGCCTGCTCTAGCTCTACAATAGCAGAAAACTGTCCTGTAGCTACAATAGCAGAAAACTGGTTAATCAGCAGCACTATGTCCCACTTTAAACATCAGAGATTGCCTCTTCTGGGACTACACTGTCATCTCTAGACCACAATCTATGAGCTGGTGAGAGTCACTTTTGTGCTATATCTTCACCCTTTAGGAAGTAGATAGTCCTCTTCCTGGAGGGGTTGCAACTAGTAGCTTCACAGAGTCTGGGCTTCTAAGAGAGCAGGAGGTGATGAATATGTTCACTGTTGTATTCGYTCATTCATTCATTCATTGCTCATCAGGACAGATGGGGAGAAAGGCAGACTTAAAGAAAGAATGGAAAGGAGAAAATTGTTAGCAGACATAGTCCAGGTTTATAGGTCAATTCCCCTMTTTTTTCTTAATAAAAAATAAAAATTTAAAAGTGTGCAAGTGTGATGCAGCCACAGAGAGAGGAAAAAAAAAGATCAATCATCCAGCATTTAAAATGAATAGCAAGCAGAACACAGCATTTATTTATGAATTTACTTCTTTGTCCCATTAAATGATCTGTCATAGCAGCAAGGGAGAGAGAGAAATTCTTCACATATTCTGAAAGGAATTTTAAATACRAGAAGAAAGTTTGGAAATAGCCACCAAACGAACTATAAACCGCAGCTCTTCCTTTGCACGCTTTCTCTTCCACAGCCTACCTTGAAGGTAAAGGTAACAAACTCTTTCTACCTTGCTCCTTTGCRCTGAGCAGCACTGACAGACACATCGCTGCAAGCTTGCCTCTTTACCCAGCAGTAACAGTGTACACCRTTAAAGGACCTTCTCAAGACTGAAGACTGAAAGGACTTCCTCCACCCACTCTCTACTTTCTCCTGCCATCATCATGCACAGTTTATTGCTTTTCTGAATTTCCCCTCTCCATCGCTTCATCAGGAAGTGACCTCACCAGAAAAAGGCTACTGTGGGGCAAAATAATCAATTACCAAATGRTTCCTCTTTGTCCATAAAGTCTTGTACTATGTATAATGTACTATAGTACTCCTGTCTGTGGATCATGGGCATCCATACGCGCAAAATTCACAATGCACTCAAAACAAATGCCAAAATACTCAGTTGAAAAACTCAGCAAACAGATGTACAGACACGTACATCTTGTGTCCCAGTGATCAGAAAACAGGGCCAGGGTCAGGACTTCCTAGTTTGCTCTATTGGCTCAGCCACAGACTTTTATTTATAACAACTAAGTAGTAACTCAGTTAACCACTAAAGGATAACTGGCCCTTATTCTCTGTGTTCTACAAATGAATTAGTGTGTGATTTTATCCAATTGTAAGATTTTAGGATGAACAGGTTTGTAGTATCCTGCAGCATGAAGTCATGGAGATAATTCGGTTTCGAATGAGTTAAGCTCACAGCGTTTCTGAAAGGATTCATCACACAGTCGCCTTCCCACACAAGTTCCAGGCAGGCATCTCATAAGAAGCAGTGAAGTCTCAATTTATCCACAGCAGARATGAAGTGCTTTTGGAGGGAAGTAAGGCCTGTTTTATCACAGCCCCTCTCACCTTTCTCCAGGAGGCAGCCTAGGGGAAAGGATCTGCTGGGTTCTTTGGACTAGATGATCTGCAGAGCTCCCTTCCAGCCTCGGTCATTGAGGATGATCCTACGAACTCAAGSAAACAGACCTGCCCTCCTACTTCACTGGTACAAGGGTTTCAGGGTCACCCCCTCAGTCACCTCCCAGGAGCAACCACGGGGCCTGCGGCCTGGTTAAGGAGATTCAGACTGATGTTAACATTATTCCTTTTGTTATAACAGAAAAGTTCRTTTTACAACGTTACATGCAGTGTGGGTATTCGACGGGCTGGTTAAAAGAATGAATGCATCCACAGTAGTTTCTGAAAGCAGTAGCTGTGTTATCTGATTACCCAYCTATTCTGATCATGCCTCATTTTCTATCAACGTGACCTTCCTTTGAATCTCTCCTGGCCTCTGGTTCTAAATCCACAGAAGAATTTGCAGCCACTACTTGCCACAATCTTTCTTGTGCATTTTCCATCACAAGCCCACATTGATCAGCAGTTGCCAGAAATATTATGTCTACTGTTGATGAAGACATCAAATCCTGCTGTCTATACCGCTGTCACTTCTTTATAAGTACACTGCTAAACTGGCCATATCCACATAGAGATTAAGAGCTTAGCAGGAATGGTCATTTTATCTAGAAAAAATATGAATGCCCAGAGTTACAGTCAAAAGTCTGTCCTGCACATAGCAGTGCAGTGGACCTAGGATGGTTAAGGTGTGCCAGTCCTTACTGCCAAGAAAGTGATGTGATGGGCTAGATACCTTTTTTTTCCCACTTCTGAATTACCTATTTTTAACTGAACTGTTTAAAGATGGTTATTTTGTGTAAATGTGGAACAACACTTGTCTGTCTAATGGTAGAAATATGTATTAATTGCTCTCCTACTGTAACTCAGATTTTTCTTAGGAGTTATTAAAACTGTACATGCAAGTTTTGATAGTAGTTTAAATTCTCATCCATCAGTTTGCAGTCTTTGAGGTAAATGAAAATGTGTCCCAAGGAAACCTGGCCCCTGGCTGTCTTTTGTCTGCATCCTGTTTTTTTTTGTGGAACCAGCTGGCAACAGATATCACCTGGGACAGAGGTTTTACTGAATAGTCCCCCAGTGTGCACTTATTYCTTTGTTTTTATTTAATTGCTCGACAGGCAGGATACAGGTGACTCTGAAATACTGCAATCATTCAATATCATGAGGAATATTATTATAAGGACTCAACTTTGTCAGTCTGATTCTGCACCTTGAAGGAGCAGAGGTAGAGGGCTCATCTCTCTCCGTAATAACGAAGGATCAGCTCTCAACGTGTCTAGTTCCACTGCTGTTGCCGTTCAGTTCTTGTTAAGGAATCATGTTCATTTAAAGGGGCTTATGGAGAATTGGACATTTCTAAGGCAAATAGTCTCTGAGGTGGAAATTTTCCACTTTTTCATTTGGACTAAAAGGTCATTTTTTCAGTCTTACAGAAATATATATATATATATATATTCACACACACACTTTGGCTGCTGCGAAAACAGCAGAACCCTTGGCTTTTGAACAGTGACACAATTTCTTCTTCTTTTCAGGTAACTAAACCCACATCCTTGCTAAAACTGCTGTTCTTATGGCTTGACTTTATACCTTGAGGATAACAGGCCATTGTCATATGTGAAAGTATCTTTCTATTTCCCCCTTCAGTAATAAGATGCTCTATAAAATGCACCAGCCCCACAGAAATAAAATGGATGATTTGGAAAAGAGCAATAGACTTAGAAATCTGAAGACCTAGATTCAATTCTTAATTCAGCAGAACATTCTCACTTTGACACGGGGAAATCACGTAATCGTTTTCCAGCATTTCCTTGCAAAACAGAAATAATTCATTCTGCTTTCCAAGGGTGCTGTGGGGAGCTGAGGCGTGTAAATACTCAGGTGAATGAGCAGGTAAGGCTGGAGCTTCAGGTAGAAAAAGCTATATCTGTTTGAATCACCGTGTGGCATCAAGGACATGCGTGTAGTGTAAATAAAAACCCCTGCAAAGCCTTCTTACAGATTAACTGAATGAGCCATTGAGTGCCTGGGGGTCTTTCTGAGGTTCTGCTACGTGGTCATGCTGACCATAATTTTGAGAAGATGTTAGCTGGGTTCATAGCTATACCTGAATGCTCCAGAATGAGACTGAGTGGAAGAAAAGCTTAAGATTTAACTGTGCAACTCATCTTCCTAATCATTARCTGTCTCTTCCCCAAGGGAAAACTCTCTGAGCTTAATGCATTAAAAAAATTTAGGATGACTTTCTCAGTCTCTGTTAACATCAGTCTGAAAAGTATACACTTTTTGCAGCAGCAATAGAAAGCAAAAATTGTTCTATTTCTGAATCCTTCAGATTTTGGTCTTAAAGTCCCACTCACAAGCAGGGTGGTATTCTCATGAAGTTCTTTGGCTTCAAAGGGAAAGTCTTCATTAAAGTCTCTACATTCCTCTGTTGGGAAACAAAATTTATGACAAGCACACTATGCTTAAATATAGAAATGCCTCAGCTGGACCACTGAAATCAGCCGCAGGGGTTTCAAATGGAATGAGCACTCATTTGTATTCCCCAGGACAGAGATGGGCAACTAGATGTGTCGACAGGTTTTGCAAATTTAATATCAGATTCAGAGTTATTGTTTTCTCTAATCCTCCATTCCTATAGAAACCAGTTATGTGTAATATCTATTTCCTATCCATTGTGTGTGTGTCTGTGTTTCTGTTCTGTTTCTTTCTGCAGAAAAGCTTGTGAATGTGACACAGCTGTGCAGGGCAAATGCAGGAACAAGACGATAAGTAATAAGATGCTTGATTTTGTAATACAATTCTGGGGTTCCTGATTCGCATTTCCTGGATGCTGAGGTTGGCATTATTGGGCTTTCACTTACATTTGAATACTGGGCTTGTTGTCAGTACACTGCTTTAGGCTGTCTTCTGCTGAAGGGTAATATGCAAATTATTATGGTCTTGAACACGTACTAAAGCCATTTACTCAGAAGGTTTCTGAGTCTAGTGTTTGGGGAAAATCTAAAAGTATGAGAATCCTTGCTTTCCCTGTCAGTTAAAACCCTGAGGCAAGAATAATACATGAAAAACTAAACAGTTAAATGAAGTAGCAAGACAACATATGCATCAAGTCCTTCTTAGTCCTCATTTTTCAGTTATGTTCATTATCACTCCCTTACCATGACAGAACAGCAGACACTCGAGTAACTGAGAAAATGAAATCTCCAATTTCATTCAACACCGAAGAAGCGCTGGTATATTTTTTCTCAGTGCCTATTTTCCATTAAGGTACTCTACTGAATTGTCAGCGGTTATACCAATCTATAAGCAATAACATCTGTGGTGAAATTCGCAGTAAAATGCTAAATTCAGGTGTCTACTCATGCATCACAGGCTCAAGTCTACTGCCTGAAATACACTGTCTTTTCAGAGTTCTAGTTCATCCAAGGCACCCAAAATCAGCTCGTATATGTGGCAACAGGCCTGTTAGAGGAGACCTGCATCCTTTCAAACCAAAAATTAGCTGCCAGGTGCATCCAATACACTAGTGCATCTCAAATGTATTAGACATCTATGTTTAGAAAACTGAACCAAGCCATCATTATATAAGTTCCTACTATAGTTAAAGGAGATGCAATCAATGTGATCTATAAAGACCAGGGAGCTGAGGAGATTCTATGGGCTGTATTGACTAGGTCTCCATTGATTGTAACAGGATCATAGACACCTCATGTAACAGGAGACTTTTATGCKATACACCTAAGTTTAGATTTCTTAAATTCAAACTGAACAAAGCACCATGACATCTTCATTTGCTTTGCAGACTAGGAGCAGTAATAAATGTTTTCTAAATTTGGAAGCAACTACAAATTATGTAATAAACGAAAAAAATGTCACTGTGCAGTGAGAATGTGATTAGAGTTTTAGCATAATTTAACGAAAGTAAGGAAGAACATAAGAACAGTTTCACATAGTSAAGTCCAAGCTCTGTGCATCCAGTATCATGTTTCCCGCAGAGACTCTAAGCAGATGCTCAAAGAACAGATTAATCACATGATATTTTCCTTGAATACTATCCCAGTTCCTTTTTTAAAAAATCRTTTATCATAGTGCATTCGAAAGTACTATATAGCATTTAAACATTGTATCATTTGTAAGTCCTAGTCTTATGGTCACAGCTGCATTCTAAATATGCACTGTATTTATTAACAATATAAATATATGGCACAGGTACATATCTATATCTGTTCTCAGTCAGATTTTAAAGCTCTGAAATAGAGGATTCCCAAACCCGCATTCTACTGTCATTAGAGGGTTTGAGAGTGACATGTGACTGTAAAACAGGAGCAGATATTTTTCATTCCTTTGCCTGGACAATTTATATGAAAAAATGTATTATGATTCACTAAAACATATATTACAAAATCTATTCCTCTGATATGACTAGTTAAAAGAAAGTGTGGTTGTAGAAGAAAGTATGAGTTCTGTCCTGCCAGGTTCTTTCCATAATCACGCTTATCTGCAAAATAAAATTTTCATTTTAAAGTGGGTTCTTTCCCTCCTTCCTCCCCTCCTTACTTTCTGTTGAGAACTTTCAGAAAACAGTTTTTTTCACATATTGACAGTGACAAGGCAGGAAGCTGGCCTGTTCACCGCAGTGAACTGGGGACTTCAGAGACTAACTGCAATCGTTGAAGCTTGATCAGCTTATGGGAGGGACTGTATGTCTGTACTGGTGGCAGCAGAGGGCTGGAAGTGATGATCAAAAAGACCCTTCCTGTCCTGTGATCTTACTAGAGGAAAACATGTTTAGATACCAGGTCTGTTTCTTTTTGTGTTATTGTTTCTCTATTAAACAGAAAAGTAGAAGAGAGACAAAACATCCTGTCTTCACAAAACATTTACGGATGCAAAATCTGTAAAGASAGCCAAGAGACAAAGATGGGAGAGCCAAATGGGCCGGGCTTTTTAGCATGTTCTATAACTAAAAGTATACGAACACAACAAATGTTCCAGGGCCATTTCTCTGGCATTGAGGCCACCTGCCAGAGAATGACCCACATCCATATTATTAACTCTCCTAGCCTACACAGCAGGAAAGCCACGTGCAAAATGCCTAATGGAAATTGTCCCTGGTCCATGCCAACTCCCACACAGTCCATAGGAACTGTTTGGAAAAATGCCAGTTGCATATCCAAAACCGTGTCAGAGACCACTGTAATCTTTGAATARTGTGGACAATCAAATTTCAAACCCTGGCCTTGGCCACAGGCCCTGATAATCTTTCATGTATTAGTACTGGTACAGCCTGTATGCCAGTCTATATACTCAATGTYGACGGAGATATACCTGAGTCATCTAAGGGACTTATCACACAGCCACAGGGTCTTAACTGGTGATGTAGCACAAGACCAGATCCTACATATGGATCCTGGATTCTTGTTAGYAGATACACTTTGCCATCAGAGGTTGAGCAGTGGTGTTGGAAACCAGTTACTTCACAACTAACTCAATTATCTCCTTGCGCGTAGCAATTATGCCACCRACTACCATGTGGATGTAGGCATGCACATAATGAACATATATGGTTTTTCATCTTATTTATATTCTTTGTTCATTTCTGGTGAAAAAAATGAATGCCAAGAAAAACAGCAATCAGGGAATACTGCTGTGGACACTGAAATCTTATCTTCTCTGCTCAATATATTTTTGTCATTTTAATTGCGATGTCTTAAATAACATTGACAAAGCTTTATTCTGCATTGATTATATTGCTATACTAAACTTTCTATTATGTGAATTTGTGAATACTCACAAGAATCAATCATAATTACACATGGCCCAATACAGTTAGAATCAAAACAATAGATCGATTTGTGCTACATATGCATTAAATAATGCAATCTGTTAGGCAATCAACCAAAAATTAGATCTTTATATTAACATTTTAGTTATTTAACCATTAAGCTGTAGGGAGCAAACCTTTAGAGGTCCTTTACACACAAATTTACATTGTCATAAGATTAACTGATTTCAGGCTTATATCTCCAAATCTCCAAAGAATGGTAGTCTAAATCACAAGACCTGCCTGTTTTTCATTAAAACTTAAAAAAAAATTGTACATTTTAGTTACATAAGCCATCTTCTTGAATATCTTTTAGTTTCCTCATAAATAAAATTAGTCAGTTAAAATTAGTTGTAAAATCCAGACTAGGACTGATTCAATTTTGTCTGAACTCCTTATACAAGGCTTTGAAGTAAGGGGATCAAATCACTATCAGGAGTGACATGGGTAGTTAAAATAGCATCTAAAATTTTGATAAATTAGTCTTGGAAATATGCTAAGCAAATTGTTGTTGAACCAAAAAAGTTTATTGACAAACTAGGGTTTGTCTAAAACCTATAAACAGTAGTAAAAATGACACAGTGATTTGTTATGAGTGTGTACCAATAGTGCAGTTCTTGCTACCCTGTGATTTCTTAGAGAAGCTGCTTTGATTTCTCATCCTCAGTCCTACAACAGCACTAAGAAGGTGGCAACTGGCAGGCAACTGAAGTAGTTGTGATCAGCTGCTAAGTTACTGTGTGGCTGGTATTGAACTACCACAACGAAGAAAATCAGTGTCACAGATAAACAAAGGAATGGGRAAAAATGGGGAAAGGCTAAGCTCTCCATTTTTATCTCATCCTGGGGACGGACCCAGTGCAGAGCCTACTGCCTCTTCTGCAATAATTGAACAGTTTGAAAACACACATTGGGTACAGCTCTGCCTAATTCCTTTGTCCATTGGATGGAATCAGGTGTTCTTGGAAGGACACTTATCATATTTTGATGAATTATTCATTTTTCCATGCTGTTGTGGACTATTTATCTTGGGTCAATCTTTTTGTTCTTYCATATTGATTCTTTAAATTCTTCAAAGTTTTGGTTTCATGTTGTTCCAAGTCATCAGCAAACCTTTCCATCTTAGCAGCTTGTACTCTAAGGTAGAAGCAGGGCACTTCTTTCTAAGTTTCCAAGCTCAGTCAGATTTTTGATGTTCCTGACTAGACTCYGTACAGTGAGTTAAGATCACTTCTCTCAAGCTAATCTTGGAACCATGTAAATGAAATATTTATATATGATCTTGTGACAATTTTCCTAGGTGGCAAGAAGCAGAATAATCTAAATATTTCTTTCTAAAACAAGAAAATTAAATGTTTAGGAATGACATTAAGCTGTATGAAAACCTCACTAAGAGAGGATAGGAGTAGGTAGTATATGACAGGAGGGACTAAAGTATAACGAAAGACAGAAGAAAAGGCATTTCCTCCATCCTTTCRTGCAAAGTTGCTAGTTCTAACAGGATATAAAGCTAAACTGGCCTCTTAGGTGTAAGGGTGAAACCCCTCTGGCATCATGCTGTCTTAGATATGTATCACCATTAATTTAGCCCATGTTTTTTAAGAAAGGCTCTGGAGTTTGCAGCCCTGCACTACTGGACAAAGGCAGAAACACCGAGTGAAACGCGTTTCCCCACAAAGCCCCTTTCTGCACCACAAGGTGCCTCAAGTCCCACCCATGGAGATCATTTCAAGAAGAGAAATGAGTTTAGTTCAGCTTCTGAGTTTTTTCTCTCTGGCCTTCCCTGAAGAGACGTTCAATTCATTCCATCTTGGTGTCGGATTTGTGACATAGAGACCTGTCTGTGAGGAATGAGTCTAAAGCCAATATCTCATTTCACATAAGCCACTGAGCAGTCATCGCATGGTAATACTTTCCAGTCACTATGGGTGCAATGGCTGTAAGCTTTCATCTATAAATTCTTTTTTAGTTGCTCATTTCTGTCAAGCTGGTCTAATCTACTTACACCTGGCACATTAATTCCTATCTTTTCCCTGCAACATTGTAATTATATGTTATTTCCAGCAATAATTAATTCTCTCTCAGGCGGGCTTTTTATAGCTTATAAGTCAAAGTGGGCTGCACCATACTAAATAATTAATTCAGACWGTGTTTTATGTCATGACATACACACAGCCCCCGGGTGTAATTGTTACAAAATTCTTTTGAGAAGAAAGTCCTTGACTCCCAGGGGTTGTACAGACTGGAAAGTACCAATTATAATGGTTATTTCTCTCGGACCAACAGTAGGTACGTTCAGTTCCTTCTACCAACAGTCTATGTATGGCTGTTATTTCCAGAAGGTCTTGCTAAAGTATTAACCTACAAGAATATGCAGCTGCAGTCTGTAGGGATGACTCCAAACTTTATGTGAGCGACTGGTTACCTTCAGAGGAGCCTGCATTAGCCTGCATACCTATCTACAGTTGCCTATTTCTCTCCAATTTCTTAATTGTATGCAAAAGGGATGTTCACAGGACAAAAAAAAATGTGAGATGAGGTTGCAGCTGTGAGTCACAGAGAAGCTGCATTCATAGAAAACTCGGTCCTAAAAAGTCAATAGTTAGATTTGTTATCTTACCTGGAACATGGGTAATCTCAAATATCTCCCCATTCCAGAAATATGGGGGGGGGGGTTTAAAAGAAGCAGTACTTACTTGAAAACTAACTAGGAGGACAGATTAGGTAACAGAAGTCTGGAAGTCACAGTATGCCTAAAAGGATTTGTTAGAATCCAATAAGATCATGTTTGAAAGATGAGAGAACTCTATAATAGGAAAAGTATAATTACCAATCATGAGCAATAAAGAATGCAAATATATTAAAAACAGAGTTATATCACAAACCTCCTTATCATGGAAAGGATACCAGCTGCACATGGTAGAGAAAGATCAGAGTCTAGTATTGTATAGAAAACACGAATAGTGGCAATTTAAATTGCTTGCATATAATGAAGCATCAGAAGAGAACATGCTTAACAAATGTTATTCCTGGATACCTTAAGGCAATAGCTCCCAAATTTGTTTTTGCATTACTTCTGCTGCTGGTGAGAGTGATGGCAGTAGTAATACCAAGTCAGAGTTTCCCTTTGTCCATACAGAGTCTTTCAGCTGTTTCAGCAGTGGTCTCATTCCACTGGCTACATTTACCAGTAGCACCACATGCACCATTTTCTACAGGATCGTTCAGTGAGTCAGGCTGGGTAAAGTACCTTAATTTTTTTTTCCTCTGGGATCATGTGGTCAGCCAGGAAGAATAACTGAGAACAAAGTACTGTTCAATTTTACTGATAGAAACAAAGCCATTTTATAAATAGCAAAAGATTCAAATACATATATTTCTTATTCAAAGATCTAAATAGCCTAGACAAACTAAAGTCTTGACTCAGACTGACCTTAATCCTCTTTTCTACCAGGTAATATTTCATCCTATGTTCTGTCCTATTTTCTGATTCTAGTTATGCTAGATTTGATAGCTGAAAAGGAGCCTGTGATAGCAACAAAACTATCTTTTCTGAGGGGTAATTATGTGGCATGCAGTCATCCCTTGTTTTAGTATGAAAATATATTTCTATGAAACCGAATCAATAATAGGCACATGTGATTCACACAAAGACGATCAATGGAGAGATATCAAGGTGCCTTGCAAACACAGATACAAATTACTTTTCATCAGTTGCTGCAAGTAGCTCCGTATGTGTCACAGAGCTGCTGGGTGTGCAGAGATTAAGTGGTTTCTCTACGTCTTTTTGGAGGGTGAAGAGGTTCATATGATGCCCAACCCAAATCCGCGCTCTTTCCCTAACGACYGTGAGGCTGAAACGTGAACACCAGGGTTGTGAAAGGGCTGGCRCTTGCAGAGATTTTCTTCTCTCTCTCCCAAGGGGAGGCGGASAGAGAGCGCTGCCTTTTGGCACCGTCCGGCACCGCTGTGCCGCCCCGTAAACTGCTGTTCCCACCGCCTAACTCTAAGTGCGAAGGAGGATAAGATAATTTCACACTGCTTGAAAGTACCTGGGACAGATTTGACTCTCATTAAGGGAGGAAGGAGCTGGCCAATGGCAGCGAGCAGCGCGGCGGGCAGGATGGATCCCGCGGTAAYGAGCCAAGGTCAGAAATGCTCGGTGGATGCAATCAATCATAATGGCAGGATGTCTTTACGCCCACTCGCGGTGAAAACGCCTCGGCTTCTCAGACTGCGCAAGGAGGCGTCCCGTCCTTACCTTATCAAGCCAGCATATCCCTCTGCTATTCCTATTTGCATGATAGCGCTCCAGCCATCAAACATCTCTAAGAACCGCAAGCAGGTTAACAGACTGACAATTAACAGTAACCTTCAGCAATATGGCTACAAGGAGGCCTGGAGCGCTCCTGCAGCCCCTCAATATGCAATGTGTCAGCAATATTTCTCTTCCTTTAAGGCTGCAGTGGATGGGCGAGGGCTAAACAATATGAAAATATCAATCATATCTGCAACACGCTGGAAATGAAAAGTGCATGACACACGTTTTTTCTGCTGTCTCTCTCACACGGAGCTTGGAGGATAACGAGAGTTTTGCATTTGTGTCATTTCTTGAAAATTACTGGAAGTTCTGGTCCTGTGTTAGATTGTTTGTGTTTTTTTTTTCCCAACTGAGTTAAAAGGTAAAGGGTTACGCGTGATTAAAGAGGAAAGTTTGGGACTGAAAGACAAAAATATGTACTTCTAACCTTCTAAATGATAGGATTCATAAGAGCTGGCAAAAAGTCAGAATTCTGTCAGTTTCTTGTCTAAATATGAAAATTTCCTGACAGTGCCATTATGCATAATTTTGACATCCCGTGAGGTCCTGGTGCCTATAAAGAACACACTCGCTATCTCCCTTCCCTCACGCAATGATGGTAAGTGCACCTTCCTAGAAAGCCTGAATAAAAGCAAGCTTAAATTCCCTGCATTTTGCAAACTGTTTCACAAGGTCATTAGCGCTGTGATAGTTGTTTGTTCATTGTGTTATTTATACTGTGGCATCTGGTCACTTTACAAGCATTAAAATAAAATATCCCTCCATAAGGTGGCAATAATTGTCATCTTCCTATTAACCACTTCTACTCATCATAAAGGCAGAAGCAAGTTCCAGGGTTTCAGCTGGGCCCTGCTGGCCTGAAGGGACAGAGCAAGACTCACATGATTTTCGGAACAGCAAGAAGCCTGCACCGTAATCAGCACCTAGACACGAAGTCCTGGGAATGCCATGTCTTCAGCCAAACATTTAAAGCTAAGTACTCCAGTAAACATCAAAATATCTTTGAGGAGCTTTGTTATGGTGGTGACTACAGACAGTCATCTAGGCATGAGTATATATGACATGAGCCTAGCAGAGGATGAAAGGGTTAAGCATACCTCATTCAAACTGGCATTAAGGAAACTTGAAGGTCTTAGTCACTAGCAATTCAAATTTACAGGAATTCTTTGTGCATTACTAGGTACTCAGAATGTCCCAAAAAGATCCCAAGCTAGTTCTAGAAATTTAGTAAACAGCCGGTTTTTAAATGTCTGTTAAACAATACCCCGCCCAGCACAGTATCTATATTGCATACATTGCATACAATGTATGAGGGAGAAGGAATGAAATCCTGCAAAATAAAAAAGGTGCTGTTGTAACTAAAGATGCTATTATAATGCACATACATAGGCTGGTCAAGGTAAGGTTTGTCTAGAAACAATAACATAGGCATTTACTAATTTTCAAGGGCTCAGCTTTCAATCCCACTTCTTTACTGCCTTATGGCATATCACCTTTAACTATTTTACATATTTAGATGCAAAACTAACCTTGTTTGGAATACATTTTCAAGGTCTCACTTTATGACTTAAAAATAAAACAGAGAAATTTCACCTGTATTTTTAAAACAGTGCCATGAAAATTAAATGCAATTTCCTTAAATGTCAAGATTTCCAAATCTAATTGGGAACACATCACACATACTTTTTGTTTCTGTCTTACCGCAACTATTTGATTTGTTAGTGAAAAGGATTAGGAGAGCTGAAGGTCAAAAACTACAGCAATTTCCTGTTATTTAGATGTCTCTGAATCAGAGCGAACTGTGGCATGGTTAAGAGTGCAAAATATTCCCCTTTTAAGTGCTACTCGACTTGGTTCTTACATATTGTCATGGATATCTCTCTTTGGAAAGAAAATTCTGTTATTTTTTTGTCAATGTAGTGAACATAAGGCTACATCAGAAAAGATGTGGAAGAGTTAAATTCATAAAGACACCTCCAGCATGTTTCATCTGGCTAAATTCAGATGCCTACGGTGCAGATATTTGCATTGACGATGCTACTCTATGCTCCTTTTATAGTAGATGGAGAGAAATCGCTGCTTCTAGAGCTCAATTAATTTCATCCTAATGTAGGAAAGCGGATCAGATGAAGAAAGCTCTACAAGTTTCTATCTCCATCAGCTATAGGAGTTTAGACAGCCATTTAGCTGTAGACATCTGCACCGTGGGTATGTAAAGTTAGGTCAGATGAATCTTATCCCTAAGTGGATGTCAACCTTTCCTGTGTTTTCACCATGTTAATTAAGAGAGAGAATTCCGACTTTATTCATCATACACCAAATGGTCTAGTTTATCTGTCACCATCTGGATTACTGTGGACTTTTCAACATAACTTTTTACTCTTAGTTATTTGTCTCCATCACTTAAATCACACTGTTTCATTCTGCTTGCTGGACTAGTTCAGCAGTTTTTCAATAAGGAAATGTATTTCTGAAATTCTGGGACTATATGATGATTTTGAAGCATTATTTTTGAAAATACTCATTCATTCCCAAAATACTCCTTTAACAAAACACTGTGTCTACAAGTGCTTGTAGACACAGTTTTGCCATAAAGCTTTCAGGACATCAGTAACAACCGTTGTGGCTAGTGTCACAAAACCTCCATCCAGAACTAATTATGCTGTAGGCAGCTGCAATCTCTGCAGTTTATAAGAGTATTTGTCTAGTTCTGCCCAGGAATGAAGCTCTTGCATATGGTCATCACATTACCCTCAAAGCAAATCCACTCTGCCAATGTGCAGCGCAAAGTGTACCAGAGAAAAGTGGGTAGGTAAATATAGGAAGTAGCTTCCTCTATTTAGCAGTGATATGACTGAACAGACTGACTTTCCAGCGAAGAAGCATAAATATTTACCTCTCCTGCAATGAACAGAAGGGAGATCCTGTTGCGATCCAAAACAGGTTGGTTTTCACAGGTGTACCAGGGACCTCAATATTGCTTCCCAAACCTGACTAAGTTGATACATTCATTCCAGGAGCTTTACACAAGAAAGCTAGATTAATTCTAGCTCAAATACATCTATCAAGGTTCTGATCCTACATGCCCTGATAGCAGTGCGGATATTCCTTTGTGAAGCCTGGTTTTGACCACCCCACAGTCAGAAGAGTAATACAGGGTCCACAGGGTAGACATATTCATGCTATAGGTTGGGAGCAGAAACGTGTTTGGAAATGCTGCCTGTGTTAAAGGTGCCTTTCCTCGAATTGGCAATGCTGCAGCCAGTCAAATGATATTATATGGTTGATATATCTAGATGTGACATGCCATTGTAACATATCATCAGCCCAGGATACGGATGCTGTTTTCTGAAAATTGTGATTATAATTGCTCAAAACAAAAGGACTTTATGTATTTTTTCCTTCTTTTTAAAAGTTTTTAAATCTATTTACTAGGTGTCAGAGCGCATGAAACAGAATGATGTAGGGTGCTCAAGTTAAGATGCTGGAGCAGAAATACGAGAAAAACCTGGGTAATTTCCTATTACCTGCTAGCATCAAATACTTGAAATCTGGCTGCCCTGCTTGAATCACAATAAAGCCATTTTTTCCCCTGTGAGAAGCAACAGAATCTTAACCAGGTTCATTATTTCCACTTCTCTGCTGCTTTATTTCTGATATTATTAACCAGTGCATTCCTGGAATCTGATGTTCCCTACCAACATGCAAGTAAAAGAAATAAACCAGACAGATTTCATCACCAGAACTTAAAAAGTAGTAATGCCTTTAAATTGCTCATTCTTCTGTATATTCTTCTATGTTGTCTTTACTTGATTTTATTACAGTTGTTTAATACATGGAGAAAATTTAGGTATAGCAAATGAAGTCACCCCAGATTAGCTGATTATCTTTCTGCACAGACTAAAAATTACTTTACAATTCAGATTTCCCACTGCAGATCCTTAGCCTCTAGAGCATATATTTACCTTACTGATCACACTGACTCTCTCTCTTTCTGTTAACTTTCTGGAAACACTGAAATGTCGTGAGACTTTTCGTCCACCACCCCATAGTTCTTTTCAAAGCCTTGTATATGTCAATGAGGAGTTTCATCTTCACTTTTGCAGGAACATGAGAGGGTGCATGAAAAGGGCTCTCTTTCAGGTGTGCATGCTGTATAAGTTCTAGTCTCTTGTCAAAGCAGCTTGCTATCCCAAGAATACTCTAACAGAAAAATATTAACCTGACCCTGAGAGTGCAATGATCCTGGCCTCTTTTCCTCCTACATGTTGAAGTCTTCAGACAAGAATGCAAGGCTTCCAAGGCCAGAAGGGCAGTGAGCTAGTCCAGATGTTTTGGGGAGACTGCTAAGACAGGAGAGTTTGAGAMGCTTAGGCTTCCTTACATATATAGCTGAAAATACACAAGGACCCACATCTCACCAGCAAAAAAAACCTAAAACACATGGCTGCAGCATCAGACTCATAACTGTTTCATTTTCTTGAGTTCATGCATTCTGCACAAGATCCCCAGGTTCCTCAATTGAAATCCACAYAGTGCTTGGGGTAACTTAGGTATTGTTCAATGAAATTCCCATTCAATAAGGGGTCAGAGAGAAATTCTGATTTACCATGGAGATTCCTTTGTGTTTCTACATACTATACCTGGGCAAGAAAGTTGCTGAGTGATATAAGAAATTGAATTTGATTAAACCTGACTGAATATTCAGATTAGATGCCAAAATCTTCTTCCAAGTCAGCTATCAGATTTCAGGTATCTAAGCATTTTTCTCTTTCTTTTTTTCTTTTTTCTTTCTTTCTTTCTTTGAAGAAAGAAAGAAAGATCTATGTTGTCAAGATAATGCATAACCTAAAACCCCAAAACACTGGTGAGAGTGTTTCCATCRTTGTCAAAGAGTTCTGTGTCTTGTCATGAGACTCAGGGACAGAGGTCATTTGTTCCAACGTCCAGTCCCTGATGCACGATTGAATCTTTGAATGGCATTCATTTATTTTCTGGAGGCCTAAAAGTTAGTTGTGCTTACTCATCACCCTTGGCTTCGTTTATCGGCACTTTCAGAAAATAATTATCTCAATTATCTTAAATATCTATCCTAAGACGAGATGACTTGCACTGTGGAAGTGCGTGTCTCTAGTCACTTTTTGTAAAGGACAATGTGAGTGATGAGTTTTGATGCATAGCACAAGTTTTACCAACCTCTGATACYTGGTTCTTTCACTTTTGTTAGGTTGTGTGACTAAAAGCTAATCAATGGGAACACAAAGACCCAGAAGAACAGTAGCAGGCAAACGAACACTGGTAACCTAATCAATGACAAAGAACACATTGAATTGGTTAGTCTCTGGTCTACAACCCCCAAAATGACTCAAGAGAGAAACCATCTCCCCAGAGTGCTTGGAAAACTAAAGTAGGTGTTTTTCTAAAGGGGTACAGGACAGAGTAYAGGATACTGTGGGAAGACTATTTTCAGTTTTTATAGGACTTACAGAGAGTTTGAAGGGATTGTGAGAAGGTGTGAAACTTATTAAGGGGTCTGTAGGAAGAAGGGGAAGGATACAAGGTGAGGAAAGTGAGATATCAAGGTATATCAAGAAGGGAAAAGAGTGATAAAATAGAGAAATRAGGTGTGAAGGGGAGTTGTTTTTCCATACACTTGTCTTACTGAGCCTTGCGCTTGAACACCACAGCCTATCCGATATTCTTATTAAATTCGATCTCTAACTGTCTTCTGTGTGGGAGTGCTYAAACACTTGAGAATTGCCAACCAGACTAGCTGGCAGGCAGCATACCAAGTCTGAGGACCAAGAACCTCCTCTGGACCTTAAAGATTCAGGGGTCAGCAGCTGGAGACACTAGGGTGTGGGGACCAGCTATTGGATAGACTGAATATCTGAGACTCGCTCCTGGAGAGACCCACACAATATGTGCCCATATTGCACTAAAGGACTGCAGCCCTGAGCAGCTGGAGAAGAGGAGCAGAATTTAAATCTTTAGTTCTTTAAATCATGCCATCTCTGCTGTTCATGCTATGTGAGTGCTGTTTACATGGGTGCCACAAAATACCATGTTTTCTCTCTGTGTTGGTCTGTGTGGCCTGGATCCCTACCTCTAACAGCCCCTACTTAGGCACCTAGAGACATTCAAGATGCCAAAGGATAAGCAGTGCTCAAACCAGACGGGATGCTCTGGGGCATTTCAAACTGCAGCAGAAGCCCATATGGGCAGAAATGAGAGTCAGCTGTTTGAAGATGGATCTGAATCCCATCCCCGATATTAGGCAAAATTAATCCAAGACCTTGTCATTAGTTGATTTCTAGTCTTTCACTTCACCTACTTGCAATATATGTTTTTGCTTGCCTGAAGGAAATGTCCTGGTCTCCTTACAAGGCTCCTTGAAAATACAGATTGTTGTAATTTTTCTTCCCCAAATGAGTGCTAACTCTGTACTGTATCTCACACAGTATGGACTGCTTTTCAGAAAAGCTATTTCTAACCTTTCCTGAATGCTGCAGCTCACTGGGAATACCTTGGGAAGGCAGTGATGGCAAAGTGCTGGCTCAGCACTCAGGACAAGCAGAGCTGCGTACGGCTCATTTGCTTTTACAATAATTCTTTGTGCTACAACAGTTTATTCTTTTTAACCTTTTAACTCCTAAATCCTTTTCAAATATGGCAGAGTGGCACGGCTATATGGCTACCTCACACGGCTATTTAAAYAAGCCTGACTTCCACACTCTTGCTCCTGTTGTGATCCAAAAAGGGGCACCAGCCCCTTCTTCACACAGCTTGGCAGAGGGAGCGGATGATTCCCTCACGGAGCAGCAAGAGACAGTGCATGATTCGCCATGGGGTCAGCTACCACAGTTTTCTCCTCCTGCTACCTCTTTTCCACTCGCTGCTGCTCTCTTTTTTCTGGGTAACCATAACGCTCAGGAATCAGAATAGCAAGCGCGGGGAGAAATGCAGGTGGTTTTCCTCCGAGGGCTGAGGCTGTTTACAACTTCAGCACACCACTGGTGCACTGGCTGTTGAGTCAGAGGCACTGTAAGGGTGATGCTGATAAAAYGAGGGAGATCACGTGCTGTCCAGCTACTCACTCTTCATTTTGTATTACTTAATGGTTCTCCTCTTTCTGGTTAGAATGCGTATGGCTTTTTGCTGTCCTAACGACAGCAATGTTGATTAGATGCTTGCTTTTTCTTTTTTCCTTTCTTTCCCCAAATCAAAGTAAATAAATATTGTGTTTGCATTTTTAGCCCTGAGTATGCTTTTGATCCATTTTTAGATTTCCTCTGAACCCTGCCTTTCTCAGCAGTATCCATTAGCCGAAGTTTAACATTCTGGAACTTCCATCCCGACTTGAAAGCCGTATGTTAAATTATGCAGCTGAATTTCATCAGTCAATTTCTCCTTTGCTGTCAACATAGCAGCTACATTTTTTATTGTCTGAACAAGCTCATCCCATATAACAGGCTGCAAAAACATCAGAGAAAAAAAGATCATCATAGGACAATACTGCTTGGGCCTATATTTAAAAATGAAAAAACATAAGGAATTTTGTGGGTTTTTTTTCTAGAACAAAAGGATTTTTTTTTTTTTTTTTTTTTTTTGCATATAAGATAAGCCAGACATTGCCTTATTTAACTTGTGAAAGTCTGGGTCATTCAGAGCAAAATTCTACTGTGGATAAAAATGTGCGAAGCTGCCTGTGTCAGTGAGGCACAGGTTATCTGACCTAGCAACTTCAGAAAATAACAGCTAATGAAGTCATGGCAGAAAAAGCCAACTGTTACACATCAAACAATTGCAGAGCCTTTACCTCTGTAGAAACTGATTGTAAATTACATGTTAGTATTATATGGGTGATATTTATGCATAACTGTATGCTTTTATACTATGCTAAAGCTATTGTTATTGCGATTTCTTCTAGACTAGGTCTAGATGATCTACTATGCATGTAGCTAGTAGCTAAAATGGGAAGCTAACAGCAGCTAAAATGGGAATCAAATCTTTATGAAAACCACTATTGTTAGCTTACTTTGAGAAAGGAATTCGGTCAGGAACGCACTGGAATTACTTATGTTTTGACTGAGGTATTTGGCTCCTTTTATTGAACATTTCCACTTTCAATGCATACATTTCAATGCATACAATGGATATAAAATGATGGATCTCTTTGGATTTTAAACCAGCGGTACTTTAAACCATTAATAAATATTCATTTTCCTGCTATCCCTCCAGTGGTATTTCATCATCAATCATGGCTGAAATCACAGCTGTGAGAGCTGTTTATGCTTTAGTGTTCTCCTCTACATGATTTGGCAGATAGTTACAAAATTATTGAAGTGTGGAGGCAAAGGGGGGGTTGGAGATGGGGGAAGAGAAGGGAAGCTTTCTTTGGGGAATTTGGTTTGTTTGTTTGTTTGTTTTAAATCTTTGTGTCCGTATTTATTCCCAGGGCGGTACTGTTTTTGTTTTGCCTTCCAAAGTACACATAAATCACTCCACTGGTCTCAACTGTCCTGTGAAAATAAAAATGATCCCAAACTGTTCAAGAATTACTCAGGGAGTATTCGGTGTTCAATATGTCAGAGCAGCAAAGACAGACGCTCAGGAAGAGGAAGATTACAATCAATGAAGAAAAATCAATAGCGTGTAGAAGTTATCCTGCTGCCAGCATTGTCAGGAAAAGGCTTCTCCATTCCCCAGTCTCATTACATGTAGAAGATTATTAGAATCTGAGCAGCCAAAGTGAAGCCATAATCATCTCCCTTTCATTTTTTTTTATGTTCTTAGTGTAAATCAACATTTCACTTTGACTTAATAAACAAAACAACCTGTTCTCCAACCAATGTAGCATTTTATATATTTGCTTTACCTGCCAGTGTAAATGAAAAGAGATTCAAAAGTACCTTAAAGCACAGGCTGGAGAAGTTTTAGCAGTGACTGGAGCCTTTGGCTACAATATTTTCTGCTTGCTTGCTTTTTATTCTTCCATCTGTGTGTTTTTCTGTCTCTCTGGCCAAACCTGTGGATCTTGGCTGYTAAGCTCCACTTGTTAATGAGATGGTCACTTCTTGATTCTCCCCTGAAAATCAATTAACCAGCCAATGAAATCTTTGGATTTTATAGAACAACATTTGTATGACCTCAGGGAAATATGCATACTTTATTGTAGCAATGGATAGACAGAAATAACTATAAGGCTAACAACAGTATCTTTCTGGCCCTGGTTCAGTAAAGTATCTCTGTTTTGGAAAATAACTGAATAAGTGCAAGCAAACTAATCGATGGCATGATAGATAAGTATTTAAATGTCTTCCTGAATTTGGACCTATGCAAATAGAAAAATGGTATCYATGTAAAAATTAGAGTGATTTATATGTTAATATACAGTCCATTTTAATAAAATATATACACACGCACTGTGAAAACATTCTCTATAAAAGAAAAAGCAGAAATTTATGTCAAGATTAATTCCATAACTCTTCACTGCCAAGGCCCTCTAAACTATGGTGACAACTGTTAGTAAATACAGATGTGCAGACTAATAAACTTGCATTTTTAAGATCTAGAACTGCTTGTGCATGCGGTTGTTTGTTTCATTTATGAAAATGCCAACAGCATGTACAAAATAGAGGCATTTTTTTAAATATCATTTGAGACAGATTTCCAAATACCTTCTCAGCATCATTGCCAAAGAGTCGACTACTGAACATAGTATAGTAGACATTGGTGAGAGATCACGGATGACATAAGTCTGTCTATTGTATCCCTGTTCTGGAGAAGGCTTCCCTGTAGTCATAAAYGTGTCATCATGCGTATTAAGCAAAGGTTGAGTAACACTGGCTTAATTCTGACACATTTTTTGAGTACTTGAGTTTGTTTTTCCTAGATTTGAGATTTTGATTTTTTGTTGGCAATATTTATATTAAGACACTTAGTGATTAACTAAACAAAATCGTTTATCACGTTAGTTTCTCTGTTACTAGTATGGTTGTGTCTAGAATATCCATCAACACTGTACAAAGCGCATGCAAACATTTATTCACAAAACCCATCAGAAATCCCAAAGGAAACAAATAATAGATATGTGCTCTCTGTTTCATCTAGAACTGACCAAAAGGTAGAGTGAATCTGCAAGAAATTAATTTTCAAGGCATCCTGGGCTCCAGTGGAGCCTGATGCTAGTTTTAGAGCCAATAACAGGAGCAGTAGGTGAAYGCTGAATCTGGAACAGACAGTGTTCAGTTTAGCTTCTACTGGAATGAAATAAAATCAATTCTTTCCAGGGAGGAAATCATAAATAGCGCTAAATTTCACTTTCCCACATGATCTTTCAAGCTACATGCTAGGCAATTTGTCACTTTTGAGAGCTATGGTAGCCAAAAAGTTRATTCTTCAGAAGTGGAATTCTCCAGCAGTTCTTGAAGTAATCGACTGGGATCTAGAAGTGATTTGTTTTGTYTGCCAAGGGTATCCTTTCCCTGAGAAGAGAAAATGCCAAACACATTACGTTAGGCCCAAATGTTAGTTTTAATTTTTATGAAAGAAGCCTCTGAAATATCATACCATAAAAAATTCTCCTTGTAAACAATTCCTAAAAAATAACAGTGAATAAGCTGGTTTCTGTCTTACAGCAACAGAGGCCACAAGGAGCTTCTGCATCCGCAGAGTGTCAGAAAATAACACAAAATAACACGAAAATGACAGCTTACACAAAGCATTGCTAATTACACATGTCACAGATTTATTTTAGGACAATGTAGCCCACAATTGTTAYGGCAGTCAGTCAGATATCATTCCTACCTCTTTTTCCACCTTTTTCATGCAGAAGCCCCTTTATAGTCAGTGAAAAGAAACAGGCAGAGATATTCTATAGTCTATTTTAGAACTCTATTTGGGATTTACTGAATTACGCCCTCAGTTCTAGTGACATTTTTGTTCATCCCTCTACTGTCTCTAAAGACAGCGTATGGACACTGACTTGAGCACAGATGTCAATACAGTAGGTATCTGCRTTCACTGAGATAAATTCCTATCTTAATGTTATTTATTCACCAATTTGACCAAATAGGATTTAACCAGAACTGAACACTCTGAAAATGCTTGTTAGAGAACCTTGTAAGGTTCCAGCCGATTTTTAGTAATCAGTGCTAAAATTTGTATCATGTTGGCTAACAAAAGTGTCTTTTCCTGCTTATTTTCTGTTTCATCAACTATAGACTTAATATACTCAGGAAGTCTCCCATCACTTCTACTAGACGGCTATGGATCAACTGCAAACCTACTGCAAAATTTCAATTAAAATTTTATATTTTAATTTATTTAATTAAATTATTAATTATATTTTAATTCACTTAATTAAAGGTTCTGTACATGAAAACCTAGGCTCAGAAAAGTTGAATGTATGTGTAAGAACTACTTACATGATTTTCTCATATGGAGAAATGTATGCAGAATTCTTTACTCAGTGATAGATTTTAAAGAGCATTTAATAACACCAGTAGGCAACAGGCAGGCATCTCAAAAGAAATTCAGGTACCTGCTCCAGTTAAAATCAGTGAGAGTCAAATATTTGGGTAATTTTAAAAATTCTRTTAGATACCTTTCTAAATACCTACATTCTTCAAAAAGGCTGGTCCTTTGTAAGGACCAAAACAACCGTCCAACGATGATTCTTACAAAGGACCAGCCTTTGTGCAGAATTTATCTGGAGGAAAGGTGGTACRTTCTCCCAAATGCAAATAGGTGACATTCATTACCTCCAATTCTTCCTTTGCCACTTTTTTCTTTATAATTTATCTATTTTCCTGTTCCATCAAAATGTATCAGTTCAGAACCAAGCACAGGGAAAATGTTTTCCCTTCAATTTACTATATATTCACGCTAAAAGTATAAAATATTTCTCAAATGCTCTTTGCATAATTGCTCTCTATAATCAAATGTTGCAGCAGAAAAATCTCTGTTCATTAGTAGCAAATATTATACACACACACACATGCACACACATAYACTCACCTCATTTAAGCATATTAGCAGTAAAGTTAAATCAAGTAAATATCTGCAAGCTGTACAGGATTTAAGTCAAACTGAGGATGTGTGTTTCTTGAAGTTGTGTAATGATAATGGCTTTTAAAACCATCTCTTGGGCATCGTTTTCATGAATACAATTTTGAAGGAATGTATATAAGTCACATCTTCCATCAGAACAATTGCTTTTGCCTTAAATATAATAACGAAAGAATTAGAATATAGTGAAAAAGATAAGTCCCWTAATAAGAAAACAATTTGCAATTTTCTAAGACTTTATTTTGTTTTTATTGTCAGAATGGACAAAAACAGTTAAAAGAATTCTTCATGACATATATGAATAACATAAATATTGACAAGTTATTTTGGTTTTAACTTGGTAGAATGTTTTATAGAGAAAATTTAGATTATTACTGCAACATGCATTATTTAAGCTATGATATTTAAAATCTAGTGAAACCAACTAATTCTGAACTTTAATATTGTTAATGTCATTTTTTTTTAATCATTCTCAGTATGGAAGCCTTACATGCAAACATTTCCAAACGATGAGGCTGCTTAAATGTCATTTCCAGCTTTGCTGTATGACCTTGCTCTGCAATATAACAAAATTCATTTACAGCYCTGGACATCATTGTTCGCTAATTCTTTTACAATGGGGAAGAATTACTTTTTCATTCTTTTTTATTTTACAGCTAYGAGGAAATTCCAGTTCCGAAACCTTTGGAGGTTGATCCTGAATGAGATTAATTATGAAGGAACAGCAGAGAGGGAAGCACTCGGGTGACACGCTCTTGCTCCTCTTTGCTGCTTAGCAGGAGGGCTGCCACATCTTGATCCAGCTGAAGTTCTCCAGTTATCACCGTCCTTTATACAACTACTAAGCCTGCAAGTCACCAATAATTAAAGTAACTGAAGTGAAGCCTTTTGGCCGGTTGCTAAATAAAGCAAGTACGGCAGAAACYGGAGACAAACATGGATGCTCTCAAGGTTAAGAAAGCTCTTGATAACAGAAAAAAGATTCGTTGTATTGAAGGGCATTTTGTAAATTTATCTAATCCTGTGTAGTATTTTCTCTTTTATATTAATTTCATTTCTGGCTTGCCTTGAATCATCTTTGGACAGTTGCTTCGAACAGACTCTKGTGTAACAGGAAAATGGCTTTCTTGGCACCTAACATAATGAATAGCTATCATTGCAGACATGCAAATGATTTTCCTTTATGGCCCGTGATATCTCATGATTCCTTCTAATAATTTTACAGTTATAGAAAGAGAACCTGATCAAGACACATTAAGACTCGAAGGTGCGATTGCTCACGACCTTTCCTTTAYTCTAGAAAGAAGAATATGGTATAGTGATTCACTTTAGTACACTTTGTTAATCCACTATCTCCTTTGAAGTTTATATTGTCTTATAGTTAAATGTATTCAACATTACAGTGTATGCAACAGAATGAGTAYTGTTCTCCTATCATTCTTGAATGAATTTCTAATAACAATTCCAGCACTATATTGCTTGGTCTTTTATTAGGATAGTAGAAGACGATGAAGTTGTGGTTTTCAATTCTTTCAAATTCTTTGTCCATAGAAACAAGGAAGAGAACATTATATTATTTTTGGCAAAGCTGTTTGTAGCTGGTAATAATTTCTGAAATGCAGACTAGACTGGCTTAATATAGTACAGATTGTCTAGCTCAAATGGTTCTTTCTTAAATTGGACGTCTGTATTCCCTCGGGCCTTTTTTCATTCTCCTTCGTTGCTTTACTGCTGCATGAATGAACCATATGAAAATTAAGCTGTTGAAATAGTACCATAATTTTACTCACAGTTCCCAACAGCAAGGGTTTAGAGAAATTCGCCTGATGTTATGAAATTTTATCCATAATTTGGCTCAAAGATTTTCAGACTGAACTATGCTGATATCTCAACGTGAATGAAGGCAGAATAGCTTAATGAAATAGATTGCTTTCTTAATATTTTCTAGGGAATATAATTTACAGTCAATGGCAGAAGCAAAGAAAGTATATTTTGGGCCATATTTGCAACAGCTGGGTAGACTGAAAGGAATTGTGTTACTGTTATTACAGTTAATTACACACATCTGCTCATATTTCTACCAATGCCACCCAATACTGCTCCCGTCACGATTCTATCATTGTCTACCTGGCACTGAAAGTCATGAGATAATACGAAGAGTTGTGCTATCATTCAACTTACGGGAACATTATGAAAAGTCAGATGTTTTGTGGCGTTAATAGAAACTTTCATATCTAAATCACTTGGTCAGATTCAGAGTCCATCCGTAACTGAAATGGAGCTGTCTGGAAACAATAACATAAATCCTGCAACCATCTTTTCCTTCAGAAAAAAAAAGTATTTCTTTTTTTTTTTTTCCCCAGAAATTTTCACAGTAGTTCCTGATACAGCAGGAATTTTTTATTAAAGCAAATATTTTTCATTTACAAAAACATCAAAAATGTAAGTTCTTTCGTATCCTAGATTTCCACTTTCTTTTCTCATTAGAGATTATACTTTCTACTCTTTCCTCAGAAGTGCAACAAATTGTCAGCCAGGCATTGCTGAGGACAAAATATCAGCAATGTATATTTAAAAATGTATATTTTAAAAAGAGATTAGATTGTCAATTTGAAAACAAAAATGATAAAAGAATCACAATGCAGAACTTGGTAAATATCCAAAAACAATACAGCAGGCCATAGGAAGGAATATAAAGCAAATTACAACTAGGAAAGACCCAGAKAGAATGTTCCTCTCGATTATGAAATTTTTCTCCACGCTTTATTGTTAGCGGTCACCCAGCTGGTAAGCAATCTTGTAATCAAGTCCTCTACAACAATTCATATTTACCTCATATTTTTCTGTTAGAGTACGCATAATTATAATTATCACCATTTGACATCTTTTCTGGCGAATACCACAGAGAGACAGGAAATGTAATTCCCCCAGAAAATGGACTATTGTGTCACCAAAACAGACACATTATCTTGAGGGTGTTCCGCATTTTTCAGAATTTCATAAAAGGTAGATACAACTCTAATGCCAGGCAAAGATATTTTGATAATCAAGTTCATTGAAGGGAAAAATAATATGGATTTCTCCCATATTAGTGTCTATCTCTACTGCCTAGGCTACCCACAAACAACACTATATGCTGCTGTCGTGTTCCTCTTTGTTTGCTTTAACTGAAGGCTCTCCCAGGTGGGTTTTTCATTTTCCCATTTCAAACACTGTCTGCAGTGCTATACGGATACTAACGGAAATAATAACGCTAAAGAAGATAAMCAGAAGAAAATGAAAAGTTTTTAGGATTTTAAAAGCTATTTGCAAGCATACAATATAAAATTCAGTGGATCAAGTGATGAATAACAACTAAACTTCCTGCTATACTACCAGCCAACACTCTTACCACTGACCATCAAGGAAAGGACAGGAAAAGAAAGGACTTGCGTTTTCCTAATACTGAGAGTTCCTGAAAGCCAGAGACAAATTTAAATCCAGCACTCTGCATATCTCTCAGGGAACAGTGAGGGAGAAGGACTGACACAGACGTTTGGAAAGAAATAGCATAAGTATTAGGCTTGTTTCACGCAGTATATTAGTATATTGCAATAACTGTTATAATAATAGTGAGTACAGATGGAACACTGACATGAGTGGCCTGATGATATGGAAAATGAAATAACCTGATAGGCTAAAAAGAAGATTAAACATCCCAAGAGTAAACATATGACAACCATCCTTAGGAAGCAAAGAGATGATTAACTAAAGAATATGGATTGCATACAGAAGCACTGCTGTGGGCACTTAATAGCTGAAGAGATAAAAAAAAATGGGTTTTGTAATCAACGGATGCAGAAAAATGGTGGACTGCAAAGAGCAAAGCCTAGAACTGTTTGTCTTACTTGTCTAGTTTATTCATTGCCTCTACTCTCTATGGCCCATGTGTTCTGCTGTCTCATAAAATCCTCTCCTGCACTTAAATAAACTGTTCTTTATTGTCCTGCAACAGACACTTGGACCAATATTATTACTGCAAATGAAATCAATGGATTTCAGAGCTACCATCCACCTCGGTGGGGAGAGAGYCTATCCCACTGCCATAAAACACGATGAAAGAATTAGCACTGAGTCTGATCAGTGCCTTTTCAAATCAGAACATAGGGCAGCACTTTGCAGGCTTCCAGACTGGAGCAGTTCGCTAAGTGCAGGTTCTTCTTCACTTACAGAACTAATAGCTGGATACTTCTATGGCCTCTTACCTATACAAGGCCTTACCATTACACATTTTTCTTCCACTTACTGTCTTGCAGGCTAGCTTTTCTTCAGCTGAAGAGACTATCTTTCAGCACTACAAATATTCTTAGAAATTAAATGGAAAATAAGCTTAGTCTTCATTATATGGAATGCTGCCATCCCGACAAAATGAAATTCTATAATGAGGACCTAATTCAAAAAAAAAAGAAAAGAAAAAGAAAAAGAAATTTAAGCAGCCTGCTGAACAGTCGAAGAGAAGCTGAAGCACTTCTTACTAAAGAGTATTTTACAGTAATTCTTACTACGATAAAGAGATAGGTAGGATCAATATGAAGTAAGTGATAGCAACCAATGGAAGAATAGATCCTGTCCAACTTCTGAAAAGCTGACTTACTCCATAAGCAGAAGGCAAGAAAGGGATTCAATCTTAATATTAACAGGATTTAATTGATTTTATTATATTTATTTGCTATGTGCATTGATATGCACCAAATACATGCATGCAGAGTACCAGATAAATGCTTGGGGGTTTTGGAATTCTAAATAAATAAATTCTGAATTGTATTTAAAATGTTTATTGAATAATTGAAGTCTTAATGGACCTTAGAACAAAATCTATAGAATGAGCTCTATATAAAACCAGGGAGAAAACAGGTCCATTTAGTCCAGAAAATATCACTGGAAGCGAGGAATAGTCCTATTTGGAGGCCAAACTGTTCAACCACCCATTGTTAAACATCAAATTCAAAGGCAGTCCTGTGCTTCAGAAGTGCTTAGTATGTGGAGCCAGTCTTTCTTTTTCTTTTTCTGTTTCTGTTGTTGCTATTTCATAATTATTAATTATTTGTAAGAAGCACAAAGATATCTGGTGAAGTTGTTTCAAATAYTTCCTTTAAAATTCTGGCCCCTCAGAAGTTCTGTTCTCTTCTGTTTCAGCTTCCAAGCTATCTCTTTTTATCACCTTCCTTTGCAAATAATTAGGCATACAAACAAAATCACTTTCTCTTCTGTTTTGTGGAGTTTTATTAATCTGCTTGGAAACATAAAGAAATGATGTACTGAAGTTCTAAAGACGCAGGTGATACTCTGYTCACATAAGAAATTTTTGTACTGGGCCTTACTCACATACTGATGGTTAACATCTTCAATATAGAAACTCATGACCCACCATCATACACACATATGCACACACAAAGCATGAAAGAATATTTGGAAAATAATAGTTCTGGAGTTTCTAATTCCAGAATTTCTATTTCTTTATTATTTTAAACAGTTCATTTGAGCTGGATGCTTTAGTGCTTATCTGTGTATACTATAACTAAGCTATTTTAGAAGCACGATTTAATGTCTACATTGTGCTTTCAACAAGTAGAACTTGTACTCAGTTTTATTAGAAATGAATATTAATAGAAATGTTGGAGCATTATAATTTTCAGAAATGATTTTTTTAACCACCTGAAGGCATTGTTCTACCAAAACATTTTTTTTTCTAGAGGATTCAATAAAATTATTTGATTTTCTTTTTGGAAGAATCAAAGTATGATTTTTTTTAAAGTCCAGTTTGATACAAGTAATTCACTMCAATAAAAATACTGACTCTTGTGTCCCAAGATTTTCAAGTCAGTAAGGACTTTTTAGATTTTTGTTGTTCTTGCTGCAATAAACTTTTAATACTTTGACTTTTTTTCAAGTCATAATTACTTACATAAAAGTAAGTAATTTCAAAATTTCTCACAAAAAGAYAATTCCACTGTTTAAACCATTCAATAAGTTAATCAATTACTGGAAAAGTGAAAATTAACTTAAAACTGCAATATCATATCTTTATATTAGCATCACTTTATCAGAAAGTCATAAATCTGGGTATATGACTTTTTATGCACAGTATAGACTTACTGATTATGTATCTCCTTCCTTTAARCAGTTTTATACTGACTTCTGCACTTAAAAGCTTATCTGCTTGACTTTAGTGGAGTTACTTCTAAATTACATACATATAACACAATGAGAAAATCAATCTTGTACTCTCAGAAAAAGATAATAATTACTAAAAGACCAGGTTTATTTTCCATYGTTAGTGTCCTATGTCAGGATCATACTTGATTCAGAAATAGGCAGATCTTGTGTAAAACCAYATGCCTTTATTCTTTTTTACTTTCTGCTGACTTGATTCACCAGTGTTATTCCACTTTCACAAGTGGCATAACCTGCTTCAGATGAAAACATAGGTGGGCTCAAGATATCAATCAGAACTTTTCTCATATCCCGTCAGTTACAAGTGTCCCAGCATAATCAAAAGTAAGTGACACTGCAATGCAATTTCAGCTACAGACTCTACTCACAAAACTAACAGGACAGCATTCACGAAAAAATGCACAAAGATAGTTTCCTTCAGGCAGAAAAATGATGGATACAGTCTGCAGGRCTTGGTTTTGTTAGACCTAATTCAACCCTGAATACACTCAGCAGCTGGCAACATAGCAACGATTTGTTTATTTTCCTGTCCCTGTTTGGCAAGCTCTGGCATAGGGCAATGCTAATCATAAGAAGACCGAAAGCAGAACACAATGTTTGGTGGATTTATTTGCACGTCAATACCCCAAAATTCTTTTCCAGTTCAGAGCCTTCTCGGAGCCGAAGTGCAATGTCTGATCTGGAAACAGYCCAGAAGTAAYGGTACTTCCTTCTTTTTTCCTTTTTTTTTTCTTTTTTTCTTTCTTTATTATTTTTTTTTTTTTGTAGGAGATGATTCATCATAGCTGTCCAGCTGTTTTCTTCAACCAGAACCAAAGTTCATTATGTATTTTCTGTGTCCCACAATCCTTTGTAAGGGGACATCAATATATTGAATAGTTAAACATTGAAGAACACTGATATATTCAGTCCTCTTTGTTTTACCATTATAGGTGACAGTCCAGTCCCTTGGGTCTTGAAAAAAAACCCAGTCCTGCTTGGAGTGTTCAAAAATATCATGAAAGAAGGAATTGTAGAAACAATTCAAGAAAGGCAGAGCTCAGAGGGTCGTCATCAGTGGCGTGGAGTCCAGCTGGAGGCAGGCGGCTAGTGGCGTCCCCCAGGGCTCAGTACTGGGTCCCATCCTGTTCAACTTCTTCATCAATGACCTGGATGAGGGGACAGAGTGCCTCCTCAGCAAGTTTACCCATGCTACCAAGCTGGGAGGAGTGGCTGACACACCTGAGGGCTGTGCTGCCATTCGGAGAGAGCTGAGTGGAGAGGAACCTCATGAAGTTCAACAAGAGCAAGTGAAGGGTCTTGCACCTGGGGAAGAATAATCCCATGCACCAGTACAGGCTGGGGGCTGACCTTCTGGAGAGCAGCTCTGCAGAGAAGGACCTGGGAGTGCTGGTGGATGACAACTTGACCATGAGCCAGCAATGTGCCCATGTGGCCAAGAAGGCCAATGGTCTCCTGGGGTGTGTTGGGAAGACTGTTGCCAGTTGGTCAAGGGAGGTGATCCTGCCCCTCTCCTCAGCCCTGGTGAGGCCTCATCTCAAGTACCGCGTCCAGTTCTGGGCTCCCCAGCGCAAGAGAGATGTGGAGCTGCTGAGGAGAGTGCAGTGTAGGGCTACAAAGATGATTAGAGGACTGAAGCATCTGCCCTGTGAAGAAAGGCTGTGAGAGCTGGGGCTTTTAGGCTGTGGAAGAGAAGACAGAGGGCATCTTATAAATACCTTCAAGGAGAGTGTCAAGAGGATGAGGCCAGACTCTATTCAGTGGTGCCAAGTGACAGGGCAAGAGACATCAGGCACAAACTGAAATACAGGAAGTTCCACCTGAACATGAGGAAAATCTTCTTTCCTGTGGGTGACATAGCACTGGGACAGGTTGCCCAGAGAGGTTGTGGAGTCTCCTTCTCTGGAGATATTCGAAACCCATCTGGACGCRATCCTGTGCAACGTGCTCTAGGTGACCCTGCTTGAGCAGGGGGATTGGACTAGATGATCTCCAGAGGTCCCTTCCAACTTCAGCCATTCTGTGATTTTGTGATTCTGAACATAACTGTACTGATATGTCATTGTAACATCAGTAATTGCTTTTCCATCCTGTCCCAAGACTAAGGTATCACAGGTCCAGTTGGAGTTATCTCCAGGATCAAAGAGGAGAGTCTTGGAACTCACAGCCCATGGCTGATCCAACCCAAGTTAGACCATTGTGGCAGCAGGCTAAAATCAAAATCTATTTTCAGAATGGTTGTTCCATCAGAACTAGAAATCTRGGAAGAAGGGAAATATGAGTGGCTCAAAGTTTAATTCTTATAAGACTCTGCAGATTCAGGCAAACACAGAGTGATCTGGACATATAACTGAGCACTTCATTCTCATCAAGGAACCAAAATGTTTTCAAGAATGTCAAAACTTTTGCTTTGAGACAGATTAGTGATATTTTTTTTTTCTTTTCTGAACTTCTCGTTCTGTAAAGAGGTTGTCTTCCTGTGTTATTTCAGAAAAAAAAAAGGTCTAGAAATATGATATCCCAAAGAATAAAAATTCTAAGTTTAAAACTACAAGATAACTACTGTCTTAAAATAGRATAGGGAATGCCACATTTGCACTGCTATGTCAGAAGCAGATATTCTTATAAAMAAGCTGTGAAATTGTAAATTTTCAATTTTTTTGATTTTTTTTAATCAGGACACTACTAAAGAGCCTTTTCAAAAACAGTGTTGGRAAAAAAATGGGAGTAGCTATTACAAAGGATTGTTGTCTTTACGCGGGATTAAATATGTCATTGCCCTTGTAACAAGAGTATATCCCCAGTGTCTTGGCACAATTCCAGTTTGAGAAATTGCATTCTGCCTACCTAAGTTTTCTCAGCAGTTTGAATGGATAYCATATTAAGCAACATCATGCATTGTTAGGGATTTGGTAAATAACATAGTTCGTTTCCCTTTGTAAAAACAACGTTCACTTTTCCTCAGTAATGTTACCATCTGACCTTGAGAGACGCTTGGCATCGGGACTCAAGAGAAACGAAGAGCACTGAACTCATCCCAGGAAACGTTCAACATCTTCAGGA
The DNA here is from genome assembly GCF_003343005.1 of Rhea americana. Taxonomy (NCBI): domain Eukaryota; kingdom Metazoa; phylum Chordata; class Aves; order Rheiformes; family Rheidae; genus Rhea; species Rhea americana. Next base: position 3,511,927 of record NW_028186790.1, on the reverse strand, counting down.
TCAGACCCCCAAAGCAATTTTGTGTGTGTGTGTGTGTGTGTGTGTGTGTGTGTGTGTGTGACATTGAAGGCTGCATTTCATCTTTATTTCACAGAAGTGAAATGATTCTTGTTAACATAAGTTTTTTATAGATGCGGTTACAGGGAAACATATAGAACACTACATGGCTCCTCTATCCTTAAGTCTTTAAGGCCCACTAAGCAGCAAAACACACAAGCAATTTAAATAAATAGTGTTCTCCATTGGATGTTCACCTGATAGGTACACATAACAAATGGGAGTTGTATGAACAAAATGTTCTACCCACAGAAGAGTGCATACATCAGTCACTCATGACATGGCACACTGTACCACTCACATGGAATTAATTTKCAGAAATATCAATCAGTTGTCACTGTACAGCGTTGCATACATATTCATTCAGCTTTCTGTACTCTGTATCTTGTGCACGCATGCACGCACACACACACACAACACACACACACACACACACTTTCTGTATTTCTAGTTCATTCCTTTCTTTGGAGAAAGCACATCAAAAAGATGACGAATCAAAGTGAGGTTCTTCTCAATATTTTTGCCTTCAGATGCAGGTACTTCAAGAATGCGGCACAGATGAAGGCATAGAAGGAAAACATTTTTTTTTCTCTCCTTTGTGGGCTAAATGAAGGCATCAATCACCAAATGTACTGAGTGGATACCTAGTGGGAGAAAGAGGGACCTCATTTGAACAACTGATGCCTCCACATGGATTCCCAGGCTCTGGATTCTCTTCTAACTTCTGTCAACATGGTTCAGGTGAATCCGTACTAGCAGGCAAAACTGGAGCTGTGCATGTGATGCAGCAACCATTTACAAAACCAAATAAAGATCCTTCAATAACTTTGAGGGGAAATCCTTGCTACCCCTTCCACTCCCTGCCCATAACTCTTTCCACAGCCCCCCTCTGCATGCATTTGTTAGCCTGGCTCCACCAAAAATCCCTGTATCCTTTCAGTAGCCTTCCAAAGGCAGATTTTTGAAGCAGTGAAGGTCGGTATTTAACCTATTTCTTCCATAGATCCTGCTTCATGCTGCAAGTGGTTGTCTTTGGCTAGGAAAGCTGGGTGGACGTCATATCCGCGTGTGTGAGTGCCATCAACATGAAAGCAGAAACCAAACTGATCACATTTTGCTCTATCGTACCACAGGCTTCTCTCTCATCTGTGCACGAGACAACAGGAGAATGACCTTTTCCAATTCCAGCACGGACAAAATTAGATTCACTTAACCTAAATATAGATGACTAATAGATATCTAAAGTCCTAGCTAGACATGAATATTAAAAAATGATATAAGAATCATAGAATCATAGCATTGGTAGGGTTGGAAGGGACCTCCGGAGATCATCTAGTCCAACCCTCTGCTCAAGCAGGGTCACCTAGAGCATGTTAGACAGGGTTGCATCCAGGTGGGCCTTGAAGATCTCCACAGAAGGAGACTCCACAACATCTCTGGGCAACCTGTGCCAGTGCTCCGTCACTCTCACCGTGAAGAAATTCCCCCTCACGGTCAGGCGGAACTGCCTGTGCTTCAATTTCTGCCCATTGCCTCTTCTC